>NC_090343.1:7990402-8300192 GCF_035084215.1 Heptranchias perlo
TCAATTCATGCTGTTTTTAGATTCTGGGGCATGTGGTTATGATCTAGAATGCACTGCCTGAGGGGGTGGTGGAGGCAGATTCAATCGTGGCTTTCAAAAGGGAACCGGATAAGTACTTGAAAGGAAAAAAATTGCAGGGCTCCGGGGAAAGGGTGGGAGATTGGGACTAGCTGGATTGCTCTTGCGGAGAGCTGGCACGGACTCGACGGACCAAATGGCCTCCTTCTGTGCTGTAACCATTCTATGATTTTATGTGGGGCTCTGAGTGACTCATCATTCTTTCTGTTCTTACCACTCACTCCTTTGTCCCCTACTCCCCTCCAGGGGTGGGGGAGGGAAAACACTTGCTCTCCTTCTGTTCCTGCTCTGATAGTAAGTTGCTCTGCTGTCTGCTGACATGAAGCAGGGCTCTATATAGCTAAGCATGGAGTATACTGTGGGGAAATGTGAGGTTATTCACTTTGGTAGGAAGAACAGAAAAATGGAATTTTTTTTAAATGGTGAGAAACTATTAAATGTTGTTGTTCAGAGGGATTTGAGTGTCCTTGTACACGAAACACAGAAAGTTAACATGCAGGTACAGCAAGCAATTAGGAAGGCAAATGGTACATTGGTCTTTATTGCAAAGGGGTTGGAGTACAAGAGTAAGGAAGTCTTGCTGCAATTGTACAGGGCTTTGGTGAGACCTCACCTGGAGTATTGCATGCGGTTTTGGTCTCCTTACCTAAGGAAGGATACACTTGCTTTAGAGGCAGTGCAACGAAGGTTCACTAGATTGATTCCTGGGGTGAGAGGGTTGTGAATCTTTGGAATTCTCTACCCCACAGGGCTGTGGATGCTCAGTCTTTGAGTACATTCAAGACTTGGATTGATAGATTTTTGGATTCTAAGGGAATCAAGGGATATAGAGACCAGGTGGGAAAGTGGAGTTGAGGTCGAAGATCAGCCATGATCTTATTGAATAGCGGAGCAGGCTCGAGGGGCCGTATGGCCTACTCCTACTCCTATTTCTTATGTTCTTATGAAAGCAAGAGACCTAGGAGTTGTAGTAGACTCAATGCTGAACATGTCCAAACAATGCTGAGCAGCTATCAACAAAGACAATTGAATGTTGACCCACATATCCTAAAATAGCAGAATACACATCAAAGGTAGTCATTGCAAAACGGTACAGTGCTCTGGTCATCCTGCACCTTCAATACTGCATCCCGTTCTGGTCACTGAGACACAAGGGAGACAGTCACGCACAAGAAGCGTTTCAGAGAAGAGCCACAGGTCTGATCCTGAGTGTCAACATAAGAAATAGGAGCAGGAGTAGGCCATACGGCCCCTCGAGCTTGCTCCGCCATTCAATAAGATCTTGGCTGATCTTCTACCTCAACTGCACTTTCCCGCCTGATCCCCATATCCTTTGATTCCCCTAGTATCCAAAAGCAAGGTTCTGAGTTATGAGGAAAGACTGGAGAAACTTGGACTTTTCAGTTTGGAAAGGAAATGATCTTCCAGATGTGTACAAGATAGATAAGGGAATGAAAAAGGTAAATCCGGAATATTTAGGTTAAATTGCAAGAGTAGAACAAGGGGAAATTAGTAAAAGGTAAATTTAGGACCGATGTCAGGAAATTCTTCTTCACACAAGGAGTAATCAACACATGGAACAGACTTCCAGGGAGAGGAGTGAAAATGCTGGAATCTTTTAAGATACGATTGGATGTTGAAATGGGGGGAATTTAGGATCTTTCTGGAAGGATCAACTCTGATAGACTGAATGGTCTTCCTCGTCTGTAACTATCGTGTGATGTTGCGATATGCCAATATTACTTGAAGTTTGATTCTTTTTTTAAAATAAAAATGTAAACAGCAACAACAGCTTGCACTTATATAGTGCCTTCAATATAGAAAAGTGTCCCATGGCGCTTCACAGAGACATAATCAGATACAAATGGACGCCAAGCCAAAAAGGAGATATTGGGATGGGTGACCAAAAGCTAGGTCAGTGATATGGGTTTCAAAGAGAGCTTAAAGGAGGGGAGGGAAGTGGAAAGATGGAGGGGTTTAGGGAAAGAATTCTAGAGTATGGGGCCTCGACGATCGAAGGCATGGGCCCCAATCGTGGGGTGGGGGAATGCACAAAAGGAACGGAGAGTTCGGAGGGGGTTGTCGAGCTAGTAGAAGTTACAAAGATAGGGAGAGGTGAGGCAACGAAGGGATTTAAACACCAGGATGAGAATTTTAAATGGGAGGTGCTGAGGGACCAGGAACCAAAGTAGGTCAACAAGGTCAGGATTGATGAGCGAGACCTGGTGTGGGCTAGAATGGGCAGCAGAGTTTTTGGATGATGTGCACTTTAGACCGAGTGGAGGATGGGAGGCCGGCCATTAGAGCATTGAAATAGTCGATTCTGTCGGTGACAAAGGGTTTTAGTGATAGGTGGTCTGAGGCAGGGGTGAAGGCAGACCATGTTAGAGGTGGAAATAGGTGGTCTTTTGATGGAGAGTATATGAGGTCAGAAGCTCATCTTAGGGCTGAATAGGACATTGAGATTGTGAACAGTCTGGTTCAGCCTGAGACAATGGCTGGTGAGGGGGTTGGAAAGCACTGAAGAGTGAGTTAAAATAGATGCGGTTTATACTCTGGAGTTTTATAGTGTGTATCTTTTTTGGGGTAACATTTGCACTCCTCAAAGTAAGGCTATCAGTGCTGGGCCAGTTTTCTTGCAAGTGTTAGCATCAAACACTCTCCAGTCAAATGCAGTATAGCTTTAGATGGAGCGTAAAGCTACCTGTATTCCACTCCATTGGTATGCCTTAACCTTAAATATAGAGCACTACTAAGGGTACACAATTTTTATTTGTTGATGGGAAGTGGGCATCGCTGACAAGGCCAGCATTTATTGCCCAATCCTTAGTTGCCCTTGAGAAGGTGGTGGTGAGCCGCCTTCTTGAACCGCTGCAGTCCATGTGGTGAAGGTTCTCCCACAGTGCTGTTTGGTAGGGAGTTCCAGGATTTTGACCCGGCGATGATGAAGGAATGGCGATATATTTCCAAGTCGGGATGGTGTGTGACTTGCAGGGGAACGTGCAGGTGGTGTTGTTCCCATGTGCCTGCTGCCCTTGTCCTTCTAGGTGGTAGAGGTCGCGGGTTTGGGAGGTACCGTCGAAGAAGCCTTGGCGAGTTGCTGCAGTGCATCCTGTGGATGGTACACACTGCAGCCTCATAGACCAACTGTGGCCATTGCAAGCCTCTGTAGCTCTTGGTCAAGTTCCATGTTTTTTGTCCCATCCAAAATTTTTCCACTCCCGATCAAATCCTCCCTGCTGCTTCCCCTCGATGCCACTTTCCATCCCAATATGGCTGCTACTGTTTTGAGGACCACAGATCGGTGTGTGGGCTATGAACATAGGTAAAACACACTATTGGCCAAGCCACCTAACAAACCAAGAGCCAGTCTCTAACTTGCCCTCATAACACTTGGCAGAACCGATAGGGTGAGATGAAGAGGGGTGGGTGGAGACCCATGTGGAACATAAACGCCAGTATTGATCGGTTGGGCTGAATGGCCTGTTTCTGTGCTGTAAATTCTATGAAACTGATGAAACTTGGAGTATCTGTTCTACAACCAAACTTTCGACAATTATTTTCTGGAAACAAATGTTAACTATCTGGTTCAAAAGTAATTCACCCGATTCTAAGTAAAAACTGTTTATGATTTGATGCTTTTGGATTTGTGTCGCCCCATTTGACAACCTCAAACCAGCGTTGATGGGACGGCCTGAATTAGCTTTACAGCAATTGCACCTACACCTGCAGCCTTGATTGCTTTTACGTTACTGACGGAAGAACAAACTAAACAGAGAAACTCAGCATCGATTAATTTTGAGAGCCAGGACTGGACTGTTGCAGCCCTCTCAAATCACTGCTGACAACCCACACCAATTGTTAAATCACTCTCTGTATGTTTCCTAGCGTCTTGTCCTAAACTTTACAATCCCGGGCCTGCCCCCTCTTGTTTTTGCTGCCTTCACTGTAGGTGTTTTAAGAATAGCACCAGTGTGATGACAAAAAGCAGTCTATTTTTCTCTTTTACTGAGATAAATTTTCACGTTGTAGATTAAGAGTTGGGGTTGAAGATTCGCAGACACGCGGTATATCCATCACAATGAACGTGTTCCCGTACATGACCATTGCAACGCTGAAGACAAAGGTAAAGTGGGAAGCTAGTTATAATGAAGTACGATGCACAATCGGGATTATTACATACAGAACAGTGGTGAGGTACAGGAGGGAGGGTAAACACTGCATGCGCTGGGAAAACATAATCCATAAGTGTGTATTTCATATCACAAGTTAAATTATACTCTCCTGACCAGGTCAGTAATGGTTAATGAACTTATTTATATTGCTCAAAAACATGCTTGGGTGTCAGTCATGGCTCAGTGGGTCGCACTCACCTCTGAGCCAGAAGGTTGTGGGTTCAAGTCCCACTCCAGAGATTTGAGCATTTAATCCAGGCTGACACTTCAGTGCAGTGCTGAGGGAGCGCTGCACTGTCGGGGGATGAGACGTTAAACCGAGGCCCCGTCTGCCCTCTCAGGTGGAGGTAAAAGATCCCACGGCCACTATTTCGAAGAAGAGCAGGGGAATTCTCCCCAGTGTCATGACCAATATTTATCCCTCAACCAGCATCACTGAAACAGATTATCTGGCCATTATCTGATTGGGATCTTGCTGTGCACCAATTGCCTGCCGCATTTCCTATGTTACAACAGTAACTACACTTCAAAAGTATCTCATTGGTTGTAAAGCGCCAATCCTGGACATCATGAGGTTGTGAAAGGTGCTTTATAAATGCAAGATCTTTCTTTTAATCTTGTAATCCACGTTGGGGAAAGATCTGTGTACTACATGCTGAAATTGTAAAATAACAAAAATGTTGAAGCTTTTGCTATGTCTAGCTCACAGGTGAAATCTGTCACTGTCAGGATACAACAACATTGTCATTTTTCACTGGGGTCATATATAATCAACTGGGGCTAGCACAAAAAAATAATAACTGGCCTGTGGGATGCTTGGGTCTAAAGAAATACTCCCAATTGAAACTAATAACATGAGATCCCGATAGCTCATAGATGAGCTAGTCAGTGGGATACTGCGTCTCACAGACCACAAAGATTCCAGGTCTTATCCGTAGCCTGTGCCGAGTTAGTTGATCTCAGCTGAAGTAATGGTGGGGACGGCTTCAGTGTCCCCAATTAGTGAGGAGGGGGTGGGAAGGGAGGGAAATCAGCCAGGATTCTCATTGCCGACTGCTGGGAAGCCTACAGAGGGTGGGTGAGGACTGGATCAGGATTGGCTCTCGTGGTCAAATAGCCTGTTGGCACTCGTTGGCTAGGTTCGCATGTGGTACCCATTTGGGCAAGGTGCCAGAGGGCGCCCAATGCCTGTGGAACATATTCCAGTATGAGTTGGTGTCTTCAGAAGGGGTGGGAGAGGAAGGTAAAAAATAACCTAAGAAACCAACATCAATTTTTGGCTGCATTCTGCGACATTTGACACAACTCCAGCTTAGTCTAATTCTCGGCAGTTGGCAAAGTTTACTGAATGTTCCTTATTTGAGGATTACACAAAAAAAGGGCGCAGAATGGTTCAGAATTTAGCATTCACAAGCCAATCTGGTTTTACTGGAGTGCATTATGACTTGTGGCTTGACATGTCTGAATCATGTCTGCCACAGATTTTAGACCAGAGGTAAAATTGTGCAAACCTCATGTACTGAGACGTTTGGCATGGAACCAAACCACTTCACTTCCTGAAACGTAGCTGACGGTGTGAAAAGATTGAGGCTGAGCTGGTTGGGAGCTCTTACCTCACCCTTCCTGTACATTACTGTGGTGAAATTTTAATAAGTTGTTGTTGAGAAAATCCTGCATTGGAAAGACCAGAGAAACAAATGGGTTTAAGACATCAGCAAACTAATGCAAGGGGTAATTTTTTTTTTTGTTACACCGGAAGAACCTTATTATTTTTGGATGGAAAACACACTTTCATAGGAACATAGGAAGATAGGAACAGGAGGAGGCCATTTAGCCCCTCGAGCCTATTCCACCATTCAATGAGATCATGGCTGATCTGTGACCTAACTCCATATTCCCGCCTTAGCCCCTTAATACCGTTGGTTAACAAAAATCTATCAATCTCAGATTTAAAGTTAACAATTGAGCTAGCATCAACTGCCGTTTGTGGAAGAGAGTTCCAAACTTCTACCACCCTTTGCGTGTAGAAGCGTTTCCTAACTTCACTCCTGAGAGTCCTGGCTCTAGTTTTTAGACTATGTCCCCTAGTCCTTAGACTCCCCAACCAGCAGAAATAGTTTCTCTCTATCTTACCCTATCAGTTCCCCTTAATATCTTGAAAACGTCGATCAAATCACCCCTTAATCTTCTAAATTTTACTGGAGTGCATTATGACTTGTGGCTTGAAGTGTCTGAATCATGTCTGTCACAGATTTTAGACCAGAGGTAGAATTGTGAAAAACCTCACGTACTGAGACATTTGGCATGGAACCAAACCACTTCACTTCTGTTCTTCAGAAATGAAAAATGTGAAACCAGAAACTGTTTGGCGACTGGTTCCATTTTTAATACACGGACGTATGGATTTTCCATGATTTTAACCAGTGTTTCGGGGATCACGTTGCACAGTTCCATCTATTTCACCCGTGAAAACTGTAAATCAGTGGAGGTCCTGCCAATCTCCCACCAGCTCAAGCTATCCAGTGAAACCTCTAGGGGTAATGGTCAAAAAACATAGAAAGAAGTATGGGATTGATTGCATTCCAGTCTGCTTCTGGTTAAAAGCTCGATGCCACTGTGGGCTACAGACTTCAACTCAAGATTCTGTTTAAGTGCTGGGTTGGCCGATGTAAAAGGCATTAAAATTACATCTCATGACGCTCCGCTATAGGCTCCTATAGAACATGGCCATTAAATTCCAGATGTTGGGGTTCTGCAAGTCCAATATCTATTGGTTGAAATCATGTATTTTCATCAATGGAACCTATTTGCCTTCTATGTTTCCCACTGTTAAGAAGAAAGTATACTGGAAAAGGAATAAAACTGTCCCCATGAATTCCTGTACCTGTCATATTTCAAATGGATTGGAGAATGTTTCACGCACTAGATGGTACTGATAATTCATTTGAATTTGCTTTTGCAGGTTGAGGCATTATTTGAATTCATTGGCCAGGACAAACTATGAGATTTTGATTTTCCCACAATATTTTGCCTCTCTGGGAGAAACTGCCAAGAATTTTCCATATCTGAGGGCAGTAATGTGCGGAGAAATCTAATTTCCACGGGGTTCTCTCGATGACCTGTTTATAGCCGTTTATACCATTTCTTTGGAGGTCCTGACAATTTCCCATCAGAGTACCTCCAGTGGAAATCCCAGGCCAATTGACTTATCAATAAGGTGTCAGCCGTGGCTCAGTGGGTAGCACTCTCACCTCTGAGTCAGAAGGTTGTGGGTTCAAGTCCCACTCCAGAGACTTGGGCACATAATGTAAGCTGACACTTCAGTGCAGTACTGAGGGAGCGCTGAGACATTAAATCGAGGCCCCATCTGCCCTCTCAGTTGGACGCAAAAGATCCTGTGGCATTATTTTGAAGGAAAGCAGGGGAGTTCTCCCCGGTGTCCTGGCCAATATTCGTCCCCTCGATCAACATCACTAAAAAAAACAGATTATCTGGTCATTATCTCATTGTTGTTTGTGGGATCTTGCTGTGCACAAATTGGCTGCCGCATTTCTTACATTACAACAGTGATTACACTTCAAAAAGTACTTAATTTGGCTATAAAACGTTTTGGTAAATCCTGAGGTTGTGAAAGGCACTATAGAAATGCAAGTTCGTTCTTCTAGCCAATTTGAAAATTAAGTTGAACATTGTTTCCTTTTTCTGTCATCCGTAAAGGTGTACAAAGATTACAGTTTTCATCCCAAACTACAACAGTGGATCATTGGGCAGCGCCTGGCAAAGGACTCTGAAACTCTTTTCTTCCATGGCATTAGGAAGGATGGGGATACAGCCTTTGTGTATCTCCTGTCAGCCAAGCAGGTCAACGTCACACGGAGACAATACGAACAGGACCTGCAACAGATGCTGCTTCTACCTCAAGCGACAGAAACAGCCAATGGTGGGTAATTAACAGGGCCACAGGTTTCCAGTTTCCACAGGGGAAAAATAGATACAGCTGAGAAACGTGATCCACAAAACACTGGTTAAAAAATCCTGGAAACTCCACGTGCCCCTGTAATAAAAATGGAACTAGAGCTATGGAGAAAGAGCGAGGGAGTGGGACTAATTAGATAGCTCTTTCAAAGAGCCAGCTCAGGCACGAGGGGCCAAAAGGCCTCCTTCTGTGCTGTACAATTCTTATGATTCTATGATGTGATAAACCAGGGACTCTAAATAAAGACAGATGAAATTGCGGAATGGCATTCCCAAAAAACATAGAAATCCCAGAATCTCATGCAATCAAAATTAAATCTGAATTATTCACTCGGTGAAAATGAGTGGCCCTGGAATTTGTGACAAGGATTGTGAGACTTGGGACATGGGAGAGATTAAAAATGCCCTTACACAAACCATTTTGTATGTGTGAGGACTGGTGCTGACTCAAACATTTGGGATCTAGCAAACATTTGACTTTCTTGATGATCTGAATAGTTTCTTCCCCCCCCCCCCCAAAAATGCCTTTCTCCTGCAAGAACATAAGAAATCAGAGCAGGAGTAGGCCATACGGCCCCATGAGCCTGCTCCGCCATTGAATAAGGTCATGGCTGATCTTCTACCTCAACTCCACGTTTCTGCCCTATCCCCATATTCCGTGATTCCCTTAGTGTCCAAATATCCATCGATCTCAGTCTTGAATATACTCAACGACTCAGAATCCACAGCCTCTGGGGTAGAGAATTCCAAAGATTCACAACCCTCTGAGTGAAGAAATTTTTCCTCATCTTCGTCCTAAACGGCCGAATCCTTATCTTGAGACTATGACCCCTAGTTCTAGAATCTCCAGACAGGGGAAACAGCCTCTCAGCATCTACCCCACCCTCTAAGAGTTTTATACGTTTCAATGAGATCACCTCTCATTCTTCTAAACTCCAGAGAGTATAGGCCCAATCTACTCAATCTCTCCTCACAGGACAACCCTCTCATCCCGGGAATGAATCTAGGGGTGACTTGTGTTGGATATGGTTCAATGGGCTCACATTAGCTCTCCCAATACTTCACCCTCAAGTATTCCTTTCTTCTGGAAATTTTCTCTCCCTCTCCCTAGTCCACTTATTTTAAATCTGTTAAACCCTCCTCAAGGGTTAAGTACGAGGAGAGATTACACAAATTGGGGTTGTATTCTCTAGAGTTTCGAAGGTTAAGGAGTGCTCTGATCGAAGTTTATAAGATATTAAGGGGAACGGATAGGGTGGATAGAGAGAAACTATTTCCGCTGGTTGGGGATTCTAGGAGTAGGGGGCACAGTCTAAAAATTAGAGCCAGACCTTTCAGGAGCGAGATTAGAAAACATTTCTACACACAAAGGGTTGTAGAAGTTTGGAACTCTCTTCCGCAAACGGCAATTGATACTAGCTCAATTGCTAAATTTAAATCTGAGATAGCTTTTTGGCAACCAAAGGTATTAAGGGATATGGGCCAAAGGCAGGTATATGGAGTTAGATCACAGATCAGCCATGATCTTATCAAATGGCAGAGCAGGCACGAGGGGCTGAATGGCCTACTCCTGTTCCTATGTTCCTCTGAAATAGCAGAAAAAGAAATATCACACAAAACATGTGTTCATCCACTGATATCACCAACAGAAATGTCTGGGCAACAGTCAAATTTAATGCATGCATATGTGTATATATAATATGTGTGTGTGTGTGTGTACATGTGCGTGGATGTGTGAATTATAAAATGTGTGAATGACGGATTGGACGCTGTGCTAGTTGAAAATTAATCTGAACATTTTGTTTACGCTCTGCATACATTTCACAGCTAATGATTATCAAACTAACTGCTCATAGACTGAGCACTAGAATTTATTGTGTGACTTATTTTTTAAGTACATCAGGTAGCATTCTATTGAAGGGGCACTTGGGAACCAAATATAGGAGGATAATTTATTTATTTACATAGAGTACAAAAGGAAGGAAGTTATGCTAAACCTTTATAAATCACTGGTTAGGCCCCAGCTGGAGTATTGTGTCCAATTCTGGGCACCACACTTTTAGAAGGATATCCTGACCTTAGAGAGGGTGCAGAAGAGATTTACGAGAATGATACCAGGGACGAGGGACTTCAGTTATGTGGAGAGACAGGCGAAGCTGGGATTGTTCTCCTTAGAGCAGAGAATGTTAGGAGATTTGATAGAGGTGTTCAAAATCATGAAGGGTTTTGACAGAGTCATAGGGAGAAACTGTTTCCAGTGGCAGGAGGGTTGGTAACCCGAGGACACAGATTTAAGATAATTGGCAAAAGAACCTGAGGTGAGATGAGGAAAACATTTTTTTGCGCAGCGAGTTGTTATAATCTGGAGTGCACTGCCTGAAAGGGTGATGGAAACAGATTCAGTAGCAACTTTTAAAAGGGAATTGGATAAATAGTTGATGGGGAAAGAGCAGGGGTGTGGGACTAATTATATTCATAGAAAGGTTACAGCACGGAAGGAGGCCACTCGGCCCATTGAGTCCGTCCCGGCTCTATGCAAGAGCAATCCAGCTAGTCCCACTCCCCCCACCCTATCCCCGTAGCCCTGCAATTTTTTTCCTTTCAAGTACTTATCCAGTTCCCTTTTGAAGGCCATGATTGAATCTGCCTCCACCACCCCCTCGGGCAGTGCATTCCAGATCCTAACCACTCGCTGTGTAAAAAAGTTTTTCCTCATGTCACCATTGGTTCTTTTGCCAATCACCTTAAATCTATGTCCTCTGGTTCTTGACCCTTCCACCAATGGGAACAGTTTCTCTCTATCTACTCTCTCTAGACCCTTCATGATTTTGAATATCTCTTTCAAATCTCCTCGCAACCATCTCTGTTCCAAGGAGAACAACCCCATCTTCTCCAGTCTATCCATGCAACTAAAGCCCCTCATCCCTGGAATCATTCTAGTAAATCTCTTGGATATCATTCTGTATCATTCTATGATTCTGTAAGTGCCAAGCAAGAAAAAATGCATACAATTTCATAGTAAGTTATAGCTGGTTAATTCAAGTACAGATAACGGCATTAATGTAACCAATTTATTGTTCAACCAAATTTCAGTAAACTGAACCCTGAATTTCAAGGTAATGTAGAGACTTGCAGATGAGACATTAAACAGGGGCTCTGGCTACCAGTTCAGGCATGGATGCTAAACATCCATGCCAATAAATCAAAGAAAAGCAGGGACATTGTCCGGATGTCCTGGGCAAAATTCCTCCCTCAAATCAACATCACCAAAAAAACACAGCTTGTCTCGTTGTGGTTTATTGGATCTTGCTGTGTGCAAAATAGCTGCCACGCTAAGATATAGAGAAACTGTGCCTGCATAGGTACCGCACTTCGAAGTAATTAATTGTCCTCCCCTTTAGTCTTCATTGGGTAATAAATAATAGCTGGTTAATACTACTACATTGTAGAGTTGGACTCTTCTTACTTGTGAATTCCCACCTATTACATAGAATTAACAGCACGGAAACAGGCCATTCGGCCCAACAGGTCTATGGCAGTGTTTATGCTCCACACGAGCCTCCTCCCACCCTACTTCATCTCATTATCAACATACCCTTCTATTCCTTTCTCCCTCATTTGTTTATCTAGCTGCCCCTTAAATGCATCTATTCTATTCGTCTCGACTTCTCCTTGTGGTGGCGAGATCAGCATTCTCACCTCTCTCTGAGTAAAGAAGTTTCTCGTGAATTCGTTATTGGATTTATCAGTGACTATTTTATATTTATGGCCCCTAGCTCTGGTCTCCCCCACAAGTGGAAGCATCGTCTCTACGTCTACCCTGTCGAACCCCTTCATAATTTTAAAGGCCTCTATCAAGTCACCTCTCAGCCTTCTCTTTTCCAGAGAAAAAAGCCCCAGTGTTTCCTGATGGTTAAACCTCTCAGTTCTGGTGTTATCCTTGTAAATCTTTTTTTGCACTTTCTCCAGTGCTCCTATCCCCTTTTTTTTGTAATATGGAGACCAGAACTATGCACAGTACTCTTAAGTGTGGTCTAACCAAGGTTCTTTGTAAGTTTATATTCATGGCATGCCTCACTCAAGTGACCATTCTTCTTATGTGGGTATTGGCTACCTATTCCACCAAGGGGCAGCTTAGGTAACCCCGATCTTGTCCTCACCTGACATTCGCGCAGGCACTTCCAATTGGGGCCACTGGATGGCAATCAGGAGCTTGAACTCTTGACTGATTTTCATCTTTTTTCCCCCCTCCCATCCTCTCCCTGGCCCAGAGATTAATTGTAATAATGCCCTTACTGATGCCTGGCTGGTATCAGCTAAGTCAGCACAGACTAGGGATTGAACCTGGGACCTTTGTGATTTGTATTGGTAAAGATCCACACTAGGAAGTGAATTTGCCAACTAGGCAACTTGTTTCTGAACTTAAGTAAGATCACCGAGGCTTCCACAGAAACCGACCAGAGCGCAGTGAAAGTGTTACAAAATGACTTGTGATTTGGAGGCGCAGTAAACTCAAACATTCAGAATATTCTTCTGTCAACCTAAAACAAGTCAGATATGGGCTAAATCTTGCTGGAGTGGGGCATCTCGCAGCTTGCACCGTTAGTTAGATTTTTTTTCCCCTGCACCCTTCAGCTTTAATGTTGTTTGCAGCGTAAATCGACCAGCAAGTTCTGAAGATTCGCAACTCACGGTCTTCCCCTGAACGTGCCGGCTGATTTGCACGTTAATAACACCATGCGTTGTGAACTCGCCGTTATTTTTCCAGGAAAATTTGGCCTATTGGTTCAAGAAACCGATGAATTTTTCACAAAAAGAGGCCACAGACTGCAAATCTACAATATTTACACTAATTGTGGTGCTGTTGGCGTATACATATTTTTGCAGTTAATTATGTTTATCAGAGATTTTCACTTTTTTTTTTGAAGAACAGATTTTGAAATATGCTTGGCACAGGGTTTTTTTTTTAGCTGTTGATGGGAGGGATGATTTTGGAATATTAAATTCATCCCTTTCTTCTAGATACAGACGGCCCAGAACCGAATAATGAAGACCCGCTTCCCAAATTGGAACCACGTGGCATCCAAGTAGAATTGAATGAAGCAAACATTTTGCCAGCATTATCACCAAAGGTAGGTCCTGTTCTAATGGCCAACTCCACAATATAGGTATTCCATGAAAAGACAAGTGCAAGGAGTGGTTTACAGAGTAGTAATCTTATCTTCGGATCAAATGACTGCCTTAAACCATATCAGCTTCACTCTTGTGGGTTATGATGTCCCTGATTCCTTGATTAATAGGGTACGATAATAGAATCAGTCAATTAGGAAAGAAACAATTTCCTCAGAAATGATCTTATAAGAAAGATTTGCATTTACGTAGCACTTTTCATGACCTCCGGACGTCCAAATGCGCTTTACAGCCGATGAAATACTTTTTGAAGCGTAGTCACTGTTGTAATGTAGGAAACATGGCAGCTGATTGGCACACAGCAAGATCTCACAACAGCAATGTGATAAATGACCAGATCATCTGCTTTACGTGCTGGTTGAGGGATAAATGTTGGCCAGGACACCAGGAGAGCTTGCTACTCTTCTTCGAATAGTGCCATGGGATCTTTTATGTCCACCTGAGAGGGCAGACGGGACCTCGGTTTAACGTCTCATCCAAAAGACGGCACCTCCAACAGTGCAGCACTCCCTCAGCACTGCACTGAAGTGCCAGGCAAGATTATCTTCTCAATCTCTGGAGTGGGGCACTAATGTTTTAATATTCAGTATATTAATGGACTCAGAAGAGTCCGTCCCTTTAAGATCTTTGCCTTGGCTATAAAGCTATATAATACAAACTACCGCAAGAAACAAATATGTTTCTTTTTCTCCCTATTAGATTGGCTGGGAGTGTTCAGATTGCACGTACATTAATAAACCAACTCGTCCAGGATGTGAGATGTGCAGCACGGCCAGACCAGATGACTATCAGATACCAGACATGTATAAACCTGACCACAGGGAAATACAGAGGATGAAGGATGAAGAAGAAGCTGATAAGCAATATCAACAGGTAACCCTTTTGTCATTTTTTTCAGTACCAGTTTTTCCTTTCATGTTATTGTTTGATTTTTGGTCCAATTCTCACTGTCCACTATTAGCTTTACTATATCTCTGTCTCATTGGCTTTAGGGTTTTTTGTACATGTGTGAAATGTACATAATAATGATAGCCTAAAATAAGGTTCCTAAATGGCTCATGTGAAGCTCTGTGCACTCACATGACACAAGGAGGAAGCTGAAAAAGCCAGTCAGTTCACCTAGTTTGCCCTGTCATTTAGATCCTCATAAAAGATCCACCCAGATCATTTTTACTTTGGAAAAGGTAAATCTGGAACAATACTTCAAGTTAAACTGTGACCACGGGTTCAAACAACTGAAAGACAATTTTTCACACTCTTTGTATCAAAGAGTGATCAACATCTCGAATGGACTTCCAGGTAGGCCTGTGGAGGCAAAAATCTTGGAATATTTAAAAGACAGTTGGATTCTATGGGTTTTCGCAATTGTGTCTGTACCTCCCTACTCCCTAATTTATCACAAATATTAAGTCAGACTTCACTGCACTCCCAGTTGTGAAGTAGTTACCTTTTGCTTTACATTTGGTTCTGGGTTTCCTTAGCGTATGATACAAGATCACAAGATAAATTTGGATGAGGAAGGCTATTTGGCCCCTCTTACCTCATAAATCTAGAAAAACCCATAGTATCCAACTGTTTTTTGCCTCCACTGGTCACAGTTTAACTTGAAGTAGCGTTCCAGATTTACCTTTTCCAAACCATTTATACGCCTCTGAGTTGTCCTTTCAGTCACCTCCCTTTAAGTTTCTCCAGCCTTTCCTTGTAGCTCAGCCCTCTGGCATTAAGGATCGTTCTCTGCACTGCCTCTAGAGCCCAAATGTCTCCATGTGTCTCAGTCCTTAAAAAGGAAACATTTGCAGGGATATGGGGAAAGAGCAGGGGAGTGGGACTAATTGGATAGCTCTTTCAAAGAGCCAGCAAGGGTACGATGGGCTTAATGGCCTCCTTTTGTGCGGTATGATTCTGATTCTATGAGTCATCCGTCTTAATTTTCCTAAGGTGACCCATCACAATGAACTCTTTATTTTTACTCCATTAATCTTCTTCATAACTTTTGGAAAACTAGCATTATGCCTCTTTCTCCAATCTACCAGTGTCCTTTATATCAATGAGAAGTTTTATCTCTGCCTTTCTTCCTAAACATTAGGAAGACCGAACCCATTGTCTCAGGCCCCTGCCACAAACTCCACAACCACCGATTTAATCCCTCTCTCTGGCCACTGTCTCAGGTTGAACCAGACTGTTTGCAACCTTGGCGTCCTAATTAACCCCGAGTTGAGCTTCTGACCCCATGTTCGTATATTCCGTAACATTGTTCACCTTCACTCCTGCATCAGCCCATCTGCTGCTGAAATCCTCATCCTTGCCTTTGTCACCTCCAGGCTCGACTACTTCAATGCTCTCCTCGCTGGTCCTCCACACTCCGTAGACTTCAGCTCTTCCAGAACTCTGCTGCCCGTATCCCCACCCACCCACCAAGTCCTTCTTGACAATCACCCCGACCCTCAATGACCTACATTAGCTCCCAGTATCCCAGTGCCTCAGATTTAAAATTCTCATCCTCGTGTTTAAATCCCTCCATGGCCTCACCTGCCCTATCTCTGTAACCTTCTCCATTGCTGTAACCGCAACCCCCCCACACCACTTCCCAAAACCGTTCTTCTGATTCCAGCATCTTGTGCGTGCCCCACCATCACTGACAGTGCCTTCAGTCGCCTAGGCCCCCACTCTGGAATTCCCTCCCTAAACCCCGATGTCACTCTGCCTCCTTCTCCTTGTTTAAAACCCACCTGTTTGACCAAGCTTTTGGTCTCCCCTCCTAATAAGTCCTTCTTTAGCTTAGTGTCCTTTTTTTTCCCTGATGCCTCTGTGAAGTGGTTTGGGATGTTTTTCTACATTCAAGGTGCTATATAAATGCAAGTGGTTCTTGTTCCTATCTTAGTACCATCTATGTTTTCCTTTTTTGAGCTCTTTCCAATGCCTGTTGTCTTTTAAGTACAATGACCAAAACTGTACACACATGCCTGTTGTCTTTTAAGTACAATGACCAAAACTGTACACACAATATTCCGAAGTCTTACTGGTGGTTTATAGAGTGTCCACATTCCTAGTTTGGACTAGCATCTGACTAAACACAATAATTTAAGAAAACGTGGAATAAAAAGGTCACTTGGTCCATCATGGTCATGCACAGACCAGGTAAATCTGACCTATCATGGATGCTGTCCTACTTATTTAACCTCCAGAAGGAAAGTTCTGCAGAATTTCTTTTTGACTTCCAAAGGTAGTTGAGCAAAACTCTCTTTAATCCAACTATCTATCTACACTTCTTCCTTCATTACTTAGGGCAGGCCGTTGCTTTCCACAGATATTTCCCCCGGTCGCAGCAGCGAAGAAACCATTGTGTTCCATGGTCCATTTGATCATCTCTGCCCTCACCCCAATATTCTATTTGGCTTGGTGAATGCTGCTACACAATGGGACAGTGTCTCCGATGTTCAGCCAGCAACCATTCCAAAACTATTTTTTGCTCCAGTTTAATGACGTGTTCTTAATTATGTTTATAAATATGGTTAATTATGTTTCTTAAATATGGTTATTTTGCTAGTTTTAGTACTGATATGCATCACCTTATATTTTTCAGTATTGGAGGCTATTTGCCATATCTCTGTTCAGGTGAATTGTCTGCAGATGTTTTTGAACAATGTCTTTTTCCTTGGAATATACTGCTATGCCACTAAACTTTGTGGTACTTGACGTGTCTTTGAGGTCATTTATTATTATGAAACGCAGACAGATTTCATTGGTTACAGCTGCCCTCCTTTTCTTCATTTACATGTTGCCCTCAACGACTTTATCTGTAGGCATGTGGTCATTTTCCATTTGTGTGCTGACAACACCCAACTCCATCTCTCCACCATCACCCATGATACCATGACCATTATTGACAAGCCATTTGTCTGACATCAAGTCATGGATCAACCAGAATGTCCTCCATTTAAATTTTAGAAGGACTAAAACCATCTTGTTTGAGTCCTGTCAAAAATTCAGTATCCTTGCCCCCGACTCGACCCCCTCCTCAGCTGCATACTCTGCCTGAATCAGATGGCAGGAAATCTCAAGTCTCAAACCTTACACCCTACCCGGTAACTCGGCCAGTTACTTCCACCTTCGCAATATCGCCTCCTTCCATATCTCACCTCTGCCTAAACCCATGCCCATGCTTTTGTTACCTCCAAACTCCACGTCTCCAGTGCCTCCTCGCTGGTCTCCTAAGTCCACCATACACAAACTCCAACTTGTCCTAAACTCTGTTGCCCGCCTCCTGCCCAGCTCACCCATCACCACCCCCATCCTCATCAATCCCCTTGTCCCTCAAAACGTCAAATTCAAATTGTAATTTTCAAATTTCTCAATGGCCTTACCCTACCTTCAGTCTGCAACCTGATCCACCCTTTGGTCCTCCAATCCTGAAAAGGTTTGATAGGGTAGACATAAAGAAGATATTTCCACTTGTGGGAGAGACCAAAACTAGAAGCCATAAATATAAGGTGTTTTTTTTTATTCGTTCATGGGATGTGGGCGTCGCTGGCAAGGCCAGCATTTATTGCCCATCCCTAATTGCCCTTGAGAAGGTGGTGGTGAGCCGCCTTCTTGATCTGCTGCAGTCCGTGTGGTGAAGGTTCTCCCACAGTGCTGTTAGGAAGGGAGTTCCAGGATTTTGACCCAGCGACGACGAAGGAACGGCGATATATTTCCAAGGTGGGATGGTGTGTGACTTGGAGGGGAACGTGCAAGTGGTGTTGTTCCCATGTGTCTGCTGCCCTTGTCCTTCTAGGTGGTAGAGGTCGCGGGTTTGGGAGGTGCTGTCGAAGAAGCCTTGGCGAGTTGCTGCAGTGCATCCTGTGGATGGTACACACTGCAGCCACAGTGCGCCGGTGGTGGAGGGAGTGAATGTTTAGGGTGGTGGATGGGGTGCCAATCAAGAGGGCTGCTTTGTCTTGGATGGTGTCGAGCTTCTTGAGTGTTGTTGGAGCTGCACTCATCCAGGCAAGAGGAGAGTATTCCATCACACTCCTGACTTGTGCCTCGTAGTTGGTGGAAAGGCTTTGGGGAGTCAGGAGGTGAGTCACTCGCCACAGAACACCCAGCCTCTGACCTGCTCTTGTAGCCACAGTATTTATATGGCTGGTCCGGTTAAGTTTCTGGTCAATGGTGACCCCCAGGATGTTGATGGTGGGGGATTCGATGATGGTAATGCCGTTGAATGTCAAGGGGAGGTGGTTAGACTCTCTCTTGTTGGAGATGGTCATTGCCTGGCACTTGTCTGGCGCGAATGTTACTTGCCACTTATCAGCCCAAGCCTGGATGTTGTCCAGGTCGTGCTGCAGGTCATTAGTAAATACAATAGGGAACGCAGGAGGAACTTCTTTACCCAGAGTGGTTAGAATGTGGAACTCGCTACCACAAGGAGTAGTTGAGGTGAATAGCATAGATGCATTTAAGGGGAAGCTAGATAAACACATGAGGGAGAAAGGAATAGAAGGTTATGCTGATAGGGTTAGATGAAGTAGGGTGGGAGGAGACGCGTGTGGAGCATAAACACCGGCATGGACCTGTTGGGCCAAATGGCTTGTTTCTGTACTGTACATTCTATGTAATTCTATGATCTCCTGTGCATCTCTGTGCTCTCTGCTTCACCATTGATAGCAGAGCCATCAGCCATGTTGGCCCTATTATTTGAAACTCCCCGCAAACCCCGCCACATTGCTGCTCCTCTCTTTGCCTTAAAAAGCCATCTTAAAGCCTGTCTTTTCAACCAGGATTTTGATCGCCTCTTCAAACTCATCTAGTAGTGTTCAGTATCCCTTCCTCCTCTGAGAAGCACATTGGGGCTTTTCACATGTTAAAGGCATTAGATAAATATGAATTTTTCAGTGTTTCCAAAAACAGAATAGTTCTCTGTGGTTGAATGATTTGCTGGGGTAGATTTTGTGGCTGCCCAGCAGAATACCACCTCCCCTTTAAGGAAATTCTGGCCGCATTATGCAAGCTCCAGAGCCAGGCCCAATCAAGGCTATGAATATTTAATCAGGCCAACTTCGAAAGATTACATGAAATTGGTCTTTCCGTGAAGCAAAACAGTATCTTATCTATGCTTAGAATAGGAGTGATCTTTGGAGATGATGCTTTATTGTGTGCTGTGGCTCAGTGATTGCACTCTCTCATCTCTGAGTCAGAGGGTCATGGGTTCAAGCCCCACTCTAGAGACTTGAGCACATAATCTAGGCTGACACTCCAGTACAGTACTGAGGGAGTGCTGCACTCTCTTTCAGATGAGATGTCAAACCGAGGCCCCATCTGCCCTCTCAGTTGGACGTAAAAGATCCCATTGGCACTATTTCGAAGAAGAGCAGGGGAGTTCTCCCGATATTTATCCCTTAGTGCCTCACTAAAATAGATTATCTGGTCATTATCTCATTGCTGTTTGTGGGACCTTCCTGTGCGCACATTGGCTTTAAAAGAAAGACTTGCCTTTTACAATAGCGCCTTTCATGACCTCAGGAAGTCCCAAAGTGCTTTACAGCCAATGAAGAATTTTTGAAGTGAAGTCACTGTTGTAATGTCGGAAACCCGGCAGCCAGTTTGCGCACAGCAAGATCCCGCAGCAACTGTCTGAGCTGCTTTTTGTTTTTGGGTCTGAAATTTGATTGGTTGAAGGGACTCTAAAACATTACATATTCACACAAAGGTTAAGACTTTTGATAATAAATAGATTCAGTAACCCGAGGCAAATTATTTTTGTTTTTCAAATAGTCCATGGTACTGGAGCGGCAACAGAATTACCAACTTCTGTTGGAAACAGATGACCAGAACCTGATATCGACTGAGGAGGACTTTGAGTGCCCAGTCTGTTTAATCACCTTGGAGCGTGGTGAAGGCGTTACTCTTCGAGAGTGTTTACATGCCTTCTGCAAGTAGGTCTAAAGATGCAACTTTTTCATTGCATAGTAGGAGATGGAGAGGGAAATTGTGGAGGTAGCTGCAACATTAGTGGGTAACATAAAAAGGGAACTCAAAAGTCTTTTATAAAACATATAAATAGTAAAAGGGTAGTCAAAGGAAGGGTAGGTTCAATTAGGGACCAAAAAGGAGATCTTCTTGTAGAGGCGGAGGGCATGGCAAAGGTACTAAATGAGTACTTTGCATTGGTCTTCACTAAAGAAGAGGATGCTGCCAATGTCACAGTAAAGGAGGGGGTAGTAGAGAAATTGGATAGGATAAAAATAGATAAAGGGGAGGTATTAAAAAAATTGGCAGAGGTCAAAGTAGAAATGTCAGCCCGTCCAGATGGGATGCATCCTAGGTTACTGAGAGAAGTAAGGGTGGAAAGTGCAGAGGCTCTGGCCACAATCTTCCAATCCTCCTTAGATATGGGAGCAGTGCCAGAGGACTGGAGGGTTGCAAATATTACCACTCCTGTTCAAAACAGGGGAAAGGGATAAACCCGGAAACTACAGGCCAGTCAGCCTAATGTCGGTGGTGGAGAAATTTTTAGAGATAATAATGTGAGACAAAATTAATTGTCACTTGGAAAAATATGGGTTAATAAATGACAGCCAGCATGGATTTATTAAAGCCAAATCATGCTTCACTAACTTGATTGAGTTCTTGATGAAGTAACAGAGAGGGTTGATGAGGGTAAAGCGGTTGGTGTTGTGTATATGGACTTTCAAAAGGCGTTTGATGAAGTACCACATAATAGACTTGTTAGAAAAATTGAAGCCCATGGGATTAAAGGGGCAGTGGCAGTGTAGATATGAAATTGGCTGAGGGACAGAAAGCAGAGAGTAGTTGTGAATGGTTGTTTTTCAGACTGGAGGGAAGTATACAGTGGTGTTCCCCAGGGGTCAGCTTTAGGGCCACTGCTCTTTTTGATATATATTAATGACCTGGACTTGAGTATACAGGGCATAATTTCAAAGTTTGCAGATGACATGAAATTCGGAAATGTAGTAAACAATGAGGAGGATAGTAACAGACTTCAGGAGGACATAGACAGACTGGTGAAATGGGCAGACACATGGCAGATGCAATTTAACGCAGAGAAGTGTGAAGTGATGCATTTTGGTAGGAAGAACGAGGAGAGGCAATATAAACTAAATGGTACCATTTTAAAGGGGGTGCAGGAACAGAGAAACCTGGGGGATATATGTACAAATCTTTGAAGGTTACAGGACAAGTTGAGAAGGCTGTTAAAAGAGCATATAGGATTCTTGGCTTTATAAACAGAGGCATGGAGTACAAAAGCAAGGAAGTTATGATAAACCTTTATAAATCACTAGTTAGGCCCCAGCTGAAATACTGTGTTCAATTCTGGGCACCGCATTTTAGGAAAGATGTCAAGGCCTTAGAGAAGGTGCAGGGGAGATTGACTAGAATGGTACCAGGGATGAGAGAGAAATGTTTTATTCAGCAAGTAGTTATGATCTGGAATTCATTGCCTGCAAGGATGGCGGAAGCAGATTCAACAATAACTTTCGAAAGGGAATTGGAAAAATTCTTGCAGCGGAAAAAATTGTGGGGCTATGGGGAAAGGGCAGGGAAGTGGGACCAATTGGATAGCTCTTTCGAATGCCCTCCATCTGTGCTATATCATTCTATGAACATACAGTTTGACAGTATGACCCAGTACTTCGATGTGAAACAATGGCAATCTTCCTCAATCTCTCACTCCCTCTAAAATAAAAATGAGTGAGAAATAAGGGTAAAGCGGTTGGCACTTAATTTTAGTGGACAGCTGATTTTACAGGATTTAGTGCTGCTCCTTTCTCATGGCTTGGCCCATAGAGAATGCCTAGATTTTAGCCCATAGACTGATAACAACAAAGACACGTGTAAAACAGCTGGCTAGAATTCTTCCAAAGGCTTTTAGTAACCCACAATTAACCCCCTGATTAGTACATGAACCGCAGTTCCTAAGCTCTGGTCGCCTGAAGAAAAGTTCTGCAGAGCTTCTCCTCGTCCCCAAAGTAAATGAAGCAAAACTCCAGGATATCTAGCAAACCTTACATCTTGCAGACCTGACTGGTTGCCTTCCAAGGTATGGCATTTCCATTGTCCCAGCAACTCAGGAACGATCATGTTTTGCACAACATTTATTTATAGAATCATAGAATCATAGAAGTTTACAACATGGAAACAGGCCCTTCGGCCCAACATGTCCATGTCGCCCAGTTTATACCACTAAGCTAGTCCCAGTTGCCTGCACTTGGCCCATATCCCTCTATATCCATCTTACCCATGTAACTGTCCAAATGCTTTTTAAAAGACAAAATTGTACCCGCCTCTACTACTGCCTCTGGCAGCTCGTTCCAGACACTCACCACCCTTTGAGTGAAAAAATTGCCCCTCTGGACCCCTTTGTATCTCTCCCCTCTCACCTTAAATCTATGCCCCCTCGTCATAGACTCCCCCACCTTTGGGAAAAGATTTTGACTATCTACCTTATCTATGCCCCTCATTATTTTATAGACTTCTATAAGATCACCCCTAAACCTCCTACTCTCCAGGGAAAAAAGTCCCAGTCTATCTAACCTCTCCCTGTAAGTCAAACCATCAAGTCCCGGCAGCATCCTAGTAAATCTTTTCTGCACTCTTTCTAGTTTAATAATATCCTTTCTATAATAGGGTGACCAGAACTGTAAAATCAGCTGTCCACTAAAATTAAGTGCCAATTAAGCAGCTAAAAGGGGAAGGTAAAGATGGCTGATTATTCACCACATTGTAGTAGCTTGGGTGTTAAGAGTGAGAAAAATCAGTTTGACAGACCACGAGATGCAAGATGGCAATAAATGGTATCTGAAGAACAGGGTACAAACATGTAGGGCAAGGCAGTTTGGGCACAGTTAGTTGGCAGATGTGGTTTGCCCTTTAAGAAATGGCATTCTATGGAAGCAATCTGGAATTCGTACCCTGTACACCAATCTGCCTTGATGACTCGGAGGTACCAGTTTTACTCCTCATTGACATTTTCACCCTCTCACTTTGCCATGACTTTGTCATGCTGGTCATCAAGCTGCGTGCTCAGGCCTCTTTTCAGGGTGAAGTTAAGAAACATGCAACAGGTAGCAATTATTCCAGAAACCCTGGAGGTGGAGGGGAGGTTGTACTGTATTGTTGCTCCAGACACATGGAATTCTGCTTCCAGACATCTCATCCGAAAAACTGACAGTGACCTTTGACAGCACTGTATTCAAGCGCCTTGGGACCTTTTACTATGTTAAAGACACTATATAAACGCGAGTTGTTGTTGTCAGCCTGGATTATGTGCTCAAGTCTCTGGAGCGAGACTTGAACCCATGAACTTCTGACTCAGAGGCGAGAGTGTTACCACTGAGCCATGGCTGACACCAGCACTTTTTCAAAAGGGAAGGAGGGAGTTTCTCTCTCTCTGTCTTATCAGCCAGTTACAGAGGGCAATTGACAAAGGCCTGTGAGGAGCTTACCTTTCTGGCCTGTCAGTCAGATCATACACCAGGAAGGAGGCATTCCTTCTTTATTACATTATAGAAGTATTTGCCACCCTGTCTTTGGAGGGCCAAAGGCTGGAAAGAATGCAGCGTCTGGTGACCCACATTTTGACAAAAGGAGGGTGGCAATGCTATGAAAGTAGGATTGGCGTTCTATTCTGGGCATAGTTGATGAGGGTTTGTCCTGTCAGTTTACCAGCGTGTTGAGTAACAAATCTTAGTCAGCTGATTTGAAGTGAGATACACTTCCTTATCCCCATTGCCAGGGAGAAAGAAGAATGAACTGGCTGGTCAACATGGCATAGTGCTGGGCCTCTTAGAGGCTGGTATAAGAGCAGCACTCAATGGTTTACAAACAAGTTGGCTGCCAACCTTGTCAATGGGAAGACTTTTATTGAAGCAGAGTGAACTGAGGGGGCGTGGGTGGGGGGGTTGTAAAGCCTCGAATGGGAAATTGAGGGATATATTTTAATTAAATAAATAAATATTGATGTTTTCAGAGACTGTCTGAAGGGAACAATCCTAAACAGCGCTGAAGCCGATGTGACATGCCCTTACATGGATGAAAATTATTCCTGCAGAAGCAAAATTCTTGAACGCGAGATAAAACATGTGAGTTATCTTCATCTCCAATTCCTCGTACTTTACATCAGAAATGAGAGGAATCAAATCACCACAAATTTGGGTAGGGTTTCTTTAAATCACCCCCACTTGGCGGGAACGGTGTGGGGTTGGGGGGGGGGGGAGTGGTTCTCTCCTTCCACCATCTTAATTAACAAGAAATCAGGCACAGGAAGGCTGCACGCCTCAGAGGGTCGGGGGCTTAATTTAAACGGCGAAGGCTCATCCTGATGACATCTCAGGGACCTGCGCGCCATTTTAACTATCGGTATCGGGAGGCCCGCATGGCAACGCTGGTGGCCATCAGCATCGGGCCAGAAGATTTTTTTTTTTAACATTCTTCCGGATCAACAAGGAATCCTGGAGCCTCGTCTCCTCCATGCTATCCGTCCCTTTCCTCCGGCCGTGATTGGCCTGGACTCGCCTCCACAGTCACCTCGCTGGGGACCGTCCCCCTTGGTCTCCGGCGGTGTCAGCCGCCTGCCTGCCCGCCCGGTTTCTCATTCCCGCCAGCTTCAGGTGGGAGACAGGGCGGAGAAATATAAACGAGGCCCAGAAGTTAAAATGGCCCGAGCCTCACGCCAAGGTGTCCGTGGGTGGGGGGTTTCCCTCCCACCTCATACCCCACCCTCCCCGAACGCACACCAAGTTAAAATTAGGGCTGGTGTCTTTTTATTCATTTATTTTTACAAATAAAATCCAAATTCAGCCTCGTTCCTTCCAACTTTCATCCTTTTCCACCAAATCTTTCCCCCCCACCCCACCACTTCTGCCTCTTTTCCCAATTAGGATATGGTTCCCTGGGCACCTCCAGTGCCTTGCCCAAATGGCCATTCATCATGTGTAAATCTAGACAATGCTGCCAGTGAAGTGAGGGCCTCACAATTGAGCTTGATTCCGTCTTCACCCAACATGCACACATGTGCATTTGCAGCTGGTTTTTCCCCTCCCTAACTCAAGGGTGCTGAGGCCAATCAAAGAGCCACTACTGCCACCCTAAGATCAGCTGAGTCAGCACAGCCCAGGGGATTGAACCCAGGACCTGTCTGGTTTGTATGACTTGGATATTGTTTAACTCAACCACCTGAGCCATCACTGGGTCATTAGTTTCTTTTTAAAAAATTTTTTGGTGGTATGATGGAACAATGTATTGGAGCAGCACTCCCCAGTGTGCTACAATGATGGGGCTTGGGATCAGTTCTTCACTTGGAATGTTCCCGGACCCAAGCATGCAGATGTAGGGAGTGATGGCCAGGCATCTCCTACGGGGAGCAAAGAATCAAATGGAGAATTGTCACTGGGCTGGTCTCGCACGTCTCCATTCGTCAGACTTGGGTTTCATTAAAAAAAAATTCTGCGTGCAGTTAAGCGCCCAGAAAATTCCGATGGCTCCACGTGGGGAGTGGGTTTACAGTGAGATCGGCCTCTTTATTTCCTTCCCTTTTTCAGTTTGTGCGCCAGTTCTCTGCCAAGAGAAGCAGGTGGACAACCTACATCCAGGCTTCTGCCAACCCTGCTATGTAATCCTTCGCTGCGAGGCGTTTTATAGAAATAGATTCACCCTATAACTTTTTTTAACGCATTCATTTATTTCCTCCTCCCTCCACTCACTGCCTGAGAATCCAAATTAGGCTGGCATTGTGATATTTCACTGTTTTTCTCATTTTAACTGAGATTCGTACACTTTTTTTCAAATTTAAACAACAACTTGCATTTATATAGTGCCTTTAACGTAGCAAAGCGTCCCAAGGCGCTTCAGAGGAGCATCACCAAACCCTGCAAGTTCATCTTTATTTTTTTTTAAAATCTCTTAATTTCTACACTGACCTTTGATACTGTTGGCCACCTAATTATTATTCCGCCTTTCTTGTGTTGCTTCACAGCTCCTCACAGAGAAAGAGTATCGCAGCTACTTGGACAAAAGTTTAGCGATTGCTGAGAATCGCAGTGAGAACAGCTATCACTGTAAGGTGCCTGACTGCAAGGGCTGGTGCATCTACGAAGATGATGTCAATGAGTTTCACTGTCCCCTCTGTGAGAAGAAGAACTGCCTGTTGTGCAAGGTAAGTATGACTTGGGAGAGCTGAACCTTCAAAAAGGAGCTGGGTAAATATCTGGGTGGGAACAGATTGGAGGTTCACACAAAGGGTAGTGGAAATCTGGAACACTCCGCAAAAGGCTGTGGATGCTGAGTCAATTGAACTTTTCAAGACTGAGAATGATAGAGTTTAGTTCAGTGAGGGTATCCAGGGATATGGAGCAAAGGTGGGTAAATGGAGTTTAAGTCTTATTAGATCAGCCATGATCTAATAGAATGGCGAAACAGGCTCGAGGGGCTCGATGGTCTACTCCTGTTCCTATATAGACGAACACAAGGGTCTTCTGCTGCTGTGGCAGGGGGGAGGGTTTAATCGAGTGACTAGCTCAGCCATACAAATCGGGCAGGTCTTTAATCTGCCTGAATTAGCTGATCTCAACCAGTGGTCCCTGCTGCAAGTCTTTGTATGTAGACATCAGTTGAGGACAGGATTGGGCTCAGCTGTGCTACCTCTTGTGATGGGCATCAAGTTTTCTCTTAAGTGAGCTACAACATTAGAAGGTTTCCTTGAAAGATGCAAGGTGTGTCAGACATCAATATGGGTCCCGTGATAGTGTACGGCTGGGCTTTCCAAATGAGAAACTGATGCAAGCAAAGTCAGTGTGCAGCAGTTTGTGGTGACGGTGCTTGTTGTAGTAAGCCACAGTTGACACAACTAGACGCCTGGATATGCTCACTTTGGTAAACTTTCTGAAGGTGGAAAATTTCTTGTGCCTCTTTAGTGGCCCTCTTTCTCACCAGGGACACCACACTAACCTGCTGAGTGAACGTGTCTAACGCACACCTTGCTGCAACCTTTTGACGAGGATGCCCCTCAAGATTCAAATGTAGCAACCCTACTTTGCTGCACCTCCTGCAGCATTCTCTGCAGGTCCCCCAATCTGTAAAGGAAGCAGCCCTCTGTTTGCTCTGGCTGCTCACACTTCCTTCAGCCATGTCCCTCTGTTTCTTTCCTCCAAATTTGGCAGCTCAGTTGTTATGCCAATTTTACGTTGGCCAATTCCTATTTAAGGCATAGCAACAGGCTTTTAAATTTGCTGCTGTGTCAGATACTCCCTCCTGCAGCAACTACACTCCCTGCACAAAGCCCCATCCACAGGGAACGTATGAGTAATATTTAAATGATCAGATCTTCCGAGGTACCATGAGATCTGTTATCTGCGATTGAGTGCGCATGTAGTGCACGTGCTTGCCAGAGACACCACAAAATTTAGCCAGATGTATTTTTTTTTAATCTTGGGATTCACAACCTCTTTAGAGGAGTTATTTCACTCCAACTGTAATAGTCAGTCAATAGCCATAAACAGATGGCCACAGATGACACAAGACTTGCCCTTTGAATATTCCCCTCAGCCAACTCCTCCAACGTTTGCCTGCTTTCACTCTTTCATTAAGATTTGTCCACAGTCAGTCCCGTCATCTCAACTTTGATCATCCAGATGGTCTTTTCCCAGTTTGCACCCATTCCATCATTTGCCAAAGATACTTATGTTTGAGCTGGATGTTATACATTTCCTGTCTATTCCAATTTTGCAGTAAACGCTGTGTGACTCCAAGGCAGCCGTTCCTCATTACTTCAAAACTCATCATCCTCCTTGAACAGCTTGTTCCAAAGCATCCACAGCCTCTGCTTCTGGATCTTGATCAGAGTCTCAGACTAGGCCTGTCTTCCTTATCCACCCTTTCGCACCCCATGACCATTCTTTGAATACACTTCAAAGGTGCTTAATTGGCTGTAAAGCACTTTGGGATGTCCTGAAGTCGTGAAAGACGTTATATAAATTCAAGTTCTTTCTTTGCTTCCTTAGAGCAGTTTTCATAGCTTATCAAAGACAATTCCAGCCACTGTAAAGCATTTGTCAATTCATAGACGAGAGGTCGCGTGTGCAGCTGGGACAGCCGTTTCATGGGGAGAGGGGGAAGACCGAGCCACTCCAGGTTGCTTATGCACACCTCTTACAGACTGGTTACAAAGTGGTATCTACAGATCTAGAGGGGCCCTGGAAACAGGTCCTGATCATCAGGGAATTGGGGGAGGGGGGAGGGGGGAGGGGGGGGGGGGGGGGAGAGTAGGAAATGGTCAATGGTCTGTGCTGCTCTTTTGGACACCTTCCTCAAATAGCATTTGCAAAAGCATGACAATAAATCATCTGATCAGCCTCACAGCCAGAAAATTAAATATTGCACAGAGACACAGAGCAGTGGGAAAGTGATTTGCAAATGGGAATTAACTTCTCAATGCAGTAAAACTTCTTGTTATTGCTGGACGTCCGCTCCATCTCCCGCATTATTCCCACTAGTACGATCGTAAAAGAAAGACTTGCATTTATATAGCACCTTTCATGACCGCAGGACATCCCAAAGCGCTTTACAGCCAATGAAGTACGTTTTTTGAAGTGTAGTCACTGTTGCAATGTAGGAAACGCAGCAGCCAATTTGCGCACAGCAAGCTCCCACGAACAGCAATGTGATAATGACCAGACAATCCATTTAAGTGATGATGGTTGAGGGATAAATATTACCCATAAAGGAGAACTCCCCTACTCTTCTTCGAAATAGTGCCATGGGATCTTTTACATCCACCTGCGAGGGCAGACAGGACCTCGGTTTAACATCTCATCCGAAAGACTGCACCTCAAATAGTGCAGCACTCCCTCAGTATTGTACTGGATTGTCAGCCTAGATTTTGTGCTCAAGTCTCTGGAGTGGGACTTGAACCCATAACCTTCTGTCCCAGAGGTGAGAATGCTACCAACTGAGCCAAGGCTGACATCATAGTACAGAACAAAAACCCTTGGGAAAAGGGGAAAAATTTATAATTCCATATTTTATTCTATAGTAAATTAGAGGGTTTGAGCTATTCATTTTTGGAACTATAATGTAGAATTCATTAAAAAAAAAACAGCAAAAAGCTAGTGATGAAAAATGAGATCAAAATCTGCATTATTTAAAAAAAAATCTTTTCTGCCCCTCAACACAGGCTATACACGAAGGCATGGACTGTAAGCAGTATCAGGATGATCTCAAAATTCGAGCCGAGAATAACCAAGCTGCAAAGCAGACTGCTGAGATGCTCACGGTGAAGGACTTTTGTATTTTTTTTTTGACTAAGAATAATCTTAAAATTATGGGTTTTGGGTCCCCAAGTTGATGCGGGGGGGAAAAACTCAAGAGGAACATTATCAGCTAACTCAACAGAGATCAAGATTAAGCCTAGACCTTTTCAGTCTCTATGGCTGAGGGCCACACCATTTGGTAATTTATCCACTTGATTAATCAGATTTTGTTTTTTTGACTTTTTGGCAACTTCTGCCATCCTAGAAATTTCACTGGTCTGCTTTCACCTCTGAATGTACACTGGAAAATATCCAGAGGACTTACAGAAAAATACAGCGACAAACTGCAGTGCCTGGGCTTGAATCCGGCCCATACTTTGGGCTTCACATCTCCTCTATCTATCCCCGCGTGGGCCCACAGAATAAAATCTGCCCCTAATATGGCAATCTTGTTTTGAGGTATCGCAGAGCAGCTGGTGTAGGAAACTGAAATGTCATACTAGTGTAGTAGGGGATGCTCTTTTGGGATTCAGGAACAGAGTAAAACATTTTGAGCCAATAGCTGATTGTGCTACACCTGCACTCGGAATGCTTGATGCTGCTGCTGGGTGCCCAAAATGGGAACAGGTTCCATTTCCCAGAGCCAACATAAAAATTTATCCAAAAACAAGAGTGTGTGGAGAAAGCTGAGTTATGATTCAGCTCCTCTCTTGAATCCATTTTTTTTTTCAAATTCCAGTTTTTAAGCTCTAAGATCTAGTCAGCACTTGACTTCTCCTTTGACCAAAAGCATCCTTCTCGTCAAAATCCCATGATCCTGGGATTGAACCAGTTGAACGTTATGTAAGGAATCTTACAACACCAGGTTATAGTCCAACAGTTTTATTTGAAAATCACAAGCTTTCGGAGTTTACCTCCTTCGTCAGGTGAGTGAGTGAGTGAAGCATAGCATATATTAGGCTGGGAGGCGATCACAGCAATCAAAGGTGTCGTTGGTGTTCAGACAGGTTAGCCATGGAAAACATTACATCCCAGTATACTGAATACACAGTGGGTCAGATTACACGGACAGATAGAGAAAGAGACCCGAAAGAATGTCCAGTTGTATTAAAAACAGATAACTTTTTTTTCCGCTGGTGGGGTTACGTGTAGCATGACATGAATCCAAGATCCCGGTTGAGGCCGTCCTAATGGGTGCGGACATTAGTTATTGGAGTTCTAATTGTGTGATTATTTTCCTTATAGGCACTGCTGCATAGCGGGGAGGCCATGCATTGTCCTAAATGCAAGATTGTGGTACAGAAAAAGGATGGCTGCGATTGGATTTGTTGCACTATGTGTAGAACTGAAATTTGCTGGGTGACAAAGGGACCTCGCTGGGGAGCTAAGGTATGATGTCTAAGTTTTTACATGGAATTTCCAGCACAGAGACAGGCCATTCGGCCCAACTGGTCTATGCCAGGTCTACGCGGGCCTCCTCCCACCCTGCTTCATCTAACCCTTCTCAGTAAGGTGAATTCTACTGGAGCATTAAAATAAAGGAACCAATTGGAAAATAGGGATGAAAAAAAATTGAAATAGTGGTAGAATTAGAAAATGTACTAAGGATGACTATTTGTTTAGTCAATGTGTAGATTTCGCTGACTTTCCATTTTACCGTTTCAGGGGAGAGGTGACACCAGTGGAGGATGCCATTGCCGTGTCAATGGTGTGCCGTGTCATGCTAAATGTCAGAATTGTCATTGAGAATATTCGTATCCAATTACTCTTGGACACAAACCATGCCACCTAACCCAGCGAAGACCACAGCAATGTAATGGTGACATTTTTTTCTTCAGGATGTGCATTTCTCAGCTGTCTAGGAAACTAAAACAGTAGCGATGTCCTCCTAATAAGTTGGAATCCAGAAGATAAACGTACATCTGATTGAAAGTACTGAATTCCAATATTTTGGATGAAATCATTTTCTTTTGCATACAGGAGCCAACGTGTTGCACTTAAATCACTGTGGTCGGGAATTTCCTCCCAGCTGCTCTCTCTGTTGCCGTAACTTTGCCGGATGTACAGCTGAAACTTCCGTTTGTGAACGTAAGTGAGGTTTCCGACGCACCTATGGCAAAGTTATGGCGGCAGAGTGGGAGAAGCTCCGAGGAAATTCCTGGCCAAGGCGTGCTAAAGCTGGATGGCTGGTGCAATGAGTTAAACGCTATCCTCTGGGAGCAGAGTTTGAATGCGGCTCGGATGCGTGGGTGAAGGATTTCTTTTGCTCTCAGTTGCAAGGATTCCAAGTGAAATAAGTTGGAGGTAGTCTGCACTAGCATGAGTCCACAGTACAACTTGTCCTTAATTTGGCAGTCTCGCTTAGACCATAAGGATGGGGTTACAAAATTAAAGTAACACACTCGTGCAGAACATTAAAGTCAAAAGCGAGAAAAGACTGGTCAGCTCATCCCTCGCTATTTTAACTCACTGAAACTGAGGAAGTAAGAAAAATTATAGGAATGGTGGCAAGGTGTGCTTTTGGAGCACCCCAGAGTGAGCTTATCCCTGCAGTAACCCATGAAATCTCTGATGTAGAAGGGCTTGGTGTTGATACTTAGTACGCATCTTGGAGAATAAGAAATTTATTATTTTTAAAATTTGTAATATATGCTCATTCACTTTTCATTATATACAAATCCAATCTATTGTACCAGTAAAACTCCCAAATAGATATGAGATCAATTCCCACTCATCCACTGTAACCTTGACAGAACAGCCAGGGCAACCTCAAAAATGGTACAATGCAGTTTTTCATGGATTACCGTGGCTCCTCTGGTGAAGTTACGCTGGGAGAATCCTAGTGCAAATTCACCCTCTAATGCTTAAATGTGTGCTGCTGCTCAACAAAGCACAATATTCCCAACATTAGTGTTGCTGAGCATATGGAACATTGCCCAGTCATCTTATGCATATAATAACCCTCTGGGAAAGGCCTTATTTGGAAAGATCCTATTCTGTACAGTAAAGTGTTTACTTTATATTCAGCTGAAGATGAGCGATCAGGTACTGCTGATATAGTCATAAAGAACGGACAATGTTAATGTAAAATTTTTATATATGTATATATAATGCATCTTAAAGTTGGAATTTGAAACAAAGGCCCATAATATTTTCTGTGATTTACACTGCTGTTGCACCTTTAATAAAAGTGTTACATCCGTCACTGGCCTCTAGAATGAGATATACGGAAGTGGTGTGGGTATGCTCATTTGCATATCTATTGGTTCAAGCATTGGTGTAAAACAGCTAAGCAGAAGAAACTTCTGTGCAGTCTTTTCAATGCACTATTCAGCAGAACACTGGGAGACAAGAAGGTAAGGAAGGAACACTGCTTGGCTCTTTCATTTCTCTCTCGAGTTACTTCACTGCATTTCTTTACCAATATTATCACTCCTGGACAATGCAGCTGGGCACTACACCAAGCCAGAGGAGAAGAATGCACAACTTCACTCATTCCACCTCCAAGCCCTCCTGGGGGTAGGGGAAAATTGAAGGCAGGACAAACAGGCTCCTGGGTGTGGGTGCTACCAAGTCATCCACATTATCACTCGTGCCACCTGGAGCAAGATGGCACTGACTGCCAACTCCCTCACGCCCAGAAAAAGTTCTACATCCTCATCAGGGCGGGCAAGGTAGCACACTGCTCATCCTGGGCACCAGCGCACACCACTCTCTTTAAAGCAACACCTCCACAATTAACCCTTCACAAGGCTCTGTGGTTAAGAGCATCTCCAACTCCCTATACTGCACTATGGCTACACAGCCCTCAAAAAGGTCCTGCAGTGTCCATAACTAACGATAAGGTTGCACAAAATGTTGGGAATTCCTGAGTGGATCAACTTAGTTCATGGGCAAACCGACAATGAATGTTCAGGGACTGAAGTTGGAAGTCCCTGCTCTGCTTAGCTCAGTTGGCTACTACGCGTCGCATTTATCCATTGGGATATTGCATTTTAAATTTGTTCTCTGGTCACATCCCTGTCAGATCACTTCCTTCACTGACTAAAGTACACAAGTTACAAGATCATAGCCAACTTGGAGAATGCTTAAAAGGCATTAAGGGTTCCTGATGATAGCATAATCTGCTACAGTTAAGATCTACAGCATTAACATGTGTGATTTCATTAACAATATTAAATTTTGTACTATAGTTTAATGTAGGCAAATCATTAGGACAGCGACTCTCTCCCTTCTATCCCTTGTGCATTAAAACAGAACAAAATTGCAACAGTTGGCAGCATTGAGCTCAACCGTTTTATAATGTCCTCTGAAGCCCTCCATGTTTCTGCTTGAAAACCACTGCTTCTTAGCAGAAAATGCTGGAAACACTCAGCAGGTCAGGCAGCAGATGACCTTGAAGGGTCATCAACCTGCAATGTTAACACTTTTTCTCTCCCCACAGATGCTGCCTGACCTGCTGAGCGTTCCCAGCATTTTCTGTTTTTATTTCAGATTTCAAGCAGTATTTTGCTTTTGCTTCTGCTTCTCATTATCAATCTATTATAGTCAAAGTATTAACTAGACTTTTAGGATGCTTCCTTTTTTGAAGAAGAAATTGTGGTGTGTAGGTTAAGCACTGTACAGTTGAGTAATAAATGTGTGCTCGTACCATAACTAAAACCTGGAGTACTATTGGGGTAGAATTTACAAATTAATGTTGCTCTTGCTTCAAGTGGCAGGAGAGCAGTGCCTTTCGTGTGATTTTCCATCTATTAAAATGAATGGACACGCTGACTGTGCCTGAATTCCCGATACATGCTTCTATTGTGTGAAGTTCTGCACTGGCAGCGCTAATTTGTAAAATCTAGTGACTGGGCCAGAATTTGTTGTCGAAATAACGGTAAGGCTAATGGCGCTCACCATTACTTATGCGCAAACGATACAGCAACTTCAGGAGAGGGGCAGATGCGCGCCAAATGCGGAAATCCAAAAAGTTGCTGTCTGAGATGCACTGCTCCGTTAGCTTCGCAAAAAACGGCATCTCGCTGTCTGCCTCACCATTGAAATGCATTAAACGGTGTGAAGTTCTGTATTTGCGCAGTAGATACGAAGTAAACTAGCCACAGAAAGTTAAATCTTGTCCGTTTCAATCACGTACCCTCTTAACGATGTGACAAGTGTTAATTACTGCCAGTCAACCCCTCTGGCACTGAAAATTGACTATTTACAAGTGTGGAAACTCAATCCTCCAGGTTTTAATTGTTGTTGGAGATTTTCTAAAAATGTTAAATTCTAATTTAAATTTTTTTTTTCCTTTGTCTCTTCTCTCTCTCTCTTTCTCTTAATTCAATCTTTCTTTCCCCCTCATAAGATCATACAAATTAAGAGGAGTAGGCCATTCGGCCCCTCGAGCCTGCTCTGCCATTTGTTAAGATCATGGCTGATCTGATTGTGACCTCAACCCTAATTTCCTGTCTACCTACTATAACCTTTGACTCCCTTGTTAACCAGGAATCTATCTAACTCAGCCTTAAAAATATTTAATGACCCTGCCTCCACCGTTCTCTGGGGAAGGGAGTTCCACAGACTCGTGACCCTCAGAGAAAAAATTTCTCCTCATCTCAGTCTTAAATGGGAGACCCCTTATTTTTAAACTGTGACCCCTAGTTCTAGTCTCTCCAACAAGGGGAAATATCCCCTCATGTTTCAATAAGATCACCTCTCATTCTTCTAAACTCCAGTGTATACAGGCCCAACTCGTCCAACCTTTCCTCATAAGATAACCCCCTCATCCCAGGAATCAGTCGAGTGAGCCTTCTCTGAACCACCTCCAAAGCAATTATGTCCTTTCTTAAATAAGGAGATCAAAACTGCACACGGTATTCTAGATGTGGTCTCACCAATGCCCTGTACAACTGTAGCAAAACATCTCTACTTTTATATTCCATTCCCCTTGCAATAAATGACAACATTCCATTTGCCTTCCTAATCACTTGCTGTACCTGCATACTAACTTTTTTGATCCATGTACTAGGACACCCAGATCCCTCTGTACCTCAGAGTTCTGCAATCTCTCTCCATTTAAATATACTGCTTTTCTATTCCTCCTGCCAAAGTGGACAAGTTCACATTTTCCCACATTATACTTCATCTGCCAAATTTTTGCCCACTCACTTAACCTATCTATATCCCTTTGCAGACTCCTTATGTCCTCTTCACAACTTACTTTCCTACCTACCTTTGTGTCATCAACAAATTTAGCAACCATACATTCAGTCCCTTCATCCAAGTCAGTTTCAAAATTTTTATTGATCAGAAGACATTTAGAATATTCTGACCAATTTAAAAGTCCACTTTGGGTAAAGATGGTGGGGGGGGAAAGAGAGAAGGAGGGAAAAAGGCATAAGCACTTAAAACAAAAAACACTTACACCAATGGTGATTACGGTTTGCTTTTTAAGTTGAATATTATAAGGGCTTTGGTGCAGAGCCCTATCAATAGCTACTCGCTGCAGCAAAGCCCAGTTCCAATGGATCACTGCTTCACTAAGGTTCCAAACCATTCACAAAACTTTTGCTTCTAAACTATTAAATTCTGTAAAATTGGTACAGGTAACAGAGATCCTGATACTTCTTAGCAACTCTTCAGTGCTTTTGTAGATGACAGTACTCTTTTAAGCCATAACAGAACAGGAGTGGGTGTGACGGGGTTAACCGCAAACCTCTCTGGTATATCCAGGCTGATGACTAATGTGCACATAATTTGGGACCATTTTCAGCCTGTGATTGTAAAACAAAACAAAATCCATCTAGGGTAGAGGATGGTGCAATGGGATCGAGCACCATGCTTTGATTTCTGGAGCCTGAGTTTAAATGCAGTTCAGAGTGACATTTTTTTTTAAAGAGAGAGTCTGGTAGCGAAAAATGAATCTGCTGTAAACCTAAAACATTTCAAGTAAACAGACCCAGCAGGAGCTCGATGCAAAAGATCCAGCAGGAAGATGAAACTCAAATAAATAAAGATAAAAAGCTTTTGAAGGTTTCATTAAATTTGCTCACTCCTATTTGCTCCCACTTTTTCATAGTCAATGGATCAAAATCCTGGAACTCCCTACTTAACAGCATCGTGGGAGCGCTTCACCAGACGGACTGCAGCGGTTCAAGAAGGCCCACCGCCTCCTTCTCAAGGGCAACTAGAGTTGAGCAATAAACAAACACATCCAGAGAACGAATTTTTTTAAAAATGTAATAGTTAATTCTTCCGCTCCTGCTAAATCCCAGGGCATCTAAACCAATATTTTTCCTCCCCTCCCTTGCTCTCCTGGTGCCACTTACTCCTTGTTATAGCTTCATAGTGCTAGATGCTTTCCAGTATCTCGTGTGTTGTGTGCTATCCAACTGTGAAGGGCAGCACAGCCAAGCTCAAGCCTGTCCTTACCTGATGTTCACATTTTTAACCGGGATCACCAGCCATCTATCAGCAGCAAGAACCCTAGATGATTTAGAACATAAGAAATAGGAGCAGGAGTAGGCCAATCGGCCCCTCGAGCCTGCTTCACCATTCAATAAGATCATGGCTGATCTGATCCTAACCTCAAATCTAAATTCATGTCCAATTTCCTGCCCGCTCCCCGTAACCCCTAATTCCCTTTACTTCTAGGAAACTGTCGATTTCCGTTTTAAATTTATTTAATGATGTAGCTTCCTGGGGCAGCAAATTCCACAGACCTACTACCCTCTGAGTGAAGAAGCTTCTCCTCATCTCAGTTTTGAAAGAGCAGCCCTTTATTCTAAGATTATGTCCCCTAGTTCTAGTTTCACCCATCCTTGGGAACATCCTTACCGCATCCACCCGATCAAGCCCCTTCACAATCTTATATGTTTCAATAAGATCGCCTCTCATTCTTCTGAACTCCAATGAGTAGAGTCCCAATCTACTCAACCTCTCCTCATATGTCCACCCCCTCATCCCTGGGATTAACCGAGTGAACCTTCTTTGTACTGCCTCGAGAGCAAGTATGTCTTTTCATAAGTATGGAGACCTACCCAGGCCAATTGTAGTGCTTTTATCACACTGTGGCTGAGATCAGGTAGCTCAGCATAGATCAGGAATCCAACCTGGGATCTTTCTGTTTGAATGGCTGTTCTACTAATGTAATAAACTAGCTGAACCATCAAAGGAGCCTCAATGCTACTCGAGCCAACTACCGAAAGGCGAGACACTGACTACTGAAAAGTGTGGTTAGACAGCTGCTCCTCCTCTCTGTAAGGAAGCATCCAAGTATTTGTGATGAATTATCAGAGGAAAACCCACATCTTACTGCATCCAATGCCCCATTACTACACCCTGTAGTTTGATGAACACAGTGCAACATCAGTTCTGACGAAAGGTCTTCGACCAGAAACGTTAACTCTTTCTTTCTCCACAGATGCTGCCTGACTTGCTGAGCTTCTCCAGCACTTTTTTTTAATACAAATTCAGGAACTTTTCTGACAGAGCCCTTTGCTGAAGTTATGGGTATTTGTAATTCATCCAATCCTGTGTGAATTTAATTGTGGCTACCCTACCATTTACTGCACAGCAGTAAAAAGCTAACTAGTTGATATGTGTTTTTCTAACCCATTTGATTTGCCTGTATTCAATCCTCACATCATCTGTTAAGCACAATCTACCTGAGGCTAAACATTTGAGATGGGGGAGGGGAGAGGGAATGGGAAATGTAAGTGTTACAAATTTTGGGTCTGCCTTAAATATTCTGGCCCTGAATTTCCATGGGGGTTCTCCTGATCTCCTGCCATAACCTCGATGGAAGGACCCTTAGAGAAACTGTGTAAACAGCTGTTTTTATCTATTTGTGCCATTTCTGAGGGTTCTGCCGAAGACCCCCTTCCCCCCCACCCCCATGAAAATTCCAGGAGTATCTTGGGTTAGTGGCATTAGTCCCTCATAATCAGGAGTTTACTTTCACTACCCAGTATCTGGATTATACAATAGCGTAACTTGGTGGAATGTAACAATGAGACCCACCCCCACACCCCCCCCCGTTAGATGAACTGGATATCGTGATCCTCAAAAGTGACCTTACGTACGTTTGGCCCATCTTCCAGAAAGCAGACTGATTCATACTTGATCGACTCAAGGCTGGATGTGAATCCACAAACTAGTTTATTTTGCAATCATCAAGTGAATGAAAAGATAAAACATCTGAAGTAATTCCTACCACAATATGACTTTATCTTGTATCCCATCTCATAACAAATAAATTATGCCACACTTACCCTTTCTCTAAAACCTAGCCAGCTTTCTTTTTAAAAGAGACCTGCCTCCTCCCTGGGTCACTTGGCTGTCTTTGATGGAACGGACTTAGGACATGTGTATCCCTGTACTTTTTGAGGCCATCCAGGTCAAGAAGTTTAATCATTTTACTCCTGACTCTTTCCTTGACTGAGGCCTGTTCCTGCCCTTCCCAGCCCAACCCCCTCCCAAATATGCACTCCTTGAAGGCCAACTACTGCTGCTTTCCAGATGGAAAATTATCCCAACACAATTAGCTTAGATGGCAGGGACAGTTTAACGACCTCCCCCCATTGGACCAGATCATTCAGCATAAGTTAGAAATGGCTGCTCATTACCGCTTGGATGAGCTCATCAACATACCAATCCCCTCTGTCCTCTTGGCTCCAGCAGGGTGGATTTTAAACACTCATGGACTCAATTCAGCTTAAACGCAACACTTCAACATAATTCATATCCAAATCCCTTCCATGTAAAATGGTCAAAAATCCCAACAGGCAACAGCAAGCAACCTAATGTCAGACTTGAATCAGTAAGTTTCAAGAGCATTATACTACACTCCGTTAAATTGAAACAATTTAGTAAAAAATAAAGCTACATTACTATATTTAAATGAAGTGGCAGGAGTAAAAGTATCTTGCAGTCTATTGTACAACTCCATAGTTCTATAAAAGCAGTCTCACAGTCTGCTACCAATTCCTGTCCCACCCACTCTTCCTTCTTGCTTACCTGTGAGAATGTTGTGGTGTGTCAACTACGTTCAGTTGACAGCACTCTCATTTCTGGCTCAGGAGGTTCTGGGTTGAGTTCCATGTCAAGGTTTTGACTCACAATTTAAATTGATACTCCACTGCAGTTCTGAATGAGTGCTGCATTGTTGAAGATGAGATGTTGAACCAAGGACCTGTCTGACCATTCCACTGGATCATATGGACATTAAGCTCCCACGGGAGTTCTTCCAGTCTCTCCATCAACGTTGCTCCCAACATCACCAAAAAAAACCAGATCTGGTCATACATCTTGCGGTTTGTGGGATGTTACTGGTGCAGAATGGCTGTCCCGTTCCCCTAGAAAGCACCGGACTTCAAAAATGATGTGTGAAGTGCACAGCAATATTTTGATGTGATAAATGTAAATATAATATAAAATTCTTCACTACAATTGCCACTCTTAAAACTAAAAATTACATAGCAGAGCACTTCTACAATGTACCATGAATTCAGATAAGTCACTTGAGCATCACTCTTGTCGCTTAGAATATGAAAATATTCTAAAAGTAATGTGCACAATTGTTCTATTTCATAACTTTTGTTTTTCAGTGGCTGCTACTGTTGTTTTAGGAAGATTTAAAATGAACAATCTGATGGATGTCATTCCCTCCCTTCTTCCAAATAATTTTCTCCTCTGCTCTTGCAGGCATCAACTCCTTGCTGGGGCACAGTTTCACTGGCACCCTTCCCCAACCCTCGCCTTTGACTGTTATTCATGTACAATCTTTTGACAGCGAGTGTCTACAAAGCATTTGAACGTCGGGGCATCACAACCAAACCCCATCCAATCTTCAGAAAATGTCCACATGTGCACTTCCAGCAAGGGTTATTGGATAGCAAGCAGAAGGAACTACTTCTACTGGCCTGGCAGAGAGATGAACTAACTCAGCACATACTGGAATGGAAACCCCTCCTGGTCCATATGACTCAGTTACTCACTGGATAAGGATGCAGAGTCATCAGTGGAATGTAAGTCAGTGTGGTCTTGTCCTGTATACACAGGGAAGCAAATTATATAAGGCGCAATTTAGTTAATTTTAAACAAAACAGCTGTCTGGGGAAGCAATTTATAATCTGAATTTTAATACTTCAATCTGACCTAAAGAGAATCAAGCAATAAAATCTATATTTGACTTGAATATGTGGTGCAGAATAAGTCATAATAGAAGGAAAGAAGTGGGAGAAATGAAAACAGATTTTAAAAATACCAGGCGATAGAAAGGAGGAAAAAGAAACATCAAGTCTTCAGAAAATAGTTGCCCATTCGAGAATACAACACACAAATAAAACTCACTATATTTCAGTTCACGATACTACAGTTAATTAAATTGTCTCAATATGATGGCTTTATTAGATCTGGTCCAATATTAAACATCCCCGAGGTACTGATACCATGAACCTATGTATCCAGTTTGGTGGAAAATGGTCCCAAAATCTGAGAGAGATAAGTAGATTCAAACATCAGGGCAAAAAGATTGAGAGATTTGATAAGACGACTGGTTAATCTATGAAAAAGGGACACACCTATTCAGCCTAATGGCCTTTTTTTTGCGCTGTAAATTTTGAGAACATCTGTTGTAGCGGCAATCCTTTCTTGAATTGGGATAAATTAATCAAGTCACAATTTAAAACAATAATCAATCACAACAATAATCCAATGCAGAATACATCTGGACATTGAGTCATCACTTGACCTGACAAAACATTTTGTTACTGGAACTAAACTCGTAACCATGGACTTTATTCTCCATTTTTACACGTGACAAATCAAGGGACCAAGCGTGGGGTGCAGGAAGATATGGATAACATTGATATCATGGGTCACTAGTATCTCATTTACAGGTATTATAGTGATTGTGTCCATGCAGTAACAGTGTGCAGGATCTTCCCAGCGATTCCCCATCCAGAGTTCCTCATCTCAGCTAAGGAGCTTGGAGATGGCAAGCACCTCAGGGAAGAAGCAGCTCATGCCACTGTCACTCACTTCCATGCAAACACTTCAAGATTAAAATAAGTCTGAGGCCCCAACCAAAAGGTGACTTATGTGCAGTGACATGAAGAGTGGGAAGAAGAAAACATGAAAGGAAAATTTAAAAAAATAACGTAGTATAGACACAGTTCCTTTCGCCACCACTAATTCTATAAGTTAAGGATATCAGGTACCTTCACATGACTATTAGTAAATCTTTTAACTGAGAAAACCAGGCGTCAGGGTCAAAGATTTGTGTATTGCATATCAAGGCTAACAGTACATTATCAACACATAATTCCTTCATTCCAGAGACTCAAGCAACATAGCCTTATAAGGGCTAGCTATACAAATTAAGAAGCCTTGTATTGAGGTTAGTGTGCCCGTTGACACACCAATATTAAGGCTGCAATATATTACAGTTAAAAAAATAACAGTCACTGATGAGCTGCTTGTAATTGAGGCTTATTAAATGAAACACTTGACCATAAGTCCATATGTATGTGTCACATTTGTTGACCAGGTCCTATTAATGATTCTAACAATTTAAATGCAATGGCTCCATATTTACGACGATATAAATAGAGGCGTTTAAGTGATCCAATTAGGTCGTATTTTGCACTTCTACTTCATCACGATTGTTTAGTTTGAGACGTAAACATGTTCTGGGCAGCTGAATAAAAACGACTGTATCCTGTAGATCATAGTTGAGGAATCTGGTCACGATGGTGCACATAAGCACTGCTAAAAACAGGAAAATTTAGAGGACAGCAGTCAAGTGAGAACAAGAAAAAGATAGGGAGACAAAATATAACTGCCCTGAGGGAGTGCCACTCAAGCAGCTCACCAATGCACTGGCATGTCAAGCTCATCCTCCATCTACAATGGCCTGACCATGTACCTGAAACCTCCCTCTGCTGGACTAGGAGAACACTTCTATCACCCACACTTGAAGATGGCAACGCTAAGTGCCAGAATTGGGAGCTTTTGTCCTGTGACTTATTTCCACTAAGGGACGAGCATTTTTTTTTTGTTGTCAATTTTCTCCCCTTTCTGAGGCATTGACTCCTGCGGTGGTAGTGTCAAGGCAATGACAGCCCTCTGGTACTTCGCCAAAGTGACCATTCTTTATTTGTGAGTGCAGACAGTGAATGTTGGCATGCCATTCATCCAAGAGGAGGCAGCCTGATACTGTCCTCACCCAACCACCACATTTTCCAGCAGAGATCATTGGACAGCAATGTGGAGCAAGAACCCCATTCCAGGCTCTCAAGAGGCCAACTGTACCACCCCCTACTGCCAATCTGACAGAGCTCAGGTAACTCCACGGAAACCATGAATCAAACCTGCCATAATCAGCTCCACATGGCTCAGCTTCATGCTGCCTTTGCCAATTAAGCCAGGAGAATGTACGACCAGACAGCTTTTAATAATCTTCAGAGATGGAACTTCATCTGCTCTCTCAGCTAAATTCAAAGCCAGATCTTGCATGGCAGAATGGAGTGTTCAACAAGGTATATTCTAACACCACCTGTCCCAAAATTTAGTTAAGTGGTAAGTGGCATAATATTTTTAACTACTGCAAATGTAAGAAAGCTCTCCTTCTCTGGGTTATGCATCCTTTTAACATGGGATAATTTTGCACACAGCCAACAGACCATTTTCTCCATTCACTATGTACTTTTCACTTGAGCCATGCATTCCAGTTGAAGACATATAGGCTAATTTTGCCAAGCCTCTGACCAGAATAGCTCTGTAACCAGCTTCCTAGGAAATGAACAAAAATGGGCCAGGATATCGCTCCAATTTTTCCCCCCATCAGCACACATTCACCTCCTTTTCTTGATAATATGGCTGAGATTGGCAACGGACGTGTGGAAGCTCACATTGCATCACTTTGTGGCAGTAGATTTTCAATGCGCCATAGCCCTAGATTTTATTTTTTAAAACAAGGTGACGGCAAAATGGATATTCTGCAATATATTGCAGCTTTATGTTTGGTGCCAATCATTCACAAAATGGCAGTCAAAAAGTTAGTGTTCAACCCAGTGTTATACTTAACTGAGTATGTATGCTAACCTGCTTGCAGTCTTTAATGACACATTTTAAACTAAAAATAAAGGCAATGACAAAGAAAAATACTGTGCCCCGCCCAATATGTAATTGGGGATTTGTAAAGTGGCTAAAAATGTCTTTCTCTTTCAAGGAAAAAGTTGCAGTTCAAACTTTGGTGCCCACTCCAGTGCGCTATTGACCACTGCATAGGCTGCTGCCCCCAGTGCCACAGTCAGCCCCATCACTGCCAGTTTTATCAACCTCCTGGTCCCCGTAATTGCTGCAATTGTACTCGTTCTGGGTTCTTGCCGGAGCTGTTCTCTGAATCGCCTCCGGAGGACTGCATCAGGACGCTGCTGAGCCGACACCAGTTCAAAGTCCTTGAAGGTTGAGACAGCGGTGCTGTGGGGGTGGACAGACAAAAGGCTTCAATTGGGCAATTCAGATGCAGTGCAAAACAGTCTCAAAGCATTGTTTAACCTATCCAGTAACAAAACAAATGCAATATACCAGTACATTGTTTAAAATTCCGATTCAGAATTTGCCCCTTGTTAAAAGAAAGTGTCAATGGTCCCTCATTGGTTCTGAGTTTATCCAGACAGCTGAGCTATAACAGATCAGGAAGATATGAGGTTTAATTCTTGGTTTGTGCTGCATTAGCTGATCTCAGCTGAACCAGCTTAGGGAGTGGGGGAGAAAAAAAAAAACACAGCCAGGGACCCTGCTCCTTATCATTATCCAGTAACTTGTGCTGGAAACGCATGTGTGTACTTCAGGTGAGCACAGATAAGGCGAAGCAAATAGCCCACCAACACTCACTGTCAAAACTCAATACGCAAACAAAAGCCACTTGGGTGAGGTTCTGGAGGACAAACCGCACTTGTGGAATCATATGTTAGCAAGAAATCAACACTTTCAGGAAAGGAGAGAAAATTAACAAGGAGAAAAGGGAAATCATACAAATCCTCAAACTGTACATTTTTTGCAAAATAGTTATGTTGCTCCTTTCATTTCACACATGCTGCTGCCAGAAGCTAGATATTTAATAAAGCCAAGGCCATGGTTCAAAGTGACTTCAATGGAATTTCATTTAAAAAAAACAAATTAAAACAATAAGCCTGAAGATAATTAAATTTTAAATTTTAAACCTTTGAACATAATACATTTTTAATTGGGGGATTCATTATTTTTCAGAAAATGCATAAAGACTGCAGTTAGTAATTTAACTTATGGATTTATTTTAACTCTGTAGCCTGCAGTCACATTTCTGTATCATTCTGAAGAATAATACTTGTATTTATATAGCACTTTGCCGTATCAAAACGGAGAATGAATTACTTTCGGCAGTGCAGCGGGTGTTCTGCAGGCAAACGCAGCTACTATGCTGCGCCATTTAGAGAGACCAGTGAAACTGGCCAGGTCCTTCCTCACCCCTGTTCATGTTTATTTAATACCCCAATACTACTTTTATGGTGTGAGGACATGAATCTAATATTTTATTAGTGATCTCTAACCTTTGGTCATTCATTACCTGCAGCAGAGAGGGTGATCTTTCCCAGTACTGCTAGGATACATCTCACAGCTGCCCAGGAATGGATGCTTCTCAGATTTTCCTTTTTTCTCTCTCTCTCTCTCTTTTTCACTCTACCTTTAGCTCCACTCCACAGCAAAATTTGCTTAATTAAACTTGGTTTCCATGATGTCACTCTGTTACCCAAAGCACTGTGCCACACTTAATACTGACCTCATCATAGTACACATTATTCCCTGCCCAAGAGGGACAGACCTGTGCCATGAGAGCAGCCTTAAGGCACATTTACATTCCATAATCATGACTGCTCTGAGTGGTGGTTCTGTTTTGGCCTGTGGCACTTTGGAATAGAACCATTAACATTGCAGCTATATTTCACAGCACCAACAGCAACACAAAAACAATTCTATAGTTGGAAAAAAATATTGACAAACAAAGAGACAGAACAGCAGTGGGAAATATTTAAAATGGTGATCAAGAGAGTCCAGGAGAAATATATTCCACTAAAAAAACATTAACTAACCAACAATGAGACATCATGGATGAATAAAGAGATAAGGGCAAAATTGAAATGAAAGAAAAAGGCATACACTAAATACATAGAAAACAAAGGAATTGTTGATAATGGGGAATACAAAGAGATTAGGAAAGAATATAGCTGCATTCATCTATCTATTGCAATGATATGTAGGATGTAATATGCTACGTTGATCCTAGAAACCTTCCCCAGAAGGACAACCCCAGAATGGTCCAAGCACCTGAACATCTGCTTCAGTTTCCTGATGGTACTCTTTATAATAACCCCGGTTGAGGCATAGGGCTCATTATACCAGTGCCCTGTAGTACTGGAAGGAGCCCTCAGTGGCATCAGCCACAGCAACAGTGCACAGCCAAAGTCCCCAAGGAGCCAGCCCCTCGATCCTTGCACTTCTTCAAACAATGAAGTAGTCCTCGAGACCCTGCGGGAAAAGGAGATGGTGGATCCTGTCGGTTGGTTCCCCGAGCAGACTGTCAATGTCATTTGGCAGAACGCCTCATCGCCAGAGCTTTCAAATAAGCACCAAGACCTAGCTTGGCTGGTGGTGAGAAGGGCCCTTCCCGTCAGATCCTTCATGCACTCCCGGGCTCTCAGCGCCACCGTGCGCTGTCCCAGAGGAGGCTGCGGTGGAGACGAGACCGTCACCCATCTCCTTATGGAATGTGCCTTTGCAAAGAAGGTCTGGAGAGAGATGCAGTGGTATCTGTCCAGGTTCGTCCCGAGCAGTTCCGTAACACAGGTTTCTGTGCTCTACGGGCTGTTCCCGGGGACGCACACTGAGACGGACATCGGCTGCTGCTGGAAGACCATCAGCTCGGTGAAAGACGCCCTTTGGTCTGCCCGAAACTTGCTGGTCTTCCAGCACAAGGAGCTGTCCTCGACCGAGTGTTGCAGACTGGCACATTCCAAGGTCCAGGACTACGTGCTGAGGGACGCACTGAGGATGGGTGCGGCCGCCGCAAAGGCCCTGTGGGGAAAGGCAACCGTTTAGAGCCTTCCCGCCATTGTAAACCGAGGGGCTGCAATCAGGGAAAAACCCCCTCGGGCAGAATGTAAAATTCAAATTGCTGTAATGTACCTGTAATGAATCTGAAATGGACCAGAAATGAATCTGTAAGCAATAATCTGTGTTGAGTATGATGCAATGAGACACCCTAGAGTGTCATGAACTGCAATGATGTCCAATGTGTTCATTGTACTGCACTTAACGTAACCTGCAAATTGTATAATCTGTATTGTGTACGTTTGGAAAGTGATATGACAACTGTTTTGTATGTACCGCTGCAAATTTTATGAATAAAGTATATTTTTTGAAAAAAAAAACAATGAAGTAGTACACATTTCTGTTCAAATACCCCCACTGTAAGTTGTAAAATTGAATTTTAAAAATCTGGTCATTTGTGCCTAGCACAAGAAAAATTATGAAAGATACTGGGCTGCTGTAAAAAAAAACTGGTTCACTAGTGTCCTCTAGGGAGGGGTATGCCACCCCTATAAAATCCAGCCTATATGTGACTCCAATCCCACACTATGTAGTTGACTGTTAATATCTTCAAGACAACAAGGGATGGGCAATAAATACTGCCTTGCTAGCGGCATCCATATCCCATGAACAAATATAAAAGAAAAATGGGGCATTTCACTCCGAAAGAACAGGAAGCCCCACAAGGCTCCCATCTGTGACTCCTTGAACCCCAGGGATGCCTGAAAGTCTGTAAAATCCAAGGATAAAGGCTTACTACAGCCTGGCATTCATGTTAGCCCTGGAAAACACAACTGTAACCTCCTGATTAGCCTAGGACAGCAGAATGGTTGATATAAACTATGTTCCTTGCGACCTCTTAAAAACCTCTAGACAGATGAACTGGTCATTTATTTCATTGCTGTGTGCGGGACCTTGCTGTGCGCAAATTGGCTGCTGCATTTCTTTACAACAGTGACTGCACTTCAAAAGTACTCCATTGGCTGCAAAACTCTTTGGGCTGACCTGAAGTGGTGAAAGATGCTATATAAATGCAAGTTCTTTCTTTCACTGGCATCAAGAGTGCAATGCAAGTTCCTGACCAAGATTGCACATCCTGTCCGAGCAACTGACAATTCCTTGACCAATTCCTTACTGAAACACAGCCTTCCCGAGCACTGCTCCTTACGAAGCTCAAAAAAGGTCCTTCTGTGATGGTACACCCACACAGCTTGCTATCTCGTATGTGACATCTTATTCAGTGGATGCTCCAAAGGCACATAGCTAAGACTAGAAAAAATATAAGTCAGCTAAGCCCATAGATGAGATTGCAACCTGTAATAAGGCCAATGATTGTAATACATTGGTTAGATACTGTGGAATTTGAGAGCATGATATTATTCAGTTCCAGCTTTCTTTTTACCATTGCTGCAAGGAAATAATAAGTTGCATATAGAGTGTCGTCCACACGCACAAATAAATAAAATGTCTAAGCAAACCTTAAAGAATATTATTTTTCCATTCTGAGCTGCTCCTCTTCTAATTCCATTCTCTAAATCATAAGATAGGTTAGGATGGAAAAAGACCGTCCAGCCCATCTTATTACATCCTTCCAAAATACCAATCCTACTTTCTTCTCATTTCAATATCGAGCAGTTTCTTAAATCAGTCTAGTCTCCTGGCCTTAACACCCTTCCTGGCAACCCAGTCCAGGTTGTTCACTTCTGTAAATAAATGCTTCTTAATATCTGGCCTAAATTTGCCCTTCAAACCTTGAACCTGTGCCTTCATATCTGAAAGATTTGTTTTTAAATTTCTTTCTGTATTCCGCAACATGCCCCTTTTTAAATATCCCCTCAGAGATGTCTCTTTGAAGCTGGACAACCTTAACATGGCTAGTTGTTCCTTGTAGCTTTGCTCTTTAATTTAGTCAATTATATTAAACTGGGAATTTACTTACGTATTGCTAATTATAAAAAAGGGAGCTAATTGCCCAGTAACTAGCAGTTGAAAGAATAAAATATGGGAACTAGAAGAGTATCATTATTTGGGGCAGTCTGTGAACACACAGTTTATACTGAAGTTCTCCTATGGTGTGGAGATGCCGGTGATGGACTGGGGTTGACAATTGTAAACAATTTTACAACACCAAGTTATAGTCCAACAAATTTATTTTAAATTCCACAAGCTTTCGGAGGCTTCCTCCTTCCTCAGGTGAACGGTCACCTGAGGAAGGAGGAAGCCTCCGAAAGCTTGTGGAATTTAAAATAAATTTGTTGGACTATAACTTTGTGTTGTAAAATTGTTTACAATTCTCCTATGGTGACATCATGAATGCAGAGTACAGTCTAAAGGGCAAAAGCCATCAATTGTTAAATGGAACCCAATTATAAACTAAACTTGACCAAATGCTCTGCAAGAGGCTAAACCATTTTTTGGGGACAGTGGAGGATTGCTCAATGCACAAAAAAAATCTGACTTGCTCCCAGCATAAAATGGTGGTCATATCTAGGAAATCAGAATCTTGGCACCCAACTGAGTCACCCTTCACCTGAATACTAGTAGGAGGATGCATTCACCCTCTTTTTTTTTTGGTTGGATTGGATTCGATCTGTCCAACGGCATGAAATCAACATGCGATTTCCAACTATAAGACCATTCAGTCCCTCGAGCCTGCTCCGCCATTCAATGAAATCATGGCTGATCTGATTTTTACCTCAACTCCACTTTCCCGCCTTTTCCCCATATCCTTTGACTCCCTTGCTGATCAAAAATTTGTCTAACTTAGCCTTGAATGTATTCAATGACTCAGCCTCCACAGCTTTTTGGGGTAAAGAATTCTAAAGATTCACAACCCTCTGGGAGAAGAAATTCCTCCTCATTTCCGTCTTAAACGGGCGACCCCTTATTCTGAGACTACGTCCCCTAGTTTTAGATTCCACCATGAGGGGTAACATCCTCTCAGCATCTACCCTATCGAGTCCCATCAGAATCTTGTATCTTTCAATAAAATCTCCTCTCATTCTTCTAAACTCCAATGAGTATAGACCCAACCTGTTCAATCTTTCCTCCATAAGACAACCCTTCCATACCCGGAATCAACCTAGTGAACTTTCTCTGAACTGCCTCCAATGCAAGTATGTCCTTCCTTAAATAAGGGCACCAGAACTGTACGCAGTACTCCAGGTGTGGTCTCACCAGCACCCTGTACAGTTGTAGCATGACTTCCCTGCTTTTATACTCCATCCCCATAGAAATAAAGGCCAATATTCCGTTTGCCTTCCAGATTACCTGCTGTACCTGTACGTTGCCTTTTTGTGTTTCATGTACGAGGACACCCAGATCCCTCTGTACCGCAGCATTTTGTAGTATTTCTCCATTCAAATAATATTCTGCTTTTTTTATTTTTTCCTCCAAAAGTGGATGACTTCACATTTTCCCACATTATAGTCCATCTGCCAAATTTTGCCCATTCGCTTAACCTGTCAATATCCCTTTGCAGACACTTTGTGTCCTCATCGCAACTTGCTTTTCCACCTATCTTTGTATCATCAGCAAATATCGCCACAAGACACTCTGTTCCTTCATCCAAGTCATTGATATATATTGTAAATAGTTGAGGCCCCAGCACAGATCCCTGCAGCACCCCACTAGTTACAGATTGCCATTTTGAAAATGACCCTATCCCGACTCTTTGTTTTCTGTTAGTTAGCCAATCCTCTATCCATGCCTGTATATTACCCCCAACACCATGAGCTCTTATCTTGTGCAGTAATCTTTCATGTGGCACCTTATCGAATGCCTTTTGGAAATTCAAATATACTGCATCCATTGGTTCCCCTTTATCCATCCTGCCCGTTACTTCCTCAAAGAACTCTAATAAATTTGTCAGACACGATTTCCCCTTCATAAAACCATGTTGACTCTCCTTGATTGTATTATGAGTTTCCAAATGTCCTGCTACTACTTCCTTAATAATGGATTCTAGCATTTTCCCAATGACAGATGTTAGGCTAACTGGTCTATAGTTACCTGCTTTCTGTCTCACTCCCTTCTTGAATAGGGGTATTACGTTTGCGGTTTTCCAATCCGCGGGGACCTTTCCAGAATCTAGTGAATTCCGGAAGATTACAAGCAATGCATCCACTATCTCTGTAGCCACTTCCTTTAAGACCCTCGGATGCAAGCCATCGGATCCAGGGGACTTGTCAACCTTTAGACCCATTAGTTTACCAAGTACTTTTTCTCTAGTGATAGTGATTGCTTTTAGTTCCTCCCTCCCCTTTGCCCCTTGATTTTCTACTATTATTGGTATATTATTAGTGTCTTCTACTGTGAAGTATCTGTTCAATTCCTCTGCCATTTCCTTGTTTTCCATTATTATTTCCCCAGTCTCATCCTTTAAGGGACCAATGTTTACTTTAGCTACCCTCTTCCTTTTTAAATACTTGTAGAAGCTTATACTGTCAGTTTTTATATTTCTTGCTAGTTTACTCTCAATTTATTTTCTCCCTCTATTATTCGTTTAGCCATCCTTTGCTGCTTTTTAAAGTTTTCCCAATCTTCGGGCTTACCAGTAATCTTTACCATGTTGTATGCTTTTTCTTTTAACCTGATACTATCCTTTACTTCCTTAATTAGCCATGGTTGGTTCACCCTTTTTGTGGAGTCTTTCCTCCTCACAGGGATATAATTTTGTTGCGAGTCATAAAATATATTTTTAAATGTTCTATATACAAATGCACGGAGTATAAAGAATAAATTAAATGAACTACAAGTTCAAATTCAAATGGGAGGGTATGACATGATAGCTATTACTGAGACATGGCTGCAGGATGGTCAAGATTGGGAACTAAATATACCGGGTTATAAGGTCTACAGGAGAGATAGGGAAAATGGAAGAGGGGGAGGAGTAGCCTTAGTGAGTAGAGATGAAATCACTTCAATGATAAAGGAGGATATAACGAGAGGTAAGCAGCCAACAAAGACCTTATGGGTTGAATTGAGAAATAAGAAAGGATCTAAGACTATAGTGGGAGTTGTATTTAGGACCCCTGGCAGCAGCTCTGAAGTGCTAGATTGTATAAATGCAGAGATTAGACAAGCGTGTAACAAAGGCATAGTGATCTTAATGGGGGACTTTAACCTTCACATAGATTGACGATTCCCCCACGATGACGGCATCGCTGCGACAGCATCAATACTCAACACCAACAACAGCCAATCTCCAGACGCCATCCTACAACTCATCCGCTTCATCCTGGATCACAATGTCTTCACCTTCGATAACCAGTTCTTTACCCAAACACACGGAACAGCCATGGGGACCAAATTCGCACCCCAATACACCAACATTTTCATGCACAAGTTCGAGCAGGACTTCTTCACTGCACAAGACCTCCAACCAACACTATACACCAGATACATCGACGACATTTTCTTTCTATGGACCCACGGCAAGGAATCACTAAAGAGACTACACGATAACATCAACAAGTTCCATCCCACCATCAAGCTCACCATGGACTACTCCTCAGAATCAGTTTCTTTCTTGGACACACGAATCTCCATCAAAGACGGGCACCTCACTCTACCGCAAGCCCACGGACAACCTCACGATGCTCCACTTTTCCAGCTTCCACCCTAACCACGTCAAAGAGGCCATCCCCTATGGACAGGCCCTGCGAATACACAGGGTCTGCTCAGACGAGGAGGAACGCGATGGACACCTACAGACGCTGAAAGACGCCCTAGTAAGAACGGGATATGACGCTCGACTCATCGATCGACAGTTCCGACGGGCCACAGCAAAAAATCGCATAGACCTCCTCAGGAGACTAACACGGGACGCAACCAACAGAGTACCCTTTGTCGTCCAGTACTTCCCCGGAGCGGAGAAACTACGCCATGTTCTCCGCAGCCTTCAACATGTCATCAATGAGGACAAACACCTCGCTATGGCCATCCCCACACCTCCACTACTCGCCTTTAAACAGCCACCCAACCTCAAACAGACCATCGTTCGCAGCAAATTACCTAGCTTTCAAGAGAACAGCGTCCACGACACCACACAACCCTGCCACGGTAACCTCTGCAAGACATGCCAGATCATCGACACAGATACCACCATCACACGAGAGGACACCACCCACCAGGTGCATGGTTCATACTCCTGTGACTCGGCCAACGTTGTCTACCTCATACGTTGCAGGAAAGGATGCCCCAGAGCATGGTACATTGGCGAGACCATGCAGACGCTGCGACAACGGATGAACGGACACCGCGCAACAATCGCCAAACAGGAGGGTTCCCTCCCAGTCGGGGAACACTTCAGCAGTCATGGACATTCATCCACCGACCTTCGGGTAAGCGTTCTCCAAGGCGGCCTTCGAGACACACGACAACGCAAAATCGTCGAGCAGAAATTGATAGCCAAGTTCCGCACCCATGAGGACGGCCTCAACCGGGATCTTGGGTTCATGTCACGCTACACGTTACCCCACCAGCGAACAAATGTTATCTGTTTTTAATATAACGGGTCGGTTGCTGTCTTTTCTATGTTTCTACCTCTCTATCTCTGTTTTTTTTTGTTTGTTGTTTTTTTTTTTTGGTGATTTGTATATTCTGTGAGACCTGGCAGGTAACACCTGTCTGTCTGCACACTGATTGCCTTGGCAACGGGCAGTTGAAAAAACTGTCTGTACTCACCAAGCATTGTTCTGTGAATTATAAATGCGATTTCATTTCGAGGATTTCATTTCACATCGTTCACCTGACGAAGGGGGAAGCCTCCGAAAGCTTGTGAATTTAAAATAAAATTGCTGGACTATAACTTGGTGTTGTAAAATTGTTTACAATTTTAGATTGGGAAAAGCAGACTAGCAACAGTCAGAAAGGTAGTGAATTTCTTGTGTGTGTCCGGGATAGTTTTCTACAGCAGTATGTCCTAGAGGCAACAAGGGGGCAAGCCGTACTAGATTTAGTAATGAGTAATGAACCAGATTGAGTTAACAGCTTAACTGTGCGTGAACATCTATCCAATAGCGATCATAACATGATCGAGTTCAATGCAGTGTTTGAAAGGAAAAAAAGTGAATCAGCTGCTAAGATTTTAGACTTGGGTAAGGCCGACTTCAATGGGATGCGACAGAGATTGTCCATAGTAAACTGGGCAAATCTGTTAATGGGTAAAACGACTGATGATCAGTGGGAAATGTTTAAAGAAACGTTTAACATGACACAGAATCGGTTTATACCCCTGAGGGGCAAGAACTCTACCTGCCAAAAAAAAAAGCCATGGACAACTAAAGAGGTAAGGGACAGTATAAGACATAAGGAAAGGGCATACAAAAAGGCAAAAAATGGCATCGATCCTGGTGAATGGGAAAGATACAAAGATCAACAAAGGGTCACAAAACAGATAGTAAGAGCTACAAAAAGAGAGAATAAAAATAAACTTGCAAGGGATATCAAAACCAATACGAAGAACTTTTATAGTTAAATTAGGAAAAAAAGGGTGGTCAGGAGCAGTGTTGGCTCCTTAAAAACTGAAAGTGGGGATATGGTCATTGACAATGGGGAAATGGCGGACATATTGAACAATTATTTTGAGTCAGTATTTACAGTAGAAAAAGAGGATAGCATGCCGGAAATCCCAAGAAAACTAATATTGAATTGGGGACAGGGACTCAATAAAATTAACATAAGTAAAGTAACAGTAATGAAGAAAATAATAGCACTAAAGAGTGACAAATCCCCAGGACCAGATGGTTTCCATCCCAGGGTTTTAAAGGAAGTGCACATTGGTGAGCACATTGCAGATGCCCTAACTATAATCTTTCAAAGTTCTCTAGATTCAGGAACTGTCCCTCTAGATTAGAAAATTGCACATGTCACTCCGCTTTTTAAGAAAGGAGAGGGGGAAACCAGGGAATTATAGACCAGTTAGCCTAACATCTGTCGTGGGGAAAATGTTGGAGTCTATAATTAAGGATAGGGTGACTGAACACCTCGAGAATTTTCAGTTAATCAGAGAGCCAGCATGGATTTGTGAAAGGTAGGTCGTGCCTGACAAACCTGATGGAATTTTTTGAAGAGGTGACTAAAGTAGTGGACAGGGGAATGTCAATGGATGTTATTTATATGGATTTCCAGAAGGCATTTGACAAGGTCCCACATAAGAGACTGTTAGCTAAGATAAAAGCCCATGGAATCAAGGGAAAAGTATGGACTTGGTTAGGAAGTTGGCTGAGCGAAAGGCGACAGAGTGTAGGGATAATGGGTAGGTACTCACATTGGCAGGATGTGACTAGTGGAGTCCTGCAGGGATCTGTCTTGGGGCCTCAATTATTCACAATATTAACGACTTAGATGAAGGCATAGAAAGTCTCATATCTTATTTTGCCGATGACACAAAGATTGGTGGCATTGTAAGCAGTGTAGATGAAAACATAAAATTACAAAACGATATTGATAGATTAGGTGAATGGGCAAAACTGTGGCAAATGGAATTCAATGTAGACAAATGTGAGGTCATCCACTTTGGATCAAAAAAGGATAGAACAGGGTACTTTCTAAATGGTAAAAAGTTAAAAACAGTGGATGTCCAAAGGGACTCAGGGGTTCAGGTACATAGATCATTGAAGTGTCATGAATAGGCGCAGAAAATAATCAATAAGGCTAATGGAATGCTGGTCTTTATATCTAGAGGACTGGAGTACAAGGGAGCAGAAGTTATGCTGCAGCTATACAAAACCCTGGTTAGACCGCACTTGCTAGAGTACTGTGAGCAGTTCTGGGCACCGCACCTTCGGAAGGACATATTGGCCTTGGAGGGAGTGCAGTGTAGGTTTACTAGAATGATACCCGGACTTCAAGGGTTAAGTTATGAGGAGAGATTACACAAATTGGGGTTGTATTCTCTTGAGTTTAGAAGGTTAAGGGGTGATCTGATCGAAGTTTATAAGATATTAAGGGGAACAGATAGGGTGGATCGAGAGAAACTATTTCCGCTGGTTGGGGATTCTAGGAGTAGGGGGCAAAGTTTAAAAATTAGAGCCAGACCTTTCAGGAGCTAGATTAGAAAACATTTCTACACACAAAGGGTGGTAGAAGTTTGGAACTCTCTTCTGCAAACGGCAATTGATACTAGCTCAATTGCTAAATTTAAATCTGAGATAGATAGCTTTTTGGCAACCAAAGGTATTAAGGGATATGGGCCAAAGGCAGATATATGGAGTTAGATCACAGGTCAGCCATGATCTTATCAAATGGCAGAACAGGCACGAGGGGCTGAATGGCCTACTCCTTTTCCTATGTTCCTATAATGTTTGCCACTGCTTATCCACCATCATATCATCTAAGCTGTTTACTCAGTCCACTTTAGCTCTCATTCCTTTATAATTGCCCTTATTTAAGTTTAATACAGTAGTTTCAGACCCAAGATCCTCGCTCTCAAACTGGATGTGAAATTCTATCATGGTATGATCACTGCTTCCCAAGGGATCCTTTACTTTGAGATCATTAATTAATCCTGTTTCGTTACCCATTACCAGATCCAAAATGGCCTGTTCCCTGGTTGGTTCCCCGACGTATTGGTCTAAGAAACAGTCCCTAATACACTCTATGAACTCCTCCTCAGGGCTATTTTTGCCAATTTGATTTGTCCAATCTATGTGAAAGTTAAAATCGCCCATGATTATTGCATTACCTTTTTTACAAGCCCCCTTTATTTCCTGATTAATATTTTGCCCTAGAGTACAGCTACTGTTAGGGGGCCTATATACTACTCCCACCAATAATTTCTTTCCCTTGCTATTTCTTACCTCCACCCAAATTGATTCGACGTCTCGATCGTCTGAGCCAAGATCATTTCTCACTATTATACCAATTTCATCCTTTATTAACAGAGCTACCCCACCACCTTTACCTTTTTTCCTATCCTTCCAAAATGTTAAATAACCCTGAATAATTAGCTCCCAACCTTGGTCACCTTGCAACCACGTCTCTGTAATGGCCACAAGATCATACCCATTTGTTTCTATTTGTGCCGTCAATTCATCTATCTTATTACGAATGCTGCGCGCATTCAGATAAAGAACTTTTAATTTTGTCTTTTTACCATTCTTTCCTACCCCAGCCCCATTTGCTAGTGCACTCTTACGTTGGAACGCTCTGTCCCTTCCTGACACACTCTGTTTATCATTACCCCCATCACTTTCAAGGTTACAAAACTGTCTGCACAGCTGCCATCAAACTTACTTAAGTGAGTTTTGTTTATTCTGAAGCACGTTGAGAATTTCTCTAACTTAGCACTAGTTTTCTTTTCTCACACAGTTCTACAGGTGTCAGCAACAATCGTACCTCGCGCTAGTGGCCATTTGTGATGTGTGAATGTAGACAAAGTCGCAGTGGGTTATTCTACCACAGAGGTCATCACAGATCACAGCTGAGCCCAATCCTGTCATCACCTAACATTCACTTATGTGCGCACGTTTCAGGAAGTGGGACGGGGGGAGGGAAGTTACTGGATATTGATCATAACTAGGCCCACTGGCTGAGCTTCCCTTCCCTGACCTATGGTTACAGAGACCATTTGTAGTGTTCTATTAAGATCAATTACCTCAGCCCAGACCAAGGATAGAACTTAGGACTTTCTGCTCTGAATAGCTTACTTTTACATCAGTCATTGACTATTATTTTAGGTGGAAAATCTCAACAAGTCTGGTATACCCTTGAGTTGGGAATTTATCTCCTGTTGGTTGAGGAAAGTAGCATCATCAATAGAATCATACAGCACAGAAGGAGGCTATTTGGCCCATCGTGCCTATGAAAGCTCTCCAATTAGTCCTACTCACCCTGCTCTTTCCCTATAGCCCTGCAAATTTCTCCTTTTCCAGTATTTATCCAATTACCTTTTGAAAGTTACTAGTGAATCTGCTTCCACCGCCCTTTCAGGCAGTGCATTCCAGATCATAACAACTCACTGCATAAAAAAATTCTCCTCATCTTCCCTTCTGGTTCTTTTGCCAATTACCATAAATATGTGTCCTCTGGTTACTGACCCTCCTGCCAGTGGGGACAATTTCTCCCTGTGTACTCTATCAAAACCCCTGAAAATTTTGACCTCTATTAAAACTCCCCATAACCACCTTTGCTCTAAAGAAGAACAACCCTAGCTTCTCTAGTCTCTCCACATAACTGGTACCATTCTAGTAAATCTCCTCTGCACCCTCTATCTATCTTCTCTATAAATAGGCATTGAGAAGTCCACATCCGGTCCACCTTGCCTTTTTCCAATTGACTGGAGGTGGTTGCTTAGCAGCGACTAAATTTGCAAGTGGGAAAAAAAGCGGGGTGTCGGGAAGGAAAACAGTGAGAGTAGTTTATTTCTAGATGCAAATGATCAGGTTATGCTTTAATCTGCTCTGCACCCCCCCTCCACTGTTTTATAATACAATTTCAAAGTGTTATCTGAACTGTTAATTAATTTTAAAGAAAACTCTTACCTTTAGCTTTCCCTTTCTCAGTTTGCTGTTATAATGTGTGAACAGCTGCATTTTCTGCCTGCCACTTATTTCGATCATATAAAGCACCAGGTAAATGGAAAAGCACTTCCTGTTCAGATCATAGCCCACAGCTCCTCACTCTATCTTTGCTGAGGATTGGATCTGGACAGCAAAGCTAGAGTTCAGAATCTAAATTGTGTCATCTAATTATGACAGAGTGGTGAATGCATGGAGCTAGAGAGTCAAATTGTCCTGTTGCTGTATCCAGCCCACTGGCAGCCCTATTACAGTGCAATGTTAATACAAATATACCCCTCCCTTCACATATAAAAGGAAAATCTATCTCCACTAGCTTATCTGCTGCAAGTGCAATAATATTTACTGGGGAATTTAGGACCATGCTATACTGGGGTGCTTTCTGTCTGTGAACACAACCTGTAAGGAAAAGAAGACATCGATAAAAGCTTTGAGAGTTTAATCGTAGTGTCGTTACTATCTAGTATATACCAAAATACAAATTGGCTCTATATTCATAAAAATGCTGCAGATCCCTTTGTACAAGCCTGAACTATTTCATCAGACACCCAATGGAATTTAAAATCACTTATAGGTTACGCTGTCTCCCCTGCCCACAAGACAAATTACATATTCATTAAATAATCGATGCTTACACTAGAATAAGCCACTGGCATCAGTCTTTGGCCTTATTTATGGGTAGTCACAGATAACGTCTTGGATAGACGATGTGGCTGCAGACATCACATTGGCAGTCAGAACTGCTGCTGTCAGTCAGTGGAATACATTTTGGGCAAGCAGGAAAACCAAAACCAAATTAAGTGCATCAGAGGATAGTGGAATACTGTTATTAGCATACACAAACTACAACGGGTGGAACGTCTGCTGTTACACAATCAGCAATTTGCATCCACAATTCCCCAATGTGGTTCAGCTCTTGTGCTCAGATGGAGATGGGTATGTGGAGGAAGGCTATGTGTTTATCAGCAGAATTTTTTTTTAAAAAGCAAGATTAAGGAACCTAGTTGCTTAACAGCAGCATAAGGAGAGACTGTGGACCATGCAAACCTCCCTTGTTTGGGGATTGTTGTGTGTGGAGCAGGGTTACCTTAAACAATGGGAGAGGGTGTGTGGAAGAGAAATGGGAAAGAGAAGAGAACTATAATATTGCTGGGTGAAACTATAAGATGAAGTACTGAATTGCACCTTGTTGTTGTGGTATCCAGTTTCTGCCACTGTGAAGCACTGTGTATAAACTGAAGACTACAACATTCTTGAAGGTGTCAAAGTTTGAAGTCCATACTTGTGACAAACTGGAAGGGAGGGAGCCTAATTCACTGAGCTGGCTTCTGCGAACATTGTAGGATCCTGAACCAAAAGATCATAAATTCCTTTTATCTCTGTTGATCTGCAATAGGTTCCAGCAAGGTTGAATGGTCATCCATTGTAATAATTTTACAATATTGCATTTTTACTGAGTTTACATTAGCAAAATTGCCTCTGACACTAGGTAACTGGCAAAATACAGAGAATATGTTTGGCAGTGGGAATGCTGCATACACCGACCGATATAGCCAACTGTAGAATTCATCAGAACAAACATCAGTGCTAATTTTAAATTCGAGAAAGGACACTTGATCCTATTTAGTCCACACTATGGTGCCTTCTGACAAGTACATTATTGGCCGCATTTAGTTTTCAGATATCAGTGCCACAATTTTATTTTAAAATATATTAAAATCTTGAGTTTAATATTCTAAGTACTGTATCTTTATAAAAAGGAGACATGTTTTAAGAAACTATCCTCAATTGAATCTGTAACCAGGGAAAAAGGGGCAACTGCACTGGTTGTCAGAAGTGGCAGCTGCATTGGGTGTCACACATCAGGAGGGGACAGTCAACACTACTGAAAAGCTCCAAATATAGCAGCCCCTCATTACAATAGAAGCTTATGAATTTCTTACTAGAGGAGAATAGTATCAGGGTAGCTAGAATCATGGGTATGGTAGCATAGTGGTTATGTTACTGGACGAGTGATCCAGAGGCCTGGACTAATAATCCAGAATCATGAGTTCAAATCCCGCCATGGCAGCTGGGGAATTTAAATTCAATTAAATAAACACTGGAATTAAAAAAACTAGTATCAGTAATGGTGGTCATGAAACTACCAGATTGTCATAAAAACCCATCTGGTTCACAAATGCCCTTTAGGGAAGGAAACCTGCCGTCCTTACCCGGTCTGGCCTATATGTGTCTCCAGACCCACAGCAATGTGGTTGATTCTTAATTGCCCTCTGAAATGGCCGAGCAAGCCACTCAGTTGTACAATCTCACTAAAAAAAGTCATAAGAATAAAAAAACCGGACGAACCACCCAGCATCAGACCACTAGGCACCGGACACGACAAAGATAAACCAAGCCCAATTGACCCTGCAAAGCCCTCCTCACTAACATCTGGGGACTTGTGCCAAAATTAGGAGAGCTGTCCCACAGACTAGTCAAGCAACAGCCTGACATAGCCATACTCACAGAATCATACCTTTCAGCCAACGTCCCAGACTCTTCCATCACCATCCCTGGGTATGTCCTGTCCCACCAGCAGGACAGACCCACCAGAGGTGGCGGTACAGTGATATACAGTCATGAGGGAGTGGCCCTGGGAGTCCTCAACATTGGCTCCGGACCCCATGAAATCTCATGGCATCAGGTCAAACGTGGGCAAGGAAACCTCCTGCTGATTACCACCTACCGTCCTCCCTCAGCTGATGAATCAGTCCTCCTCCATGTTGAGCACCACTTGGAGGAAGCACTGAGGGTAGCAAGGACACAGAATGTACTCTGGGTGGGGGACTTCAATGTCCATCACCAAGAGTGGTTCGGTAGCACCACTACTGACAGAGCTGGCCGAGTCCTGAAGGACATAGTTGCCAGACTGGGCCTGCGGCAGGTGGCAAGCCAACCAACACGAGGGAAAAACCTACTTGACCTCGTCCTCACCAATCTACCTGTCGCAGATGCATCTGTCCATGACAGTATTGGTAGGAGTGACCACCGCACAATCCTTGTGGAGACGAAGTCCCGTCTTCACACTGAGGACACCATCCAACGTGGTGTGTGGCACTATCACCATGCTAAAAGGGATAGATTCAGAACAGATCTAGCAGCTCAAAACTGGGCATCCATGAGGCGCTGTGGGCCATCAGCAGCAGAATTGTATTCCAGCACAATCTGTAACCTCATGGCCCAGCATATTACTCCCTCTACCATCAACAACAAGCCAGGGGATCAACCCTGGATTTGAGTACAGGTACAGGAGCAGGGATGTCTTACTGCAGTTATACAGGGCCTTGATGAGACCATATCTGGAGTACTGCGTGCAGTTTTGGTCTCCTTATCTGAGGAAGGATGTCCTTGCCATGGAGGGAGTGCAACGAAGGTTTACCAGACTGATTCCTGGGATGGCAGCTCTGATGTATGAGGAGAGATTGGGTCGACAACACCTGTATTCACTAGAGTTTAGAAGAATGAGAGGTGATCTCATCGAAACATATAAAATTCTAACAGGACTAGACGGACTAGATGCAGGAAGGATGTTCCCGATGGCTGGGGAGACCAGGGGTCATAGTCTCAGGATACGGGGTATGCCATTTAGAACCGAGATGAGGAGAAATTTCTTTACTCAGAGGGTGGTGAAACTGTGGAATTCTCTACCACAGAAGGCAGTGGAGGCCAAGTCATTAGATGTATTCAAGAAGCAGATAGATATATTTCTTAATGCTAAAGGGATCAAGGGATATGGGGAAAAAGCGGGAACAGGGTACTGAGTTAGACGATCAGCCATGATCATTTTGAATTGCGAAGCAGGCCCGTAGGGCCGAATGGCCTACTCTTGCTCCTATTTCCTATGTTTCTATGTTTCAATGAGAAGTGTAGAAGAGCATGCCAGGAGCAGCACCAGGCGTACCTAAAAATGAGGTGCCAACCTGGTGAAGCTACAACTCGGGATGACATGCATGCTAAACAGCGGAAGCAACATGCTATAGACAGAGCTAAGTGATTCCACAACCAACAGATCGGATCAAAGCTCTGCAGTCCTGCCACATCCAGTCATGAATGGTGGTGGACAATTAAACAACTAACAGGAGGAGGAGGCTCTGTAAACATCCCCATCCTCAATGATGGCGGAGTCCAGCACGAATGCAAAAGACAAGGCTGAAGCGTTTGCAACCAGAATTGCCGAGTAGATGATCCATCTCTGCCTCCTCCCGATATCCCCACCATCACAGAAGCCAGTCTTCAGCCAATTCGATTCACTCCACGTGATATCAAGAAACGGCTGAGTGCACTGGATACAGCAAAGGCTATGGGCCCCGACAACATCCCAGCTGTAGTGCTGAAGTGTTGTGCTCCAGAACTAGCCACGCCTCTAGCCAAATTGTTCCCGTACAGCTACAACACTGGCATCTACCCGACAATGTGGAACATTGCCCAGGTATGTACTGTCCACAAAAAATAGGACAAATCCAATCCGGCCAATTACCGCCCCATCAGTCTACTCTCAATCATCAGCAAAGTGATGGAAGGTGTCGTGACAGTGCTATCAAGTGGCACTTACTCACCAATAACCTGCTCACTGATGCTCAGTTTGGGTTCCGCCAGGACCACTCGGCTCCAGACCTCATTACAGCCTTCGTCTTAACATGGACAAAAGAGCTCAATTCCAAAGGTGAGGTGAGAGTGATTGCCCTTGACATCAAGGCAACATTTGACAGAGAGTGGCACAAAGGAGCCCTAGTAAAATTGAAGTCAATGGGAATCAGGGGGAAAACTCTCCAGTGGCTGGAGTCACAGCTAGCACAAAGGAAGATGGTAGTGGTTGTTGGAGGCCAGTCATCTCAGCCCCAGGACATTGCTGCAGGACTCCTCAGGGCAGTGTCCTAGGTCCAACCATCTTCAGCTGCTTCATCAATGACCTTTCCTCCATCATAAGGTCAGAAATGGGGATGTTCGCTGATGATTGCACAGTGTTCAGTTCCATTCACAAACCCTCAGATAACGAAGCAGACCATGCCCGCATACAGCAAGACCTGGACAACATCCAGGCTTGGGCTGACAAGTGGCAAGTAACATTCGTGCCAGATAAGTGCCGGGCAATGACCATCTCCAACAAGAGAGAGTCTAACCACCTCCCCTTGACATTCAACGGCATTACCATCATCGAATCCCCCACCATCAACATCCTGGGGGTCACCATTGACCAGAAACTTAACTGGACCAGCCATATAAATACTGTGGCTACAAGAGCAGGTCAGAGGCTGGGTGTTCTGTGGCGAGTGACTCACCTCCTGACTCCCCAAAGCCTTTCCACCAACTACAAGGCACAAGTCAGGAGTGTGATGGAATACTCTCCACTTGCCTGGATGAGTGCAGCTCCAACAACACTCACGAAGTTTGACACCATCCAGGACAAAGCAGCCCGCTTGATTGGCACCCCATCCACAACCCTAAACATTCACTCCCTTCACCACCGGCGCACTGTGGCTGCAGTGTGTACCATCCACAGGATGCACTGCAGCAACTCGCCAAGACTTCTTTGACAGCACCTCCCAAACCCGCGACCTGTGCCACCTAGAAGGACAAGGGCAGCAGGCACATGGGAACACCACCACCTGCACGTTCCCCTCCAAGTCACACACCATCCCGACTTGGAAATATATCGTCGTTCCTTCATCGTCACTGGGTCAAAATCCTGGAACTCCCTTCCTAACAGCACCGTGGGAGAACCTTCACCACACGGACTGCAGCAGTTCAAGTGGGCGGCTCACCACCACCTTCTCAAGGGCAATTAGGGATGGGCAATAAATGATGGCTTCGCCAGCAACGCCCACATCCCATGAAAGAATAAAAAAAAGAATGGTTACAAGCACAGAAAGAGGTCATTTGGCCCATCGGGCCCATGCCGCTCTTTGTAAGAGCAATCCAGTTAGTCCCATTCCCCCACTCTTTCCCCATAGCCCTGCATATTTTTTCTCTTCAAATATTTATTCAATTCCTTTTTGAAAGCCACGATTGAATCTGCTTCCACCACGCTTTCAGGCATTGCATTCCAGATTATAACTACTCGCTGCATAAAGATGTTTTTCCTCATGTCGCCTTTGGTTCTTTTGCCAATCACCTTAAATCTGTGTACTCTGGTTCTCGACCCTTCCGCAAATGAGAAGTTCTCATTATTTCTCTTTATTTACTTCATCTAAACCCTTCATGATTTTGAACACATCTATCAAATTTCCTCTCAACCTTCTTTGCTCTATGGAGAGCAACCCAGGTTCTCCAGTCTATCCATATAACTGAAGTCCCTCATCCCTGGAACCATTTTAGTAAATCTTTTCTGCACCCTCTCTAAGGCCTTCACATCCTTTATAAAGTGCAGTGCCCAGAATTGGACACAAACTACAGCTGTGGCCAAATCAGTGTTTTATAAAGGTTCAACATAATTGTCTTGCTTTTGTACTCTATGCCTCTATTTATAAAGCCCAGAATCCTGTCTGCTTTTTTAACCACTTTCTTAACCTGTCCTGCCACCTTCAAAGATTTGTGCACATATACCCTCAGGTCTCTCTGTTCCTACACCCCCCCCCCACCCCACTTAGAGTTTTAACATTTAGTTTATATTGCCTCTCTTCATTCTTCCTGCCAAAATATATCACTTCACACTTCTCTGCATTAAATTTCATCTGCCATGTGTCCGCCCAGTCCACCAGCCTGTCTATGTCCTCTTGAAGTCTATTGCTATCCGCCTCACTGTTTAATACACTTCCAAGTTTTGTGTCATCTGCAAATTTTGAAATTGTGCCCTATACACTCAAGTCATTTATAATCAAAAAAAGCAGTGGTCCTAGTACCAACCCCTGGGGAACACCACTGTATACCTTTCTCCAGTCTGAAGAACAACCGTTCATCACTACTCTCTGTCACTTAGCCAATTTCGTATCCATGCTACCACTGCCCCATTTATTCCATGGGCTCCAATTTTGCTGACAAGCCTATCACGTGGCACTTTATCAAATGCCTTTTGAAAGTCCGTATACAAAACATCAACTGCATTGCCCTCATCCAAAAACTCAATCAAGTTAATTAGACTCGATTTGCCTTTAACAAATCTGTGCTGGCTTTCCTTTATTAATCCACACTTGTGCAATGACTTAATTAATTAACTGCCTGTATGTAATCTAATAAACATGTCTCACTACACAAGGTTTGAAACAGGACAACTGCTTTATAGACATTTCTTGCTGAAGGGATCCTCCATTGAGGCCAAAACATACCAATTTTATGTAAGCACATTCAATGAAGAGGATGATACAGGACAGCAAACTGCCACAGCGTACACCAGTCTTTACAAAAGCCACTGGGAATCATTTTGTAATCTAAAGGCGAGTGAGAACGTAACACACGCAGAGTGACATTTAAACCTTTTGTACGTCCTAGAACCCCAATGGTCTTGTGTTGAATACTTCTTACTTGACCAGATGGTGCTGGCTGCCCTGCACTCGATGATTTGGGACAATATTCAATTTAGCCCAGTCTGTTTTTGTGACTTCCATTTATGAATGTTTTTCTATTCCCACTATAGAATTGCAGTTTTAGATTGACCTGTAATTTTGGTTGTTTCTGTATAGTCCGTGTGATTTTTTTTGGAACTAATTGAAATTTACAAATAAAAGAGAAAATCTGCAGTTTATACAGCACGCATTAAGTATTTGAGTCTTGATCATGAAATAATTTATACTAACGTTCCCCCATCCCCACAGAACTCAGTGAGTAAATGCACGTGGTGTAGGCATTGAGCCATATAGATCATGGACATCCCAGGTGCAGCAGATGTGCTGTGTTATCAAACCTCAGCCAGATTGGCCTGTCATCCCCTGGCAACCGAAGGGGACATGGAAGGAAATTAAATGGTTAGGGTATTACTTTAGTGACCTTTACTGGATGATATGCTGCCCTTGGAATTGTGTACAAATAGCTTCATTCAGGGTGAGCAGAAGCGAGGAAGAAATTCAGAAGAAAAATTTAAAAAGTAAAATATTTCCATATGTATGCAACAACACCACAGCAAGACCATGAAGAGACATCCTGAAATTTTAAGTCAGACTCACCCTTGAAAATATAAATATATAATTATACAGATGACCATGAAGAATCCTCTATACAATGCTGGGAATCTATTCAAAATACCCTGATTTTGATATACACAGATAACAAAGAAAAACTCATTCACATGGAATACACTGTAAATGAAGGGGGGAGCTAAACCCTGGTGCCAAAATAATTCCTTTAATTAGCTAACTCACCTGGCTGTTCTTTGCAGTGTGGCATCATTTTTGCTTTTTCACAGTGCAACCCTGCTCCCCTTTTAAAAATATATTGAGAGTTAAATGTTGGTTTCATGAAGTCCAAGGGCCCGTTAACACCCCCTTCAAAATGTTCTCTCCCATTCTCGTGAAAAATATCAACGATGACCCACAATTTTCAACAACTCTGTCCGTGAATGGGTTTGACTGGACCACACACCTCCAGTGGCCTACAGTCCTCAATTACATAATTTCTCTCAGCCATCCAGGCTTATCAATACCATTTTATTCGGCTCGGTAAACAAAGCACAGAAATACTACCATAGAAATAATCAGTGAACAAAACCTTACGGTGCCACAGGAAATACTGTATACCCGACAACTGCAATAAAAGTCACACCAGCATCTCTTATTTAGAGCAGCAAAAAAAATCATACAAGTGATAGTTTAACGAGCTGTGAACCTGAGACTTATACACGGAACCTTATTGTAAGTGGAATGCAGAAAAGAAAGCGGCAAATTAAAGAAATTACAACCACCTGAGGGTTTAGCTCCCCTTTGGAGGGAATTAGAAGCATGAACTTCATGTTTTGTTGGCACTTACCTCTCTTTCTGGGCAACCTCCCTGGAAAGTTCGGAAGGAGGAAATTGGACAAAGAGGTCGCCAGCACGGCTAATCAGGGTCTCGTATGGCAGGTCCTGTGGGATCTGGGAGAGCAGATGGTGGACAGCGGCCATGTCGCATTCACTCTCCAGGACCTCATGTCCCCGGTACAATACAATCTACAGAAATAAGAAAACAAAACCCAACGAGGATTGTAGAATTTTACATACAGCTGATCCTTAATTTATGGGTATCTGACACACTGAGCTTTGATGAATTAAGCCATGTCCAATTGTACAGAATTCCAAATTCAAACAAATAATTCTATTTTTATTGTTCAGTTAATGAAATATGATCTATCCACTGCCAAAATGCAACAAGTGACAGCAGCACATTTTAGAGATGCAATCACTTTTATGCACTTCTTTTGTTTAGAATTGCTAAACTAAGCCCTTGCTGGCCTAATACGTAAAAATACCAAAACCAGAAGATCCTAATTTCAATTCCTAATTAGTGCTGAGTTAGCAGGTCTCAGCCAAAGTGTTATAACGAGCCTCAGCTACATGGGCAAAGGAAGAAAGGGATGGGGATGAGAGGGGGAAGGAAGAAAATAAAACAGCCAGGGCTTCTGCTGGGTTGAGCACATGTGTGAAAGTAAAGTGAGAATAGGATTGGGCTTGACTGTGAAGCCATGGTCAAATAACCTTGTAATCTTACTGTATAGACTCATGTATTACTCTGCTGCTAAGAAATTAAAATCCCAAGGTATAACTGCTGTACTTGCCTAGATCAAGTCGAAACTAATTTTCCTTAGCCTGATTCTCTGGTTAATTAAAGGCCAGTCTGACCTTTTTTTAGTGTGACTCCTGAAGAGTTATATCATATAATGCCTGATGTATATTCAGTTGCTAACGTGAATGGTGCCCTTTAAAGTTCACAGTTAAAGTCAGAGTTTAATTGTTTTTCTGGCACTTTTCTCCTTGAGGCGTTTGTTTATTTGTCTCCAACTCTTTTTTCTCACTCACATACTGTAAATCTCTCCTATATTGTGACTCCTCTCTTTTCTAAAGCTCTCCCAATCTGTCTTTATGGGTTTCACACATGTTCCTTTACCTATGTACTTTTTTTTTAAAAACAAATATATTATGCAGCAAAATGCCACATGTAATGGGTTAGAAGCAGCTACTAGGATCAGGCAAGGGGAAGGAAAAGGGGGACCACACCAATAACTGAGGAGTATGCCAACAGTAGAGGTGCAGAAACCTAAAAAAAAAAGCAGGCTGTCAAATCATCCGCTTAAGAAAAAAAGTTAACAGCTTTTCATGACATCTGAATAGTCAATATTTTATCCATTCCTGAATTTAAATGATGTGGAGATGCCGGTGATGGACTGGGGTTGACAATTGTAAACAATTTTACAACACCAAGTTATAGTCCAACAAATTTATTTTAAATTCCACAAGCTTTCGGAGGCTTCCTCCTTCGTCAGGTGAACGGTGTGGATTTAAAATAAATTTGTTGGACTATAACTTGGTGTTGTAAAATTGTTTACAATTGAATTTAAATGGGTTAACTCTCATGCTCCAATTGAGAAATGATTTATCAATTTGGTGGTGAAAAAGTGATGCATTCTGGGCCATTGGGTGAATCAAATCCATATTGAAGCCAGCAGTGTGGGCTAGGATCTGCATTTTAATTTCCCACACACGAGAAAAAAGAAAAAAAAAATACACCTACCACTGCAGCAAAATAGATGGGCATTAGTGGGTGACACGCCAGGAAGAAGTCGTATAGCCGAACCACATGCCTGAAATCTGAAAGCACGTGACCAAACCAAGTTATGAGCCAGCTCAAAGCGAAAATAGTACCAACGTCAGCTCTATAAATACAAAACAGCAGGAGAAAAAAAAACTTTAATACAAGTAAGCAGTATCATTTAGGGAAGCTCATCACCAATTTATGACTGTTAAGGAGTAAGTTGTAACTTCAAGCATGTTTCATCGCATTGATATTCGTAGGGTCTTAGTGTGGACAAAATTGGCTGCCATGTTTCCCTACACACGTCACTGTACTTCAAAGTAAAATCATTAAATTGGAAACATTTCTGAGAGTTATATATCAGAAATAGTCTTTCTTCCTTAAATATGACTTAAAAGTCCCACCACGCATTATTGTTAAGCTTTTCGTTATGGAAGATTGCTAGTAGTTAACACTAGCTTATGAGAGATACTTTTTTTATATATAGAGCACAAGATACAGCATTGCCAGAAGATACTAAGGCACGATAGTGAAAATCATCTAAGCTATGAAAGGATTCTCTTGCATCAACTATAAGTCTAAGTCATCAGTTCATTAAACATTGCTTTTGTTCTGTTTTTTATTTGATGCATTAGTTGGAGTTGTGCAATCCAGTAGCTAGATGTTGGGTATTGGGTCTAATGGTAAGGTATTTTCCAACTAGTGGGTTCCCAATTCAAATCCTCCCACTGCCAAAAGCTCTTAATTTCTTGAACAACGAGCTCATCACAAGTGGGCTGAAATCAGACGAAACGGGTGCCAGGGCCACCTTTGTTCAATTGACTGTTACATACTCCTGCCTTAGGAATTAGGAAGAGATGAGCATCTCTCCTCCCCCGAAACTGGGTCTTCAAATAACGGCCAATAAAAAAAGGGCTTTCAAACTGGCACTGCCAAACCCTAGCGGGTGCATTCGATTTCAGATCTCTGCAATTGTTGACTTGCCAGCACCTACATATGGGAAATAAAGACTAAGGGCTCGATTTTCAAAGGGCGGGGGGCGGTGTCGTTAATGGGCGCGCAGGTAATCCGACTAATAAAATCCTATCATTTCCCAGTCGATCGCAAATTAATTGGTGGCTCTCACATGCTTCCGGGTTTGCCGTCGAAAGCTGCGCAGTGAGCGGACTGTGCACCCACATGACAGGCTGACAGTTGAGCGGCTCTATTTGAGGGGCCATTGATCCAAAGGCTTTTGCTGCAGCAAACACCAAAAGGCACAATGGAGCAGCACAGGGGCAAGGCTGCTCCAAGGTATAATGATGCCTCACTGCAGCAGCTACTGGCTGGGGTGAGAAGGAGGAGGGAAGTGTTTTACCCCCCCACCCCGGTCCGCTTCTGCCACCAAGAAGGCCTGGCTCGAGGTGGCAGAGGAGATCACCAGCAGCAGCAACATCTCCCGCACCTGGGTTCAGTGCAGGAAGCGCTTCAATGACCTAACTAGGTCAGCAAAAGTGAGTAGAGTTATTGATTCTCCTACATTCCGTGTTCCACCTCACCGCCACCCTCCCCCCAACTCATTCTGCACTGCCTAGACTACCCCATCACATCACTCCTCACACCCACTTAAGTCTCATCCTCAACTTACCTGCACTTCCTCACATCCCCATTAGTCATCCCACCACTACCAGTCACCCCAATCCTCATCCAATGTGATGGCTCTGTCTCATACTCACCCTCTGATGCATCTCTTTCACAGTCAGCCTCACCCAAAGCAATGCATTCATGAGATGGCTACTTCACCATCACTCACTCACACGTCTGTACTTTTGCCTCTTCTAGAAGAGAGCGCAAAATGAACGCGAGAGGGCGAGGACTGGAGGGGGGCCACAGCAAATAGTGGTCCTCACAGACACGGAGCAGGAGGCCCTGCAGATCAGCCGCATCCTCGGTTGCCTGTCCGTCAGGGACGCCGAGACTGGCACCCCACAAATGTCTGACGACACAACATGAATTGATGTTAACAATGCTTGCCATGTTGAACACCTCAGTATGCTCATCGCAACATGACACATCCGTGATGATGGTTAATATTGCCTTCTGTTCTCTTACAGGCCCTTCAATGACCACAGAAGCTGCAGAGGCGATTCTTCAGAGGAGCTCCCAGCATCTGAGGGTGCACCGTCACGTCAGAGCGAGCCATCCACCGGCGCAGATACTCACACCTCGGTAGGTCCTAGTTGTCAGTCAGTTGGGTTGGCACTTGGTGAGTCACCACACACAAGTGAGCACGAGCAGGCACTGGTGGCAGGGGCAGCTGTGGAGAGTCTGGGTCAGTGGGTGCACTCCTCTCCAGGCTCTGCTCAGCAGGACGCAGATGCTGAACCCCGGGGGCCATCCTTTAAAAGGAGAATGATCGAGGGACAGCGGCACATTTACGAGGTACTGGAATAGGTGCCACGAACACTCTCCACAATAGTGCAGAGGGTAGAGGAGTCCAACTCCTGCATTAGTGGAATGGCGGCACAGGTAAGTGCGGGAATGTCTGCAATGGAGAGAGCGGCAGCCTCCGTTGAGCTTCAAGCACGGCTCACAAATGAGTCCATTCAGGCCCTGACAACGGTCGTTCGGACTCAGGGTGAGCAACATCTGCCGCGTTAAATAGGCAGACAAATACACTAGCACTGGCCTAACAATGCATTACATATGTCCTCCAAACTGTTGTCCTGCAGAGTGGTAGGAGTGATGTGGCCCCCCTCTCAGCCAGTACCGCAATAATGTCTCCTCTCGAGGTGGCTGAGTCTGCCCCTGCACAGGTGCAGGTGGAGCAGTCTTTGGAGGGGACCTCACGGGCTCCATAACCCAGAGGGCGTAGGCCAAAAGCATCTAAGCAGTCAGGGCATGAACATGAGCAACCTGTCACTACCTCTGCTGCAGCCACAGGGGATGCACCATGTAGAAGCCATAGGAAGAGAAAGACTAAGGATTTGTGAGCATGAAGGGCACGCACAAGGGTGGTTTTTGCTATAGTCACATTAAATGTTATCATTCTCACCACTACTGCCACGTCTTGCCCATTCTTGACTGGCTTTTGTGATAGGACCCTTTCATGAGCTTCACCATGAACAGCGACACTTGATGCCACCCATTGGATTGCATTACAGTGGGTGTGTGTGTAGTTGCAGGACTGTTTTGTGCAGGGATTGGGAGGGGGTCTGAGGTCTGGACTTTTCTCGCTTTCTGATGTTAAGAGAACCATTCAGATATCAGTGACTCTCTGGCCTCACGAGCAGCCAAGTGAGCCGCTGCTCTGCCCGTGGGTTCATCTTCCTCCTCCTCCTCAATGAGGATGGCGGACGTGGATAGGGCCACTTCAAACACCACCCCCCTTTGTTGCGCCATGTCATGCAGGACACAGCACACTACTATAACGCATTCAACTCTGTCTGGTGCATATTGAAACCCTCACCCAGAATAATCAAGGCACCTAAATCGCATCCTGAGCAGCCCCATAGCATGCTCAATTGTACACCTGGTGGCGATATGGCTGTCATTGTATCGACGCTGTTGCTCGCTGATGGGGTTTCTCAGAGGTGTCATGAGCCACGTGTGCAGGGGGTATCCCTTGTCCCAGAGGAGCCAGCCCTTAAGGGAGTTTGGTAAGTGGAAGAGGCCCGGGATGTTGGATTCCCTCAGAATGAAGAAATCGTGGCAGCTGCCAGGGAATCTGGCGCACACGTGAAGGAATCTTTTGCGGTGGTCACAAACGAGCTGAGTGTCGATGCAGCGATACCCCTTTCTGTTGATGAATAGTCCTGGCTCGTGTGGAGGTGCTCGTATTGCTACATGGGTGCAATCGATTGCACCCTGCACTCGTGGGAAGCCAGCCACAGCATGGAATCCCACTGCCCTCTCCGTCTGGCTGAGGCCGTCCATGGGGAAGTTGACATATTGCGAGGCCCTGCGGAACAAGTTGTCGGTGACCTGCCTTATGCACTTGCTTGCAGACGACAGAGACCCCGGTGATGTCCCTGGTGGCACCCTGGAATGATCTGGAGGCAAAGAAGTTGAGGGCAGTGGTGACTTTGACAGCGACAGGTAACGAGATGCCGCTTGGGCCAGCCGGGAGCAGCTCGGCATGAAGGAGGCTGCAGATGTCTGCGACCACCTGGCAACTCACTCTCAGCCTCCATATGCACTACTCCTCAGAGAGGTCCAGGAAGCTGAGCCTTGGTCTGTAGACCCTCTGGCGAGGGTAGTGGCTCCTGCGACGTCACTCTCTCTGTTGTTGCCCTCTGTGCTCTTGTGCAGGTGCCTGTGGCTCAGCACTGTATTGTGGAGCTCCAAGTGGCAGAAGTGCAAGTCGTGCCTGGGGAGGCTGGTGATGTTGCTCATTCTCAGATGTAGTGGTGAATGCAGCCGTGGCGCCCTCCATCCTGATGGTGGCAGTTTGAGGGGGGTCCGAAAAGTTGGTAAAGGTGTCAACAGAACAATCCTGAGTGGAAACACAAAGATCTCCCAGCCAAAAGTTTGTCTGAAAGAAGAGTGCCCTGCTGCAATAACTCACCTTTATCCCCATCTGTCAAACAAGCATTTGAATATCCAACTGGCTGCCGGCTGAAACACGTCTCCTAAAATATGGAGCGTTTCCCACAGCATGGGAAACACGCTGAGGCTGAATGAAAAAAATCGGTCCCCTGCCTCAATCAGCATGAAATTAACTACTTCAAATACTTAAAGTATCTAAATAACTGTTAACTATCATCCCGCCGGCTTTAATGGCCAGTGGGACTTACGCATTCACGAGGTGCACGCGCATACAGATGCGTATGTGGGGAACCCAAAAGTCAGCGGGTTGCAGCCGGCTTCCTCACCCACTTGGGGTTTGCCCGATTTTTGCAGCCCCCCACCGCATCCCCGCAATTCCCTTTGAAAATCGGGGCCTAGGGGTCTCAGGGAACATGCTGATATTTACACGGGATTCCCCCACAGAAAAGTTTGAAAATCACTGGTGTGAAGAATCAAAACAAATTTGCACTCTCACCTTTGCATGAAGTCATGTACTTCTGGGTTAACTCTCTCTATTATTGGCATAAGGTAATTTAAAATGTGTTTTGTGTTGTCCATGGTTGGGTCCATAAAATCCCTGCAAATAGTTAAAAACAAAAGCAATATTTAACTCACAACACAGGTAACCAATGAAATAACCAGAACATTTTGATCACCAGATAATCCATCTGTTTGTTAGTGTAACAAAAACATCATTTAAAAAATGTCCAGTTGAACAATTTGCTTGAATATAACATTATTATACTAGATTTCAAGCAAGACACTCAAGAAAAAAAAACTGCTTAGAATAATACATATTTGGGAGTGATAAATGGCTGTGCCATCCAAATCAATGGATTTAGATTGTTTATACATAAGACAGCACATAAATTTTGAATGGCTATAAACACAACAGTGGTGATATCATAAATCACAAAGACAAAAAAAAACTTAGCTCAACCCTGGAGTGGTTCCCCACAGAGGCAATGGGGTAAATTTTAACCCGGCAAACGGGTGGGTTAGGGATGGGAGGGAAGGTGAAAATCGTAAAAAAGTAAAACCCGATCCCAACCCACTCACGTCCGGTTTTAACAGAGGCAGGTGCCCATCCCGCTCTCCAGGAGGCAGATCGGTCAGTGAAATCTTAAGGAGACAGTGGGCCTCCATTTTATTAGGTTTTTTACTTTTAACTCCCGGGGGCTGGGATTCCCAGGCCTTCTGCGTCATGCCACGTAAGAGGAGGAGAAAAAGCCCACCTCAACAGGTGAGTGCCTTTATTGCACCACTTGTGGGCCAGGAGTGTTTCCTCCAGGACCAACAAACCTACCTACCCCGATCCCACACACGTGATTCCCCCATATCCGACCACCCCCACGCCCCCGATCCTGCTGGCATCCACTCCCTGGCTGCTTTCCCATCCGCATTGCACCAGTTGAGGTGTGGAGCTTCAATAGCATTTGCTTGCCTCTCTGCATTGCAATCATGGTTGGCACTGAGTCCTGGTTATATCAGCATGTATTCTCATACCCAACCTCCAGGCAACCCCTTACAACACCTGTTGAACGAAGTCTAAAGGTTTTCTCAGCTAGATGGACATCTGCCTTTAGTACGATGGAAGGACCTACACAAGATGACTAACAATATGGCAACCACCTTGATGTTTCAGACATTCAAGTTCAATGTTTATTCATAATCAAGTGCTTAATCCAAGTCCTCGTGTGAAAGGTGTTGCACGAGGTTGACTCCTCTCCATGGCACTCAGCGACAGGTCAGTGCACGGAGCCCCCCTCCCCTCATCCCTTCAATCGTTTCCCGTTTTTGCCACATGTCCATCTCATAGGTTGAATCTAGCACATGGGCTGCAGGAAGCCCTTCCAATGCAGTTCTGAACTAAGAACTACTATTTGGGCATATGCCTTCCTCCTGGTTGAAGGGCTGTTGAGAAAAGATATTATAGAGAGATATTAACAGCACAAGCAGTAGGGGAAGGAACTTTAAGTCGAGATTCAATAGTCAGTAATGAGGGTGGGGGTATATGTTCATCATAGAATAATCAAATAAACAACAGGTCTAAAACCCACTTGATGAGCCAAATGGTCCTTCACATTCTGGACTTCATGTTCTATTTCCATTCAGAGTCTTGGTTAAAGTCTAGCTCTAGTGGAAGAATGTCAATATTCAGAGGGTCAAGCTTAAATTCTGATAGCTCCAGCAGTAGAAAAACAAATTTCCATTTAGACAGCTCGAGTTTCAAATCCAAAAGGGAGGGAGGGGGAGGAGGCAGATTCACAACTACATAATATGTGCAATGTCGATTACACAATGCATCGCTAAAGCAAGTACAGAATAGCTCAAATTGTCCTATCCTCATAGCCCTCCCAAATAGTTGGAGCTAGCTGAATGGAGGATGAATTACTAAAGTAGGTATATAGCAAGGCAAGCCTTTATTGTCCTTTCAGATTACAGAATTAGAAGCATGGAACAGCCCTTTCTTGAGGAGGGGCGAGCTATAACACTGAACACTGGCTACTTGACAAGGTACTGAAGAGCTGCTGGCATCCACAGAATTCTACCCCTGCGTGAGTCCGCATCTTAAGATCAGGAGAAGAGAAAATTGGGAGGGGAAGAAAGGAAAGGGAAAGGGGTACTGAAATGTACTAAAGGGAAGGCTGGAGGTTGTAAGAAGTGGATGGGGTAAGTATGTTTCCTGTCTGTTGAACAGTCTTCTCAATCGAGAGGGGCAATATGGAGATGGGGTTAACTTATTACTACTTAAAGCAGTTGTGTACCAAATACCTGAGATGATGTGTGGAAAGTTTTTCCACTAGGGCTGTTGCCATTCTTTCACCGACAACCAGAAGGAAGGTGACTACTATGTCATGGTAACCCTGGTAATAGTGAAGCTGAGGGTTTTTCTTCAGTACCTCCAGGATGCTGTCAATCAGCTCTTCTTGCAGTACCTCTCGCTCTGCATCTGGCATTCCTGCAGAAATTATCAACCCATAACAAAGAAACATTTGCCAAAAAGAGTACAAACAACAGTGGCCCATAATTCCAGGTATGAGGTAGGTCAGCTTAACCAGAAACATTGGCAGCTCCCAAAGCCTATTGTACAATAGGGCAAAATAACTTCAAAATTCAGTAACATTCAGAATGCTCTTTTTCTTCCCTTTACCCTTTGTAAGCAAGCTACCCTATCCACATAGTCCTTTCTCATCCATTTGTTCACATGGTCCATTGATGTAGAACTGAATAATCTCTTGAACCCATTTACATTATCTATTTCTCCCTGGTAATCTTTTCTGTAGCAATTAATCATTGAGTGAAAAAGTTCCATCCAACTTTTATTCCTGGCAGATTGAACATTAAACAGCAGACCAAAAAAACCTCAGTGTTTGGAATCTCAGTCCCGAAACACTGCTACAATCCTTAAAAGCACTGATGACTTTAGTAGGAACTGCACTGATGAATTGCCATTCCAGATGCTTTGATTGGAGATGCATAAGCATTGAGCCACACAAATCAGGTTACATTTGTTTTTAGCAGCTCTCCAATCATGTTGCTCTCGCTAAGTTGGATGATGCAATGTTTTTGAAGAGTGTCATTGCAGATAATACTGCTGCTAAGGTGGAACTGTGTCCCTTTAAAGGCCACAAAGTCTAACTTAACTAAGCAGAGTTGTTAGAAACAGTATCACCAGGACATTAAGTCAATGACCTGCTCTAACCCAAACAGCACTTGATAAACACTGCACTGGAAATAGCCAACAGCATGCTTTTGTGTATGTGTTATGGGCCGACTTCAACAATTCTGTTGCTGCTGTAAATGACTAACTATGAATAAAAACGTTTGGTAGCTTAATGTGTTACACAAGTGTCTGATAAGTTTAATGTTACTCATCTTTTAAAGTAACATGAGCATGTAGTGGGAATCCTATAGGTAATCCATGAACAACAAATGGGTATACTGTTGGCCCAGTGTAAGCTTTCCCAGATTACTTCATGCACATTAATGCTCTAGTTCATAGGAAGTGCAGACATTTTACATGGCCAAATACAAAACCGAATTGATGGTTTTAGTCTTCTGTGACAGGTATATAAATACATTTTTGGCAATGGAAAACAATTTTAGATTCACAGGACTACAATCACTCTCCCCCAAAAATGTCTAATGACATGAGCAACAGATGTTGGCAAACAAAGCATGAGTACTGTTGGGTATTTGATATTTCAATGTGACAAGTGATGTCCAGGCTCCATGATCAAACAGCCCTGAAACATTCAGAGTCTTTGCTCACTATGGCTATGATTGCTTTAGTCAGTTCTCAGCATCTGAGCGCAGAACTGTACTTCTGGGAAAGGGGGTAGAAAGGGAAAAAGAAACCTGAATGACAATTACATCTTGTGCTAGAGCCATGCTGATCACAGTTCTTATGCAAATACTTTCTTCTTTAGGACAATTTTTCACTCCTTTAATTTCTTGGTCTGTGCTGTGCATCATCCACAGCCATGAGGGCAGGCATGCTCCCTGCCTCCTGGGTCACCATAAATACTGTTCAAATGTCACAGGGGGATTGCCAGAGCAGCTCAGTGCTTATTTATCCATCTCTCGGTTCCTCTAGGGAAATACTTGGCTTCCCACCCTCAGCACATCTTAATAGCAACAATCCTAACTCAATCTGTGAGAAGGATTTACAGGCACACAACACACATACCAGTACTCTTGGCACACCAGATTGGTGCTTGAATATGCTGCATCTCCAAAATCACTCTGCATTAACCACTCTCAAGGAACCAGAGAGAATCGTCCATGTAAGCGGGTGGTGAAAAGCAGAAGTAAAGGGATATTCTCCCTCTACTCTAGTGAGATGTCACTATAACCATTGCTGCTTTCACTATAAAAAAGACTTGCATTAGTTAGCACTTTATCACAATCTCGCAGGATTACATCAAAGCAATTCAAATACAATGAATTGCTTTGAAATGCAATAACTATTATGTAGGCAATGTAACGTTAATTTGCACACAAATCCTACAAATGTCAGTGAGATTAATGACCAGTTAATCTGTTTAACACATCTTCCTCCCTTACACAACGCACATTCCTGACCTCCACTGCCAAATTATTAAAAACTGCTGTCTGTGGACATCTGTAAAATTGCACGAATGGGAAAAAGACAAGGCATAAACCAGTTCTTAACAAGCACATAACACATTTTGCATCAGCAGACTTTTACCCAAAGGCACTGAAATATTTTGCACTGTGACTTACCACGTGGAAATCGCCGTAATGATCGCTGGACATCCAGTAACACCTGTTGATAGTCTTTATTGTTCTCTCGGAGTTCTGGTCCTGTTGCAAAGGTTAGGTAATTGCTATTTAATTAATATGTTGCACAATTAATAGAGCAGCCACCTAGGAGCTCTAGCGATCCACTGAACAGATGCATTATATGTTTTCCCACATCTTGAGCTAAAATCACTCATATTTCTCAAGTTCCATAATTCTGGCATTATACATCTTTACTAAAAATACAGCAATAATCAGCTTTAAATGTGTAGAAGACAATTCCCAATAACTCAGATGATAGATGCAATGTCCAGTGCAGATTTGATCCATACAGACCAAGAAGGTTTCAGGTTTGATCTGTAATCTACGCTGAGTTAGCTAATCATAGCCAGAATAGAATTATATAGAATTTACAGCACAGAAACAGGCCATTCGGTCCAACTGGTCTATGCTGGTGTTTATGCTCCACATGAGCCTCCTCCCACCATACTTCATTTCACCTTATCAGTATATCCTTCTATTCCCTTCTCCCTCATGTACTTATTGAGCTTCCCCTTAAATATATTTATGCTATTAAGCTCAACTACTCCATGTAGTAGCGAGTTCCACATTCTACCCACTCTCTGGGTAAAGAAGTTTCTCCTGAATTCCTTATTGAATTTATTAGTGACTATCTTATATTTATGTCCCCTAGTTTTGGATTCCCCCACAAGCGGAAACATTTTCTCTATGTCTACCCTAACAAACCCCTTCATAATTTTCAAGAGCTCTATTAGATCACCCCTCAGCCTTCTCTTTTCTAGGGGAAAGAGCCCCAGCCTGTTCAGTAGTGGTTTACAATTAGCCAAAGTCCCCCCCTAGGTTAGGGAAGAAAGATATATCTATCTTGTAGTAAAAATCTTGCATGGGGCATGCACTTCCTATCCATAAAGCTTACTTCCTATTGTATGATTTTTGATCATATTTTTGTGTCAACATTTCCCATTGAATTTTGCTGCCAACTCTCTACATCTTTGCAGACACTGGCCACTAGATGATTCTGTAGAATTAGTTTCTCAAATCTCTTTCCCAACTCCACTGCCATCTTGCACATTAAAAAAAATCTTTATTCATCATTGTACAGGTAATTTGCTAAAATCAGCCAGAGGCTCATTATTGATCACTATCCAGTAAAGTGTATGTCCACAGATCCCTGAAGGTAGCAGGACAGGTAGTTAAGGTGGTTTAAAAGGCATACAGGATACTTTCCTTTATTAGCTGAGGCACAGAATATAAGAGCAGGGAGGTTATGCTAGAACTGCATAAAACATTAGTTAGGCCTCAGCTTGACTACTGCAACGTACAGTTCCAGTCACATTACAGGAAATATGTGATTGCACTAGAGAGAGTACAGAGGAGATTTACGAGGATGTTGCCAGGGCTGGAGAATTTTAGCGACGAGAAAAGATTGGATAGGCTGGGGTTGTTTCCTTTGGAACAAAGGAGGCTAAGGGGAGGTTTAATTGAGGGATATAAAATTATGACGGGACTAGATAGAGTGGATAGGGAGGACCTATTTCCCTTAGCAGAGGGGTCAGCGACCAGGGGGCATAGATTTAAAGTGATTGGTAGAAAGATTAGAGGGGAGCTGAGGAGAATGTTTTTCACCCAGAGGGTGGCGGGGGGGGGTCTCGAATTCAATGCCTGAAAGGGTGGTAGAGGTAGAAACCCTCAACTCATTTAAAAAGTACTTGGATGTGCACTTGAAGTGCCGTAACCTACAGGGCTATGGACCAAGTGCTGGAAAGTGGGGTTAAGCTGGATAGCTCTTTTTTGGCCGGCACTGACACAATGGGCCGAATGGCCTCCTTCAGTGCCATAACTTATAATGATTCTATGATAAGTGTCAGTCTTGGCTCAGCAATAGTGCCCACTCCTCTGAGCCAGAAGGTCATTGGTTCAAGCACACATAGCGCATTACTGAGAGTGCTGCATCACTGCCTTTCGGGTGAGACGTGAAACCGAGAACCCATCTGCCCTCTCCGGTGGACCAAAAAGATCTCATAGCATTACTCGAAGAGTAGTTGGCGAGTTCTCCCAGTGTTCTGGCCAACATTTATCCTTCAATCATCACCATCAAAAATCAGATCAACTGATTTATTCGTCTCACTGCTGTTGATGGGAACCTGCTGTGAAAATTTGCATAGTTTTGTTTACAAAACAACTGTGACGACACTTCAAAAGTAATTTGTCGGCTGTAAAACACTTAGGGACATCCTGAGAACGTGAAAGACGCAATATAAATGCAAGTTCATTCTTTCTTAACTCGTGCTAGGAAGTGTGGATGTTGGTTGAGAATAGGATTTGGCTTTCTTGACTTTGCACAAAAGTAGCCATTGGGTGAACAGCACCCATGAAACCATATCCCAGAAGGAGCCAGTGACTTCAGGAGAAGACCAAGGAATGAAGAAAATTGGTAGTTTTTCTTAACAGACAGCAATGTGAAAAACTGTCTGCTCCTTTGCTAGGAAATGACATAGCAGAATAAAGCATATTTTTAAAATTCAAAATAGATGCTTGAAATTGTGAATTTGTGCATTAATTGTACATTCTGCAGAAGACAACTGAAAGCAGGGAGCGTGACTGATCCAATGGACTAGTGAATACATTCCAACTAATGTCACAGTTCTCACCCAGGCAGCAAGCATATTATGCAAGATTTTTAACAACGACTTGCATTTATATAGCACCTTTAATGTAGTAAAACATCCCAAGGTGCTTCACAAGAGCGTTATCAGATAACATTTGACACCGAGCCACATAAGGAGATATTAGGACAGGTGACCAAAAGCTTGGTCAAACAGGTACATTTTAAAGAGAGAGAGGTAGAGAGGCGGAGAGGTTTAGGGAGGGAATTCCAGAGCTTAGGGCCTAGCCAGCTGAAGGCACAGCCGCTAATGGTGGGCTGAAGGAAATCGGGGATCCACAAGATGCCAGAATTGGAGGAACACAGAGTTCTCGGAGGGTTGTAGGGCCGAGGAGGTTAGAGATAGGGAGGACGAGGCCATGGAGAGATTTGCACACAAGGATGAAAATTTTAAATTCGAGGTATTGCTGGACTGGGAGCCAATCTACATCAGCAAGCATAGGGGTGATGGATAAACGGGACTTGGTGCAAGTTAGGAAATGGGCAGCAGAGTTTTGGATGAGCTGAAGTTTACAAAGGGTGGAAGGTGGGAGGCCGGCCAGGAGTGCATTGGAATAGTCGAGTCTGGAGGTAACAAAGGCATGGGTGAACGTTTCAGCAGCAGATGGCCTGAGGTAGGGGCAGAGATGGGTGATATTACGGAGGTGAAAGTAGACGGTCTTGGTGATGGAGAGGTTATGGGTTCAGAAGATCAGCTCAGGGTCAAATAGGACGCAAGAGGTTGCGAAAAGTGGTTCAGCCCGAGACACGGATTCTTGGGGGACTCCAGAGGTAACGGTGTGGGAAGAGAAGCCATTGCAGGAGATTCTCTGGCTATTTATGAATGAAACCAGGCAAGGGCAGTTCCACTCAGCTGGATAAAGCAGGAGAGGCGTTGGAGGAGGATGGTGTGTGGTCAACCATGTCAAAGGCTGCAGACAGGTCAAGAAGGATGAGGAGGGATAGTGCACCATGGTCACAGTCACATAGAATGTAATTTGTGACTTTGCAGTGGCATGGGTGGTAATCTGATTACAGGGGATCAAACATGAAGTTGCGGGAAAGATGGGCATGGATTTGGGAGGCGACAGCACGTTCAAGGACTTGAGAGGAAAGGGAGATTGGAGGTGGGGTGGTAGTTTGCAAAGACCAACTGCCTCTATAAATGTTTCAAAAAAGATGCACGTTTCATTTGAAACCAAAGCTGAAATAGTGGTTTTTCTCTAGGCCTGTGACTATGGCAACTAGTTGTCCAGTAGCTTTAATTTCAAGCCCATATCAGTTCCAAACTTTAGGATCTTTACTGTACCAACAACAGCCCAAGATAACTATGCATCTCAGAACAGGATTCTGATCAAATACTTGGAACAAAAGTTGTACCTGGTTTGGGGGCTAGTTCATCTGTGCTTACATTAAGCAGCTTTGGCCACACTTTGCAGCGGATCTCATCTGTCAGAAGACCACCTTCGCTGATTGCCATTCTCCTCAGTGCAGCCACATCCACCGGAGAGCTGTTTAAGGCCTGGAAGATTTCTGCTACCTTTCTTTTTCGTTTTGATTCATTATCTGATTGGAAATACAAATTACAATGTCACATCACAATCAATTTAAATTTCATTTTTCTCTTCCCCATTCTGTGTATCTTTCCCAAATTCTGATTTCCTCTCCAATTTCCCTTGGATAGAAATGATTTGATCTCCCCTGCATGTCTGGTGTCATAATTTCACCACGTTCTACAACACTGCAATTTATCAATGGAAGCCACCCCCAGATCAATAATTTCAATCTGTACACAAAAATACCTACACCACACAAACCCGGGATCAGTTTTGAGGCCTGTCCAAAGTGTCAACCCCCAATAAAATGGATGGATTCACTCCAGGATGCAGACGGCCACTCCCCATAACCAACATCACTGGAATGGCAGTGGAAGTAAGGATATCTAAAATGGCAGCTTTCAACGAGGTTACAAAATTAGTGCTTTTTATTTGTAAATGGTAAGCTAAATTCCCTTCCTCCTTGTCCACAAGCAAGGATGAGCACTTTGAGCAAAAAGTGCCCTCTCTAGACTTTCCTTACTCTTTATGAAAGAAAGAGAACCCTATTGAATGGATCAAAACACATCCTGCCTGACTCTGGCTCTGTCCAAGTGTGAGCTATTTCAGGGCTGGAAAATTTAACTCTCCAACTAGCAGACTGAGGGCTGGAAAAAAGCACTGCGAAACAAGTCAGTGTCAGATCACTTTTCTGCATTACTGCCAGATAAGGTACCACAGTACAAAATTTTGCATAAAACTGCCTCAAAACTGTTCCAACAGTGTGCCTTAATTCCCAATTTAAGAACACCCCATATTACATTTTGACATTTCCATTTTCCCACACCAGGAGATTTACTGCATTGTGCATTCCCTCCAAAGACATTTAGAGGGGAATTTTAACCCACCAGGATGGGCGGGGTTAATATTTCAAAAATCAGAAATCTGCCTCCAATGCGTCCACTTCCAGTTTTAACGGAGGCGGGTTGGAGGGCGGGCGAGCAACCTGCTCTCTCGCATAATTTAAATATTTTAACGAGGTTACGTGCCTCAAATTTTAAGCAGACTTTTGGATTTAACGCCTACCAAGCAAACCTACTTTGCCCCCAAAATCGGCCGGCCGGCCGACCCCCGCCCCCCCTGACCTCTGATCGCCTCTCGACCTTTCCGACCTCCCCAAGGCCTTCACAATCACCCCCTCACCTCTCTGCCCTGCTCCGCTCCCCTCCCCGGCTGTGGCCTACCAGCACAGGCCTTCCCATCCGACAGCCTGCCTCTCAATCTGGATGGCTGTCGGCTGGGAAACAGACTAAAAAAATTTAAACATAAGGTCCTGCCGTTAAATCAGGACCTCCGGGTTACCTGGCCGCTACGTCCACCCCTCCCCCGCTCCCTGTAAATAACGGAGCCTTAATCTTTGACACAAGTAAGAAGTCTGGGGCAACCTTGTCAGTGCAACTGACACACTATTTAATGCCAACTTATGCACACATTACAAACTGAGCTGAGATCACCAAAATTAACTTTAAATCCAGAAAATGCCAGTTTGCACTGGGTTCAAATGCAGGTTCAGGTTAAAATCATAGGGGTAATTTTATAAATTTGCTTCCTTGGTCCCAATGTAGCCAGCACATCTCTTGCAAAGGCTTCTCTTCACATGGTTACCTCGGAGTACCTCAAAGTACTATTTTTGGCCTCTTCCTATTCATCTACATGTTGCCCCTCCGCAACGTCATCTGTAGGCACGGATTCAATTTCTATACGAATGCCAGTAACACCCACCTGTACATCTCTGCCATCATCCTTAACTCTACAACCACATTAGAACTTTCTACAAGACCAAAGCACTCTGTTTGGCTTCGACCAAGACTGACTATTTCCACTTCTCAACATCACCTGTCTCCATCTTTGCATCACCCTCATCCAAACCTTTCTCAGCTCCATGTTTGACTACTCCAAAGCTTTCCTTGCCAGCCTCCCATGTTCCATGCTGCATAAACTCCAACTCATCCAAAACTCTGCTGCCTTCATCCTATTCCGCACTAAGTTATGCTCTCCTATTACCTATGCCCTCGACAACCTCCATTTTCCCCCCAATCCCTCTTGTACATCAAATTCAAAACCCTCATATAAATCTCTCCACGCCCAAGCCCCTCTGCAGCTTCCTCCAGCCCTATGCACCAGCACGTACCAACAGTGACTTCCTCCCGTAGTCCTCCATCTCTTCTGCTCACCTTCAGTGGTAGAATCTTCAACCATCTTGGCTCCACACTCTGGAACTCTCTCCATAAACCTATCCCATTGACCATGCTTTCAGTCACTTCCCCGAAATGTTCTACTGCTCAGCATCTGTTTCTGCCTATGAAATACCGTGGGACATTTGGCTACATTAAAGGCACTATATAAATGCAAATTGTAGTTAATGCACTGTAACATTCTGGTCCCTGGTGATTTAAATTTTAGATGCATTCTATCACTGTACTGAGTATGAGCACTCGCAAGGAAATACTTACACCTTCTAAAGAAAATGTGCTGACAGACACAGTTGTCAGGTTGTTACCAGGAATGAGGGGTTAAAGTTATAAAAAGACACTTGAGAAGTTAGGGCATTTTTCACTGGAAGAGAAAGATAAGATTAAGGGGTAATAATAAAGGTAAATACACTGGTAGGCAATATGGTAGCAATAGGTAAAAAATTTAAGATCGCCACAAAAAGGTTAGAAAAATTCCCTGAAAGGTTAGAACAATCTGTTGTTGAAGCAGAGTCCACAAATTCATTTAAAAAGGAATTAGATAGCTATTTGAAAAAGAAACATTAAAAGGAAAAGGGAAGTGAGCAGCATAATGAGATTGGACAAGGTGGCTCATGGAGAAAGACACCAGCACTGACGTAATGGGCCAAATGGCCATTCTCTGTGTTGTAACATTCTATGATTCAATTTCATGCCAAATCAAAATCAAGTAAAATACAAATCAGGTTGATTTTGTTACAGCAATACGTCAGAAATACAAAATCTTTCTAGTTCAGGCCTTAACACGAGATCTTTCTGTAAAGAAATGAAATGAAGCACATGATCAATTATTCTCAGACTGTGAAGTGCCTTGGGACATGTTACTCCGTTAAAGGCACTAGATAAATGCAAGTTGTTGTTGAATTAACAGCCTTACTCTCCATGAAAATATAGCTACTGTAATTGATTCTCACTTGGGTTAAGCAAACTGCATTTAAAAGACTCTTGGATTTTCTTTTCTAATAGAATGATCCTGCACAAAAATCTCTCAAAACTGGTTATTTTTATCAATGTTAAAAAGTGTCTTTTAGGAGAGGGCATGCAGAATACAGTAAATGCCCAACAAAAATACTGCTACTCACATTAAGCTCCCGCTTCTCCCCACCTATTAATCTCAACAAGACACTAGCAACACAGCTCGCTAGAATCCTATACAATGTACAACACAGGGGTAGGTGGGACTCTGTGCTTACTTGTCTCCATGTACCAAGTTTTGAATTTCAACTTTGCGGCCAGATACTTCGCCTCAAGAAAGGCGAGAGAAAACTAAACATCCAATAGTTTCTCATCCCAGGCCATTATCATACGTGGTTTACTGGCTGGTTATAAAGTAGTGTTGGCAGAGGCCTCAGAGCACAGGCCTGCCCACTTTCTCCAGCAGGGTGCAATGCAATACAGGAGGGCCTTGCTGAAGGGGGTGGGAGACATATAAAACAATCTAGTGATCCATGAATGTAATTTTCCCTTCTAAGCTTGGGGAAGGGGAAAAGAGATAGACCAGAGATAAAGAGATGGACCAGATATATTTTCTATCTAATTTGGGGTTATTAGATCATGTTTAACAAATCTGGATTTCTGACCAATATAGTCACTCAGAATGCATCCTTAGTAAAGACTTTGGCAGTACATTAGGTGCAGGACAATGGAAATGGTAGGGCAATGGTTCCAGCTCCCCAAAGACACCAAGTTCCCAATCCTAGCCACACTGCTATAGGGAGACACCTCACGTGGGAAGCGATTGCCCAGCTATTCTCCTGGCAGTCTAAGAAGGCCAGGCAGCTGGTCATCCACCCACCCATCATCAACCATCATGAGGTACACCAGAGTAACTGCAGAAACAAAGAGGAATTTCAGAGAGAAAAAGACCAAAGGGCAACCAAAAAAACAAGAAAATGAGAGGTTTCATTCTCTAAAAGAGGAACTTTGATTTTATAACATTTAATGACTGAGAAGCAGAACTAAATATCCTATTTCTAAATGTATAGAAAATTAAAAATAATACTGAACAGATTCTAAATTTTCTGGGATGTCCCTTGAGGCATTTGTACTTTGTCTAACAAATGCAAACACTATATACCAAAGAAATTTTAAAATCATTTTCAATTCAGAATGGGATTTTTTTGAGAAATGCAATGCACAGGTCTGAACAATGAACATTTTTTAAAAAAAAGTTCAGAGATAATGGCCCATAATTTGCTGTAGTTGGGCATCTGATGACGTCTGCTGTTAGTGAGACTTGCCCTTCCACTTTTAGATTTTTACGTGGCAAGTTGGTGAAAGTGCAAGCTGATAACGTCACAGCGAGAGAAATAGGGCATCCGGGACCTGAGTGAACAGGGCAAGCAAAGGGTATCTCCTTAACCAATCAGATTGCAGGATTGTGAAATTAACAGCACAAGGACTGAGAAGGAAGTGTAAGTTAGAGGGGGTGAATTCAATGTCAAATCAGGTACAGAAAGAAGAGGGGAAAAAAGATTGCATTAAGAGAGAAAAAAAGAGACAGAAAGGAAAAAAGTTTTAAAAATTTAAATTTTACATGTTTAAAATCTCCAACATCAATACCTGAAGGAATGAGACCATCACACTTGTAATAATTAATTTTCAGCAGAGAGGTTGATTGACAGTAATTAACACTTATCACGTTAAAAGGACACTAAGGCTTGAAATGACTTAACTCAACTTTCTGTGGTGAGTTTAGCATATCTACTGTACAAATACAGCAACTTCGTGCTGTTCAGTGCATTTCAATGGTGAGGCAGATAGCGAAATGCCGTTTTCAGAAAGTTATCGGCAGAGCGGTGCAACTCTGACAGCAACTTTTGGATATCCGCATTCAACTGCACATCTCCCCCTCGTCTGAAGTTGCTGAACCATTTGCGCATAAGTAACAGCGAGCGCCACTGGCCTCACTATTATTTTGACAGCAAAATCTGGCCCAAAAGCTTTACACATCCAAGCTCTCAGTTACCAAGGTGCTGCCATACAAATTCAGCTGTGGATCACTATTTCACTCTGCTTCTATGTACTACTCTCCTCTCATACATCAACCACCATGCAAGGGAATTTAATGATTTCATCAACCCAAAACATCCATCGTTCTAGTTGTCCAAAGTAATTTCATCTCCCACATTTTAGAGTTTTATGCACTTATGGAAGACTCACAGACATTAAGAGAGTTGCCATGTTTCAAAATTAATTCCAGTGTTGTTTTTGGAAACAACGAACCAACCTCATCCCAAATCCAAAAGAAAATAAATGAAACACACACAGATAGTGTGATACTGAGTCACATAAATCAGCAATTTCTTGGTCTGTATCAGAGTTCATCCTCCTGATCCACTATTTAATAACCCCTGCTGGAAAGTGCATCTGTTCGGACAGGTACAAACAGGAGTGGGCTCAGTTAGGAACCACTCTGTTAGCCACATAGCTTAACACGCACTGCTAGGCTTGCGTATTGCAAATGGCTACTTGGGCGAGATGCTGGAGAATATAAATCAGCCAGATGTTAATAGTTGCAGGACAGGAGGGATAAAACTGGGGCAGCAGTTTACAAAACTGCATGTTTATTTTTTCAGATAAAAACAGAAAATGCTGGAGAAGCTCAGCAAGTCAGGCAGCATCTGTGGAGAAAGAAATAGAGTTAACATTTCAGGTCGAAGACCTTTCGTCAGAACTGGAAGCTGTTAAAAGAGTTAAAGTTTTTGAGCAAGTACAGAGCCAGGGAAGGGGGTGGGAAGGTCAGAGTAGGAGTGGGAAGGGGAATTAAAATGGCAAGCAAAATTCCCCTGCCCCTTCCTACTCTGACCTCGGCCTCTTACACTGTTCCAATGAAGCTCAACAGAAGCTCGAAGAATAGCATCTCATCTTTTGTTTAGGCACTTTACAACCTTCCGGACTCAACAATGATTTCAATAACCTCAGATCATAACCACTGCTCCCATTTTTTCGATCAGCTAGTGCTGGTAATGGTTCTGCTGCTGCCATTGACAGCTACTCCTGATCAATCTTTTGTTTCTTAACCATTACCACCTTCCTTGCCTTACACCATCATCCCTTTTGTCATTTAATCACTCGTGCCCTCCACCCTATCACCGACCTTCCCTTCTGTTCTTTCCTCCCCTCCCCCCTTTCCCTGACACTGTACTTGCTCAAAAACTTTAACTCTTAACATCTTCCAGGTACTGCCTGACTTACTAAGCTTCTCCAGCATTCTCTGTTTTTATTTCAGACTTCCAGCATCCGCAGTATTTTGCTTTAGTTTAATTTTTCAATTGTTTTTTCAATTCTACTTAGCAGAAGCAAAACTGTAAACACGCAGCTGCAAACATGCGACCACCACCCCCCCCCCCAAAAAAAAAGTTTTAAACATTTAAAAAAAAACTCAGTAAGATTGCAAAGAAAAAAAAATAGACGTCAGCTGATTTCCTCCCCCAGATGGAAATAGGTTTCAGGCTCGACTCAACCTAACCTGTTAGCTCGCAAACCCCGCCCCCCAATGTTGCATAACCATTGGCTAGCTGGGCTCCCGCCTTCCTTAAGGGGGCTTCCTTATTGGCTCACAGCCCCATCAATCACATCACCATCCCACACTTCCATCTTGCCCCGAAATCAAGCTCGGTTTACACGGCAACAAGGGCGGTCTCTTTCTCCCCTCCCCCCCCCATCGTCCTTACCCTGCAAAAAAGGCAGAATAAAAACAAATGAGTTATGTGTGAGAGAGATGCCGGTACAAATTTAAGACACGTATTTATTGATCTACCCGTGTAAGTCCTCCTTAAAAAGAAAGCTATTTACTTCTTTTTTTTAAAAAAAAATTATTACCTTGTTTCCCGATCCCGTTTATCGAGCTGCTTCGAGTTTTCTTCAGATACATTGGCGCGGGTGACTGCTGAGCAGGAGACGCATTTTAAACCCGGGCTTCGCTGTGTAAGGCTTGAAATGTAAGAACCCGCCTCATGATAATGATGATGGGCCCGAGCCGCTGGCGTCAGGTAATTTTTTTTATATATATTCGGTTGGAATTTTTTTTTTCAAATCACACGACACGCGCGGGAGCGCGCGCACGTACGTACGTCACCTTCCCCCCGCCGCCGCCACGCGACGTGCGCGCTCTCGGCCTTTTTGCGTCGTCACGTCGCCTTATTTGGGGACGTGCGCGCTCGCTCGCTGCTTGTTATGTCGTCATGGCTAGCAACTTCTGTGTGTGTTGTTAAAAAGGGGACAAGCTTCCAATTTAGCTCCATGGTAACCCATCTCTTGCATTCATATCGCGCCTCTAACGTAGTAAAACGTCCCAAGGCGCTTCACAGGAGCGATTATCGAACAAAGTCTGACACACTGAGCCACACCAGGAGATATTAGGGCAGGTGGCCCAAAGCTGGGTCAAAGAGGTAGGTTTTAAGGAGCGTCTTAGAGGAGGAGGAGGAGGAGAGAGAGGATCAGGGAGGGAATTCCAGAGCGTCGGGCCTCGGCCGCCAACGACGGAGCCGTTAAAATCGGGGCTGCGCAAGAGGCAAAAATTGGAGGAGGGCCGAGATCTCTGAGGGGTTATTGGAGGTTACAGAGATGGGGAAGGGGCGAGGGCCATGGAAGGATTTGAAAACAAGGATGAGAATTTTTAAAACGGAGGCGTTCCCGGACCAGGAGTCAACGTCGGTCAGCGAGCACGGGGGTGATGGGCAAACGGGACTTGGTGCGAGTCAGGATACGGGCAACAAAGTTTTAGATCAGCTCAAGTTTATGGAAGATGGGAGTCTGGCCAGGAGAGCATTGGAATAGTCAAGTCTAGAGGTAACGAGGCATGGATGAGGGTTTCAGCAGCAGATGAGCTGAGGCGATGTTACGGAGGTGGAAGTTGGCGGTCTTGAGATGGAGTGGATGTGTGGTCTGAAGCTCACCTCAGGGTCAAATAGGATGCTGAGGTTGCGAACGGTCTGGTTCAGCCTCACAGTGGGCAGGGAGATGGATGGAGTCGGTGGCTAGGGAACAGAGTTTGCAGCGGGGACCAAAGACAATGGCTTCAGTCTTCCTAATATTTAGTTGGAGGAAATTTTTGCTCATCCAGTACTATGGATGAGGTAAGCCCATTCGACACATCTTAATTTAAACCTCTAGGAAGGCCCTAAAATCCCCACCTCCACCATTCATAAGCATCCAATTGCTTCTTAAATGATTCCAGGGTTTTTTACTCCTCTGCTCTATGTGGAAGACCATTCTGAGTCGTCTTCATTCTTTGAGTAAAGAACTTGCTTACATTAGACCTAAATTTATATTTTACTGGGTTCAAATTATATCTCTTGGTTCTACTCCTGTAGTTTAATTTAATGTTAACATTTAAAAGTGTTGACTTTTTTTTCTAAACTCTTAATCTTGCACACACATAAAAGATCCACTCAGATGCCTCAGCTCTAGGCTGAAAAGCCCAAGTTTCTCCAGTCCTTCCTCATAACTCAAATGCTTGACACAAAGGATGAGCCTTGTGGATCTTTTCTTCACCACCTCAAGCACTTCAATGTCTTGATATTGTAATTGATTCCCTTTCAAAACCACCATCCTGAACCTCTCTCCTCAAAACAAAACCCCACCCTTGAACACTCTGTGCAAATTACTGCCCTATCTCAACAACAAGTAGCATTTATATAGCACCTATAACATCGTAAAACATCCCAAGGCGCTTCACAGGAACATTAATCACACAAAATTTGACACCAAGCCACATAAGGAGACATTAGGACAGGTGACCAAAAGCTTGGTTAACTAGATAGATTTTAAGGAGCGTCTTAAAAGAGAGGTAGAGAGGCAGAGAAGTTTAGGGAGGGAATTCCAGAGTTTGGAACCTTGGCAGCTGAAGGCATGGCCACCAACCTCCCTTTCCTCTCAAGTCCTTAAACATGCTGTGGCCACCCAAATTCATGCCCAGCTTTCCTCTAACTCCACGTTTTAATCTCCAATCAAGTTTCTTCCTATCATAGCATCAAAATAGCCCTAACCAAAATTATGAAAGACATCCTCTGTGACTACGACCATGATGCATTATCCTTCCTTGTTGTCCTCATCCTCTCTGCAGCCTTTGACACGGTCGACCTCCCCATCCTCCTCCAAAGCCCCTCCTCCGTTGTCCAGCTCAGCGTCCGGGACTGCTCTTGATTGGTTCCACTCTTACCTATCTGATCGTAGCTAGAACATCTCCAGCAATGTTTCTCTTCCCACCTCTGCACCATTACCTCTGGACTCCTGCTGCTTTCCCTCATCTATATGCTGCTCCTTGGCAACCTCATCTAAACATGGGGTCAGCCTCTATATGTACAGTGACAACACCCAGCTCTACCCCTCCACGACCTGTCTCAATCCCTCCTACTACCTGTCTTGGATGATCCACAATTTCCTCCAGTGACTCGTTGGGGAGACCAGTCATCTTTCTCCAATTTAAAATTTTCAACCTAGTGTTTAAAAATATCTTCATGGCCTCAACCCTCCCTATCTCTGTAACCTCCTCCAGCTTTACAACCCCCCTCCCATCAAACTCTCTTGTCCCTCTAGTTCTGGTCTGTTATGCATTTGCCCCACCGCCCTTCCTTTGCCCCACCAATGGCAGCTGTGCCTTCATGTGTCTAGGCTGCAGAATGGAATTCCCTCCCTAAACCCCTCTGCCTTTTAACCTCCTTCTCCTTTGAGATGCTCCTTAAAACCCACCTCTTTGACCGAATTTTGTCACCCCTCCGACTATCTCATTTTGCTCAACGGCCATTTTGTTTCCTATTACACCTCTATTAAGTGTTGTGGAACATTTTTCTATGATAAAGGGGCCATATAAATGCAGATTATTGTTGGTATTTACAACTATATTAGCCTAAAGATGAATTTATTTGCAACATATTACGATTATACTTACATAGTTTGATTCTGCGCCTGCTGCTCCACATTGCTGTGGAAACTACTAGGGTTGATCTGAATCAAAATAATCATCTTAAATAAAAACTGTACAACTTTTTAAATTGTTCCTTGCTGCTTGAAAGTTGAAAAAAAAAAGTTGGCAATGAATTACCTCTGCAATAATTTATTTGGCAATACTTTGTCACTGCCTCTGTATTGTGTTGTACACATTATTGATGTCAGCTGAGCTGCCCAAATATGCACTTTCTTGGGCTGTTGCTACTTGGCAATGTTTGATTTTCCCAGGGCTAGATGCAAAACTAATAGGGAAATATACATTTGTTGCCCAATGTTGTTTTAAAGTGCGGTTTATTGTGTAAGGAAAGCATAAGAGGCAACCCTTGATCTGCACATTTTGTCCTCAAAATCTATTGCTGTGCTTAAATGTCTCCAAACCAAATTACAGAATTTGTAGAATTTGTTTGCCTAATAGACTGCGCACATTCTCTCTCTAGGGACACACCCCACTTAGCTAAGCGAGAGAACTTTGGTGCAGGTTGGCAACTGCCACTGTTTAGGTACCCTCAAGTGTGTATAAGGATAGTGAAATTTACATGGCTAAAACTGCACAGCTTACCAGTGTAAGTTTCACCAGCTAGGGCCATCCTATCAATTGGGTCATGTGGCTAAACCAGCTCCTGATGCTGCCGGTGGCATTATTGCCATGTCAGTGCAGTACTGAGGGGGTGCTGCACTGTCAGAGGTGCTGTCGTTCAGATGAGACAATAAACCGCGGCCCTATCTGCCCCCTCAGGTGGACATAAAAACATTCCACAGTACTATTTCGAAGAGCAGGGGAGATCCCCCCAGTGTCCTGGCCTCAACCAACACCTAAAAACAGATTATCTGGTCATTATCACGTTGCTGTTTGTGGGACCTTGCTGTGTACAAATTGGCTGCCGCGTTTCGTACATTACACCAGTGACTACACTTCAAAAAAAGTACTTAATTGGCTGTAAAGTACTTTAGGACGCCCTGAAAGGTGCTGTATAATGATATATATATATATAAACAATATATATATAAAAAAAAAAGTCTTTTCTTTCATCAGCTTCTCTTAACCTGTTTGTAGACTCCCCAATATTTTGAGCTTTCTTCATAACTATAACTTCTCGATCCTGGTGCTATACTAATGAATATTTGCTGTACCCTTTCCATGGCTCTAATATCCTTTATAAAATGCTGTGTCCAGAACCACACATAATACTCCCAACTATGGGCTAGGTGAGTTGTAAAAATTAATCATCACTTCCTTGCTTTTGAATTTGATACACTATATAAAACCTGAAATTTCATTTGCCTTTTCTACCTGTACTCTCTGCTTTAAAGATCTATGCATTGCCACAAACCCATGTCTTCCTGCTATCTTTCTCAAGTTTGCCAAGGCCCTTAATATCAGCAAACTTCAATTTCATATCTGTTATTTTGAAATTATTGAAATAAAAAAAGAGGTCCTAGCACAGATTCACATTGAAGCATACTACCTACATCCCCAATCATAAAAACAATAAATGCCGGCCTCGCCAATGATGCCCACATCCCATGAACGAATAAAAAAAAAATTAACCCTAATCTGTTCCCCATGCCATCTATCTACGCAGCTACATTCCCTTTAATATCATGTGCCTTAATTTTCATAACCAGTTTCTCATATGGCTCCTTATCAAGTACTTCCTGAAAATTTATGTATCCACAACATCCAACAAATTTCCTTTATTTCTATACTCATTTCCTTTGAATGCCATGGCTTCATACCTTTTTGAAAGATGATAATTTCTGAGGGTTGGAATCTTGAGTCTGCCTCCAGGTGTCTCTGGACAGTCAAGGAAAATGAAAAAAGATTTACAGGACGAGAGAGAAGACATAGAGGGAAAGTGCAGGAGAGGCATATAGAACAAGAGAAATGGAAAGTGTGCGACAGGCAGAGTGGAAAAAGTACAGAAAGAAACTGCAGTGGGCATAGAGAATGGGAGAGATTAAAGATGGGGAGGAACAGGCTAATAGACAGAAGGTGTGTAATGGCCATCCACATTGGGGGGGGGGGGGGGGGGGTGGAGGTGAGTGTGGAGAGAAAGAGGGAGCCAGAAAGAGCAGAAGTCTAACAGACAGAAAGGAAGATGGAAAGAATTAAAGTGGGAAATAAGCAGATAGTTAGAAGAGAGAGACAGTTTTATTGGCCATGAGCAGTGCCACAGGAGATCAAGTGGTTTAAGAGAAGATGAGAATTTATTTTTTGCTGCAAAACAAAAATCAGCTACTTCAGGAATTGGTGAAATACAACAAATTGAAACTAAAGAAAAAAAGCATACGCTAAGTACATCGACAACAAAGGAGAGGATGACAAAAGGGAATACAAAATGGTTAGGAAAGAAGTAAAAAAGCAATTAGGAAGGCAAAGAGAAACTACAAAATTGAATTATCAAGGAATATAAAAAGAAATAGTATTCTACAAACATAAGTAACAAAAGAAAAATCAGGATAGGGCCACTAAGGGATACACATGATAAACTCACAGTTAATGACCGCGAAATGGCAGAAATATTAAAATTACTTTGCCTCTGTATTTACCAACGAGACTAACATGGTGGGCATGACATAAGAAGAAATCAAAAAAGATATAAAGACATTTAAGATAGTAAAGAGGGAGATAATTGATAAACTAATCAAACATGGAGAGGATAAAACCCTGGTCCGGATGGATTGCAACCATGCATATTAAAATAAGTTAGGGAAGGGATAGCAGAGGCACTATTACATATATATAAAAATTCATTAGGAAGGGGAATAGCGCCAGAGGACTGGCAGACAGCTAATGATTCTTATATTTAAATAGGGAGAAAGAAGTCCAGGGAACTATACACCAATTAGATTAACACCAGTGGCAGGAAAGATAATGGAATCCTTATTCAAAGATAAAATAGAAAAACATCTAGAAACCAAAAATATAATAAAGTCAGCATGGATTTCAAAAGGGGTCATGCTAGACTAACCTTATTGAATTCTTTGAAGAAGTAACAGAAAGGATAGACAAGGGTAATGCAGTAGATATTTGGATTTTCAAAAGGCCTTTGATAAGGTACCCCATAGTAGACTCGTGACTAAGGTCAGAGCATGTGGAATCGGGTCAAGTAGCAGAATGGATAGCAAGCTGCCTACAAAACAGAAAACCGAGTAGGGGTTAACAGTAGTTACTCCGACATGCAAAAGGTGGGAAGTGGTGCTCCACAAAGATCGTGCTGGGACCACTGTTATTCACTATTTACATAAACAATTTGGACTCGGGAATTGGACGACACCAAATTTTGGGGGGTATAGCTAATACTGAGGACTATGACAAAATACAGGAAGACATTAATAAACTTGCAAAATGGGCGTGTAATTGGCAAATGAATTTCAATATAGATGCGTGAGGTGGTACATTTTGGTAGGAAGAATGAGGCCACATACTCCTTGGAAAATAAGAGTCTAAATGGAGTAGAGGAGCAGAGGGATCTGGGGGTACAGATACACGAGGGAGAAAGGAATAGACTGATATGTTGATGGGGTTAGATGAAGAAAGGTGGGAGCACAGAAACAGGCCATTCGGCCCAACTGGTCCACGCTGGTGTTTATGCTTCACACCAGCATCCTCCCACCCCTCTTCATCTCATCCTATCAGCATAACCTTATATTCCTTTCTCCTTCACATGTTTAATCTAGCTTCCCCTTAAATGCATCTGCTCGTTGCCTCAACTACTCCTTGTGGTAGCGAGCTTCACATTCTTACCCCTCTTGCATAGTTGGGGTGCGATAAATGGCCTTTATATCCCCAGGCTAAGGCAGGGAACACAAGCAACTCCTGATTGCTATTTAGTGATCCTTGCTGAATGTGTGCACACAAAGTTACCAAGTGAAGACAGGATCAGGTGAAACTTAAATGACCCCACCCCCCTCCTCTCCCAAACAGTCAAAATAGCCTGCTGACCCACTATCCTGCTGACCTGTGAAGAACAAATGTTTGGCGAAGGTGACTGAGGCATGCTGCCACCTGTGGAACTGTATCGCAGCACAAGTTACTGAATTCAAATAACAACAGGAATAAAAATAATTACTTGCATTTATGGAGCATCTCATCATGTAGTTAAAACATTTCAAAGCACTTCACACAGTGAAATAATTTGAGTCCAATGACTTGTATAGGTAAACAAATAGGAGATAAATGGTGGGAACAATTCAAGGAGAAAATCACCAGAATTTCTCATCCAAACCTTAATCCTAAAACAGTGTGAACCAAATCAATAACTACATTTACGCTTCAGAAGTCAGACAGGAAACCTTCAATTACAATGGTAGTGATGTTAGATATGTTGCAAGATGTACAATACTTATTGCTCAATTAGAGGTGGATGTAAAAATCATATTGGCGCAGTGATTTTACAAGTTGTTGAACTGTTTCCCTCAGAACTACAAAAATATGATTAATGAATAGTTTCTTTTTAAATGTGGAAGTTGAGACAGACTTCAGAAACTTGTTCCATGGAGCAATCTAATGGCTAGAACTTGTAACTTACATTGTGACAGTTGACATAGCAAAATTGAATGGGAAATGTTGACAGCAATATCCAATTATAAATGTTGACACAAAAGCATGACTAAAAATCGTGATAACTAAGATTTATGGACATGAAGCGTGCACCCCATGAGATCTTTAATATACAGTGTGTTCCTAATTTAACATACTTTTATAAATATGACAAAGGCATGTGATAACTATCTCCACTTGTAATACTACCATAGTCTACTTAACATTTAAGGCACTTGCTTAGCTGTGCACAATTTTATTTATAATTTTAGTGCTCATCCATTAAGGGACATCAGTACTGGCTAGGAATTGGAAAGCCAAATTCCAAAATGTTGGCACCCAGTAAGATTATCCCAAACTCACTTCAATTAGAACTCTTGCAGCAGGTAAATACTTGTAATTTCCATCCATTTGGTACAAGCTGGAATCAAACTCAAGTCACGAAGTGAAAATGGTATGCTAACCCACTGCACCATCTAGTCAGCCTTACCCATAAATAATCACTGCCGTAATTCAAAATGTAACCCGAACTCATGCAAACATTTATGATGGCAAAAATCTATATAAAAAAGTCGCTGACCTGCCAAGATCACGCAATAAAAAAAGTAGCAGTTACATCCCTATATTAGCTATTAACACTTTGCAAATAACAAATTGGGAGCTGCTTGTTCCTTTATCAGACTCATCACCGAGCCAGTAATGGGGAACACAGCTACACAGTCCCTTCTTTTGCCCAAAGCCCAGGAAATCAAGGGCAAACTACCTTAACTTAAAAAAAAGAGCATCCAAGATTTTTTAAAAATTATACCATATCTAGGGAAGTCAGCTCCTTTTTTTTAAAAAACCGCTAAATAAATATCAATTAGACACTGTTGGAAAAGCGTATTATGACATGGTAGAATATTTATTTGTGTTGGAGTACAGTGGCACCACTGCACAGCGAACAAGTACTTCTGTATACTTTTAATGGCATCACACCATGTTTTGTCCCAAAAAGGAAAAAATTGAGAAAAAAAAATTAGGAGTAAGGGTGACACAAGGTCAGGAACTGCACTGAAAATAAGCACTGCAATTCTGGATGAACCTCTTAATCATATCTTACACACACAGTCCTGTCCATTTAAAAAGTGTAATGTGACTTTCTATAGGCACACTGTCTGCACTGAATCTCCAAGGTTGTGTTAAAAAGGAAATTCTGTGCTATAAAATGCACCATAATTTGTCAGTGTTTTTATATATAATGGTTGTCAATTGTTAACATAAAATTCGTCTACACACCATTCAAGTCCTTTTTCCCCCTCCATTCAAGTTCAGAAAAATACCACACCAAAGGAAGACAGGTTTTAGTGGATAGAGAAATATCTGTCCCAGGCACTGATTGGGCAGGCTAGCTGTCACGATTCTTGCATTTGAATTTAATTGAATATTTGCAACTAAAGAATATGGACAAAAAAATTCCAGACTGCGTGGCACAATTTTCATGTTTTCCCTCTAGCACACATCACCTTCAGTTTAAAGAATAAAACTACAACCTGCAGTTTTTCTTTTAATAACTCTCAACATTAAAAACAGGTCACCGCAGACTAGTGTTTTTCTTGCGTGTATTTTTAAAACAGATTAAAAGTTGTATTCAGCAGCACTGTAAAATATTGGCTTTTAACCGTCAAAATCTAACGCAACAGGCGCTGAAGCACAATTGTTTTCAAATACATATGAGGTAATTTACAGATGCAGTTAACATTGCAAATCTGCAACTAATGGCAGAAGTCCAACTAAGATCCACTGTTGCAAACTGGTCTTCATCCCCTTAGTTGCTTCTGTTTTTTGTAGGAAAGCACAAATCAACCAGAAAGTATGTCTTCAAGCATATTTCTTTTGCTATCTACACAGTGCTCAAACTATACATGTGTAAAAACAAATCTACAAATAAAGTTAAACCTTGCATCCAGTAGCTGGATGCTGCAACCTTCAGTAATGTTAATTAGAAGCTTTCTTCACCAGATGAGAATTCTCTTAATACTGCAGCAAAGTTCTACGACATGATCTCCTCCGCCAGCTTCAGTGCGTTTTACGCAGGCAAGGTGCATTGACTCATCCTTAACATGCCATCGAGCCTGTTTACACACTGCATCCTTAAGTCAACCTGTAGTTGTCTCACAGCCCAGGCCCTTGTAGAACACTGCAGGTGCTGAAATATCTAAAGTCTGTGGTGCACTGAAAATGCTTGCACACATCCCAGGGAAAATACAATCACATTTACCTGTACATAAAAGCACTAATCAGAGCTTCAGAATTTCCAAAACAGTCTCTATTTTAACACAATCTATTTTACTTGGAATTAATGGTTACGATTCTTGACAAGGCAATTTAATAGCAATCTTCCCTTTCCTCCCATGTTGGTACGGTGGGTGCAAGGCTGTGCTGAGTGACGGTATCCATGATAGAGTGACTCACTATTGCATTGGTATCCATGATAGAGTGACTCACTATTGCATTGCTTGGGGTTCTATATGACTGGGCCATCATGGAATGCTTCCTGTATGCCATGGTTACCCCTGAGGTAACTGCCATATAATATTTCAGAATGCTACCTTCACAGGTCCGACCCTTGGCAAGTAGAACATTGGGGGCGATGGCTGAGATAAGATTCTCACGGGAGCAACAGTGGTTAGGGAAGGGTTTAGATAATTAGTAAATGGTCACTCATGAAATCCTGGGTCAGTGGTCAGCTCTGTCCACACCCCCTACCTGTGAAGCAATGCGAAACTCTCTGCCAGATGATTCATTCATTGTATTGCATTCAATTGGAGGGGGGAAAAAATCTGGAAAAATTTGGATGTGTGGTGGGGGACAGGAAGGAAAAGAGGGGACAAGAACAGATAATCTCCAATCTGCTTGGGCACCATGTCAGGCTGTGCTTAAAAAACCCAGAGGAAAAGCACACCAACTATAAACTTAGTAGTGGACTGCAGCAATCACACTGGTTATCTTTTTTAAAAAATACAGAAACATTCTCATCAACAACTCAATTAAAGAAGCAATGTTTCCAAAAGATTTGTAGGGCACAAATCAAAAGAAGCTAGAGTCAAGAAGATACAGAACACAAGAAATGTAATGTTTTCTATCAAACCCTCACGAGAAGTTGTAAACGTTTCTGTAAAGCATTGGGCTTGCCAAGAAATTTGACAGTTCAAGTTTAACCATAATGAAACCATGGATGTTTTTTCACATGATGGTTCTGGTGAAATATTCTGTACAACTGGGTTTAAATGCTTCTCCAATTAATATTGAAACAAAGCAGAGACTTGTAATTTTAGCGATTTATTTTCTGACAGATCACCCGTCATATCTAAATGCATTTCACAACTAAATTAGTTATTCCTAAGACTGCAGGATAACAATTAGCTCCATTTAATGATGTAAATAGAGGTGTACATGGCCATAGTTTTTTTAAATTTTTTTTTAAAAAGAGGCAATGTCTGATTTGTGTTGAAACGTAGAACCTTAAAACACATATCATGGTTTCGGTAGGAAATTCAAAACAGTAGATACATTCTACACGCTGCTTAATGATGACTATTTTAATCATCACTTTCCCAGGGGCTGAAGTTGATGGATCAATATATGCATACATCTACGTGGACCCAAGAGTTTCAAAAATTACGTGCTGCCGATTCTCTACGACCACAGCAATATCCAACAGTAGAATCAGAGTACTGCAGTGCTACAACATGGACTAGACACCCAAGTGCTTTTATCAAGGCTGTAATTCAATCCAAAAGTTTTTAAAAAACCATAAATTATTAAGACTGGACCGTAATCGGTTTTGCAAAGTTTAACAAAACCCTCCCTCAAACAATTCAATTACAGCCTTAAACCCAAATGTTGGTATCCGATATTTCATAGTAAATAGGTTAGTAAATTTTGACATCCACTTCCTTACAGTTGCACAGTAGCGTGATGTAGGTACAAGGTTGATAAACGTGAACTGGGACATTCAATCATGAAACTATATACAAGTCATATGACGTGCACTATATCACAAAAGATTTTTCTTTGGGCATTTTACCAGTCCTTTTTTAAAAAATATTCTTTGTTTTTCCACAGGTCCTGAATTCAGACAAGTGATTTCTGCTTGTGATTCAAATGTGAAAAGCAAATCTTGGACTCATTGTATTAGTGGAACTTTAACCCCCCCCCACTCCATGCCCAGAAATGCTGTAAAATTAAAATGGGGATGGGCAGGGGGGGGGGTGGAATTAAAACAAACATGTATAATGCATTGCTGCATCATTGTGCTAATGAACCATCTGCACCAAATGAATTGAGAGAGGAGAGCACAGCACATGTGCAAGAGGCAGCATCGTCTTTTGAAACCAGTTGTGACACTAACTCAATAAAGTAGGGATCTCATTAGAATGTGTGACCGGTTTCAGAATAAATGAAAAATACAAAAAAAAAAATCATAAATCACCGTTTGGGCTAAGAATCCAAAATGGCTGTTAATTTATTTACTTTACTAAAATATTTTAATAGCCATTTCAGAATATACATCACCACAAATACTGAGCCATAATACTTTTCCAATGGGTCACATTTCTGGCAAAACAATGATTAAATTAGAAAAAAACCCCACAATAAATCAACAAGATACTGCAGTATTTTCTATTGCTTTCATTTTACTTTTCTTTGAAGCTTAAGTTTTGTAAGAAGACTCGGTGATGATCTCTGCCATTATTTATTTGGAAAGGGAAGGGGGTGGAACGGAGCAGACAAACAAATATCAAGGTCATCACAGGGTTTGGCATAATGTGATCAAGTCACTTTCTGTTTCCTTACCCATACTAAAGATGTTTAACCACAAATGCCGTAGCAAGGGATAGACGAGAGCTGCACAAAATCAAAAACAAATAAATGACTGAAGGTGCATCCCTTGCTTGGGGGCATTTATATCTAGAGGTCTTAAGTCTACTTTTGTGTCAGTGTCCACTAGTGACACCTAGTGTTGCACACCAGCAATGCACCAACTTTCCTTTTCCAGAGAACGCAGCTCCGGATAACCAGTTTAATAGATGGTTAAATATTGATTTATACTTCCTACCAAAACAGAAATTCTTATCCTTTCCTTGACTAATTGCCATCTGGAACCACTTTGGGTCACTTGTGTTTACTCCGATCCCTTAGAAGAAAGTCGCCCTGGGACTACTTTCAGCGAGAGTGGTACTGAAGCAAATAAATAGTATTGCTCTGCATTCACTAATGCAAGTGAACGTAGGCGGGTATCACCACTCCAAAGTTTGTCAGTAGAGGGATGGCATCGGAATGTACTCTCACTGCACAAACATCAGGAAGTTTGTGCACACAAACGTTCACAACTCCATCAAGCCCTGGCAACATCTAAGATGCAGAACTGTCCCATCTCCCCAACCTGCCCCTGCCCAAATGGAGTTGCAGGTGCGCGAGTGAGTACACACTGACCTGATCCTGACCCACAGCAGGTCTGAAAAGGCAGATGAACACAGCACAATGATAAAATGCAGAGAGGAAAGAACAAATAATGCACCTAACTGGATGACGAATGTGTAACCAGGGGCTGTTTAATAAAATGTAGTCAAACACAGTATTTACTCAACTGCCTTCTCGCTATTCAACAGCAGCAGCTTTGGTTCCAAACATTTTTCTTAAAACAAAAAAAAAAAACAGAATTTTCCCTTCCTACCCTCCCAAAAAAACCTCAGGGAGCCCCATTTCCTGGTTCAACCCTCCCCCTCCCCCCCTTAACTGCTTTAAATAAAGGCAACTGAAAAAACATGAGAGACAATGGGAAATGAACATATAAACTGGTCGTCTACCTGGCGCTAATGGTAATGGTGCAGTCTTCTCTTTTTTTTAATATTCTCAAAACTATTAAAAACCTTTAGTTCAAGAGTTTGAAAACAAATCCACCATGGTTCGAACCCTGAAAACAGTTGCATCATCAGATATAAATTTATGGTGTGGTGTGCTCAGGACAAAAATAGGAGGAGAAAAAAGGTCGTGACTCGCTTGGCTTTTCCAAGCGAAGAGCTTTTCTTTTAAAAAAAAGATCGGGAGCAACAGATAAGCTTTTAAACATACTCTTAATTAACAGCAGCTTTAACACAAGAGTAATTTCAAAAGCACAATACAAATTTAATGCTGTGCTTCCAGTATTTCATATTTCGAATAGGTTTCATGTCAGAGACAGTACCCCTTTTAGCACAGCCCATACAGGCTATTTGGTTTTTTGGATAGCAAAGATGCAAGTCACACTTACTTCCTTTACTCTAATTGTATGGGAATAAGACTTTAATGAAAAAAATTCATTTGAATGTTCCAAAGTAAATTATTCCCGAGCTACTAAATAATGACAGCAGACAATCCTCACAATATCATCATCTGCTCAAACTCCACTCAAAAACCCTTGGGGTGGGGGGGGGGGAGGGACCGTGGAAACACTGAACAAGTGCATGAGAACATTGTGTAGGCAACAATTTCTGACAGAGGCGCATTACATATGGCCTAGTTAGGACTAAAAGAGGTATACTGTCTCTAAGTCTGTGACATACAAAACAAAACAAAAAAAAAAATTCTCAAGTAAATATCAGCCTTTTTTTTTCCTTTTCAGAATGATTGAACTGAAGAGAATCCATAAGCAACTGCTCAGACGTGACATGCCCAGCTGGTTCCCCGTGCTTCCAAGGAGGAGTGAGGTGGAGGGGGAGGGGGTGACCAGGCTGTTGCCAGGGTTACAAGAAGTCAGGAGGGCGACGTCAAGGCTGGGCCCCAGCAGTGGCTGGAACCGGCGTCCCAAGGGTGTTGGTAGCAGAGATGACTGGCGAGCCAGCAAGGGGTCCCAGTGGTGATGAGGTTGGCATTGCAGATATCCCTGCACAGAAACATATTAAATAATGTTAGCCTTCTAAAAGGAACAAAGGCATTTTAAACAGATTTCAACCACATAAAGCTCTTAAAAAGACTTTATTACTAAGCTTGGCATATAATTGCTAAATAGCAGTATTACTGACCTGACATCATACTGGCTGAACTGATTGGAGTGCTACCAGTTGGCATGTTAGCACAGGAGCCCATTCGGGACTGGTCTTTCACAATTGGGTCTGTGGAACAAAACAGAATTAAAACTAAGGTACAAGCATCCATGATCTTTCCTCTACCAGCTTTGAAGGCATGTCTAATATAGAACTGTGATAAATAGCCTTCCTTCTGCCCCTACCCTCTGTTCCACAACAGACAGGAAAACAAAACAGTTCTTGGACTATGGCCTTTTCAACTGGTTGCAGGAAATATGCAGAGATACACAGACCAGCTCCCTTCAACATTCCCTCCTGCCCTCTGCAGCAGAACTTGTTTCCACCCAGTGCCTGTCTGGCATGTGAAAGATTGGCTTTGGTGGTGGGGGTTGGTGTTGAGTAGGAATAGATGTTCAGAACTCTGGTGGGAAGCCCCACAAGACCAAGTTCTAATAAGCAGCATGAGGAACACTTACAAAAATAAGGATGCTCCATAGCTTCTCGTGCCGTTAGACGTGTTTGGTGATCATATCGTAGCAGCTTATCCAAGAAATCCAGTGCTTCTGAGCTAACCAGGTGCTGATTCTCACTGTGTACAAAGCGTTCCCATCTTTTACGGGAATGTCTGAAAAACAGGGAATGGATCATCCAATTTTCTTTCTTTTACATAAATGATACATAAAATCATCTCATTTCAACACCAATAGAAGTGTGGCTTACTGACCTGCCCAGGATATCATTAAACCGAGGGTCCAGCTCAATGTTGTACTTGTCAATGTAGTCATACAGATCTTCTGTGCCTAGCACTTTGGCTATTCTGACCAACTTCAAAGACAGAGAGGAAACAAGTTAAAGTCACTCAGGGAAAAGAAATATTAAACAGGGAATCACACAATAAGTAGTATCTCTTGAAATTTAATGGGTTGCCAAAAAAGCATTTAACTTTAATATGATTTTGCTTAAATGGTAAACAATGCAGGCACAGAGGAAATTTGCTCGGGGGATGTACTGAGTTTGACAGCATCGTGGAACTGAATTAATAATCTTGTACTTAAAGTAACAACTATATCTGATATTTATTCCGATTCATCAGGAGGCTTAATAATTCCTTCAAGCCAGCTCCCCCAATTCCTATCAACATTTTTTCAAACAAACTTTCAGCAAAAGTCTACAGAAAGACAGCAAAAAAAAACAATGTTAGTTTGGCAACAAAAAAAATTGGATTTGTAAAATAAACACTATTTTGGGGCTGAATTTTGTACTGCTCAGAATTGAACGCTTTCCCAATTTTTGCCACTTGCAGCATCAAACACTCCCAGGTCAGATGCAAGGTAAAGCTCCCTCTACTCTGCTCCAACAATGTGCTTTATGCCTAGATTTTCAGCACTCCACCATTGGCGGCTGTGCCTTCAGCTGCCTAGGTCCAAAGCTCTGGAATTCCTTCCCTAAACCTCTCCGCCTCTCTCTCCACCTTTAAGTCACTCCTTAAAACCTACCTCTTTGACCAAAGCTTTTGGTCACCTGTCCTAACATCTCCATGCGACTTGGTGTCAAATTTTGTTTGATAATGCTCCTGTGAAGCACATTGGAAAGTTCTACTGCATTAAAGGTGCTATATAAATGCAAGTTGTTGTAGTCTCAGAAGAACATCTCCTACTGGAGCAGTGTGACGTTTCCATTCTCCACACTAAGAATCCATGTTGTCTCTTACTGCACATTTACACTTCAGGATTGCCACTGATGGCATTTGGCCAAATAAGCGAATGGCACTTATCGCACAAGAATTGGTGCATATCACCAACAGTAGTGGCTTTGGCCTGCACTTTAAACAGCAACATGAATCTGTAGCCCCTGTTGTTTTAGGCTGCCAGACTGGGTGAAGTATTCGCACTCACCCAACACAGACCAGTGATACAGGTTTGGTGATCCCATTGCTATGAGGAGCAAAAAGCAACTGAGATGAGGACAAAAAAGGTCCCCATGCTGAGAAAAGGTTATCTGTGGACTTTTTTAAAAAAAAACATAATGAAATCCTGTTAAAAGATCTCTCTAACAGTCAGTTACTTCATCTATGGCTCCAGCTTCCATAAAACTACAGAAGTTTACAGCACAAAAGGAGACCATTCAGCCCATTTTGTCTGTGGCAGCTCTTAGCTAAACTAAACCCACTGCCCTGCTGTCTCCCCATAGCACTGTATCTTCCTCTGCTTCAGTTATCTAATTTTCCCTTAAAAGATGTAACGGTCTCTGTCCCAAGCACTCCATGTGGCAAATCATTCAATGCTCCAATGACCCACTGGCCCCAGCCTCAACTACAGACTCTCATCTGCACCCTAAGCGGCAGCAAGACGTTGGAACCCTGGCTACGGCTTAGGAAAGCTAGCTGCCATGGCATTGCTGTGAACCTTCTTGTCCATGTCCCCAAACTTCCCTAGCATGAGGCATACCAAGTCCTGGCTTTCTGCCCGTGCAATATAGAGAAATAAAGTCTGCATGGGAATTAAACGGCAATGGGCAATTAGTTGTATTTTGTGCCTCCACTAATTGCTGCACTAGTCTGACAGTGCTCTCTCGTGCACTCAGTGCCAGTAATTTTTAGGCAGACAGCAGCTTGGGACAACTCTGCCACTCAACGGTTTCAGGGTGCAATCTTTTGCAGATGGTACAGTTTGACAGATAAGCCTGGGTTCACTGTGACCTTGTCTCGGGACACAGTTCTACTAACATGGGATGGAACATTAATCTGATTGAGAATTCATGGAATCCTGACAATTCTATCATCAGCTGTAAGTTGCATCCCAGTAAATGCTGATTTAGTTTCACTGATTCTCTTAAAAGGAATCTTGCAATTCCCTAAAACCAAAAAGTAACATTAAAATCTATTGGAACAGATTGGATTTTAGTGTTTTGGTTCTCTGAAATGATGGCAATTTTAAAACTGATTGTCCTGATACCTTTCTTCCTACAAAGGATGATCAACATGTGGAGTGGACTTCCTGGAATGACAACTCAGACAAAAACCGTGGAATCATTTAAGAAACAACCAGTTGTTGTAACTGGAGGAGGGAGGGGGATACGTAGGTTATTTCTAGATTGATGAGGACTGGTAAGATATCTTGCTCATCCATATCTACCTTGTGACTTCCCCATCTTACAGAAGTGATATTTAAAAAGAAAACACCAATGCAATATCTTTTTTCTACCAGCAGGTGGGGGTGTTTTTCTACACCCAAACAGGTTTCTTGAAACCTCCAATGTAGCTCAGTATTTTAGCAGTGTTGTATGTGGGTTGTACCACCCACTTGCAACACCGCAGTGTCAGGAAAAAGGAGAGCCCTGTACAGGCTCATTCCAACAGCTGCACCCCATCAATGGAGGAGCAGACAGGCCTTTAGTCAATGGAAGAAAGGTCAGCTGTAAAGATTGAACGGCAGTATAAAGGAAGGAGTCAGTTCTTTTTAAACTTAGCAGCAGTGTTGTCCCAAACCTAGCTGCATTCTTTTAAACACCTCTAAATGGCGATTCACTGGTTACATATTTCACACGGAGCCATTCATATAATAAATTTATATACAATTGTGTGCAGTTGGGCCTTTTATAAGGCAATTTATTCATTATGCACTTAGTCCAATCAAATGTGTACATCATTTCTGTTCAAAATCTAAAACAAGTTACAAGTATGTCAGTTTCAGGATTCTCAGGACTCTACACCTCAGGTTAACAGCACTGCTACAGCGGAGATTCCTCTTCAACAGGGAATCTTAACAGTCTCTACAGTCTGGATACACTCACCAACACAATGCAGATTTGAGCAAAGCAGGCTGAAAGCAGATGACCATGTTGCAGCGTGACAAGGCAAGAGGATGTGGGCCTCATGGCTGCTGTTCCCACACTGCAAACTCACACCTTTGCTACGCCTTAGAGCAGAAGCAAGACAATTCCAAAAGGGAGTGGAGAATTAAAGGGTACGGAACCAAGGCAGGTAGATGGGAGTTAAGATACAGATCAGCCATGATCTAATTGAATGGCGGAACAGGCTCGAGGGGCTGAATGGCCTCCTCCTATCTTCCTATGTAAAGCAATGGGCAAGCCTCATGTGCTTTGTAGGAGCTTGTTACACAGAGATACAAAACTCTTGTTGTCTGGTTGGTAATTGCGGTGTGGCGAAAGACAAACAACATTCTGCAAAAGGCACGGTGGAGACAGTTTAAAGCTGAACATCACAACTACAAAGTGTAGTGACTTCCAGTGAGGAGCCCAGAGCTTGAACTCCGGTCATAATTGAGATCCGCACTACAAGTTCTTCCAACACATGTTTGGCAATCTTGACTGGGCAGGAAGGAGACACATGGCGGTCAACACAAGGCAGCACGTGTGGCATGTAACTGATGCCATCGCTGGTAGAAGTCAGCTGGTAAGACCACCCTATTCAAAGGCCTAGTAGTGGTAACAAATTATATTTTAAAAACAGACCCTTGTTTAAAAACAAGGTGCGCACACTTACCTGATCATAATTGTCATGGCCGTGGAAGAAGGGCTCTTTTCTGAAGATCATGCTAGCCAGCATGCATCCTAAACTCCACATGTCTAGACTATAATCGTACATCTGCAACAAACCAAACAAAATCTTAAGGAGCTGGAATTTAAACAGCACCACTTATAAAGGAGAATATTATAGGAAACCCTTTAACCCAATCAATCACTTTCAGAAGAATTTCAAAACATTAAAGGCACGGAGTACAACAACAATGTGAAATACTCCATGTAATGTGCCAGTTGAGATGTGAACTCAGCGGAGACCAGTGATCGAACCTGGGACATTTTTGTCTTTATGGCTCAGCCAGTCACTGAATAAACTAACTGGGCAATTGGTAATACAGAAAAAAAAACTTGCATTTATATGGCACCTTTCACAACCTCAGGACGTCCTAAAGTGCTTTACAGCAACTGAATTACTTTTGAAGTGTAATCACTGTTGTAATGTAGAGAAATGTGGCAGCCAATTTGCGCACATAAACAGGAATCAAATAAATGACCAATTAAATGGTTTAGCGGTGCTAGCTAAGGTGGCCTAAGATAAATAGTGACCGGGAGAACAACCTTCCCCTTCCTCAAATGGTATCATGGGATCTTTTACACGCACCCGAGAGGGCAGACGGGACTTCAGTTTAACGCCTCGTCCGAAAGACGGCACCTCCGACAGTGCAGCACTCCCGCAGTACTATTTCTGAGGTGTCAGCAGAGATTTTGTGCTCAAGTCCTGGCGTACGAAATAAACCCACAACCTTCTGATTCAGAGGGAAGAGTGCTACCGCTGAGCCGAGGCTGACACACTTTTATATACATTTTCTTCTAATCCAATTCAATCTACTCTTTTGCAGTAAGGTCTCTTGTCCTACCAAATCTTTGGCAGAAATCCTAACCACAAGACATCTTTACCAAATGAAGTGTGTATTCAACTGAATAATCATAAAGGTTATAAAGGAAGGCAAATATACTCAGCTGCAGCTTGCTTCTGTGTTTTGATGGTTAGAAGCAGCCCAAGAACTGATTTTTGTGTCATATCCTTCTGATGCGTCATGAGTGGAGAGAGTGGGAGTATGAGCAGCACTCTGATTACCATCTCCATTTATAATACTTGAGAGATCAGAGATAATGAAGTAGAATTTATTAAAATAATCTGGGGCAGTTTTTCTCCGTCTCATACTTAAAGGCACAGGTTTCAAACTGCGATCTCTGGAGGTTAGAGTTTTGTCCATTTGTCATCATATTTTTGTTTGTTGACCTCCTAGCACATTATTTCTGTTGATGTGTTCAAATAGAAACACTTTCTGCAATACCAGTTCTCCACTGGGTAGCTGGCAATCTCTTTTTAAAAAAAAAAATTCTCTGGAAATGTCTGAAATATTTGCGTATTGGATCATCCACAAAGAAAAGTTTGAAAGCCACCGCTTAAAAAGGTATTCCCCCCTCCTCCAACTACTGGAGCCGCCCCCGCACCATTTATCTCCCGTGCCGTACTGCTTCCAGATCTCTCGAACCAGCTGCTTGGTGCTGCGTGAAAGCAATTCGTAGTGAGTTACCCTGCTGTTTTTCCACATGGGACGTAGCCTCAGCACTTTGCTTACAGAGACGAGGGATTTGCAGAGTAGAAAAATCCATGCAGGACAGGAGGAGGAATTTTACCATTAAAAAGCAGCACCACTTCTCCCTCTTGCTGCTCAACGTTCTTAGCACCTCAAGATTATGAAACGGTCACATACAAGAAACTAATTTTTTTTTGTTTCTACGTTTCCTAACACTAGATGCTACAGCTCATAGGGAGCACAGTGACCAAGGTGCCACTGTTATTAGTGGCGCAGGAGCAGCTGATGGCAACATCCCAGGAAATCATGACGAGTTTAAGTTTTAGATATCCTATATCCATCACAATAGTGGACAGAATTAAATAATATTAAATAATGGAGTAAATAGTCTTCTGAAACCCAAAAAGACCAATAAGTTTTTCCTCAAGGCATTTCCCCCACCTCTCCTGAAGGCTTTCACTCACAGTTGCACAAAGAACAGGCTGCCTTGGAACAGAGTCTGTGCATTAAGGGGAGATGGGAGAAACTAGGCAGGACAGAGTGGGAAGAGGAGCTTTAATATCTGCAAAAAGGTTTCTTTCAGAAAGAAGCTGTGACAAAAATTTTGAACATGGCAGGACAGGTTGATACGGGTGTTAAAAAAGCATGCAGGATCCTTGGCTTTATAAATAGAGGCACAGGCTACAAAATCTAAGAAGTTTTGCTAAACCTTTATAAATCATTTGTTAGGCCTCAGCTGAAGTATTGTGTCCAATTCTGGGCTGCATACTTTAGGAAGGATGTCAAGGCCTTGGAGAGGGTGCAGAGCACATTTACCAGAATGGTACCAGGGATGAGGGACTTCAGTTATGTGGAGAGACCAGACAAGCTGGAATTGTTCTCCTTAGAGCAGAGAAGGTTAAGGGGAGATTTAATAGAGGTGTTCAAAATTATGAAGGGATGAGAAGACATTTTTTTACGAAACGAGCTGTTATGATCTGGAATGCACTGCCTGAAAGAGTGGATGAAGCAAACAGTAACTTTCAAAAGGGAATTGGATATATACTTGAAAAGGAAAAAAATTGCAGGGCTATGGGGAAAGAGCAGGGCAGGGCTAATTGGATAGCTCTTTCAAAGAGACGGCACAGGCACAATGGGCCGAATAGCCTCCTTCTCTGCTGCATGATTTTATTTATGATAGATAAAACTTTGACAATTCCAGGGAAGTCCAGATCTGACAAATTACTATCAGCTCATGGGAAAACACCTTGCAATTATTAAATCCAAATCCCAGTTCAGATTTTCAGCTGCTGTTATGCTCAGATAAAGGGATAAAGATGTGACTGACCTGCTGTGAACAAGAGATGTTGTAGTTGGTGAATGTGCAATAACGGATATGTTATACTTTTCTAATTGAGGATTTGATTTACTGGTTTCTGCTCCTGGGGTTATGGGGGGGCAGTGGCTATAGTGTAACTGAGGCAAAAATGCATTTTGGACGTAGACAGTTTGTCATTCTGACAAAAAGTGTACACCCAAAACAATCTGCCTTTTCACTCTCTCGAAAAGCTTAAAAAATGCTTTGTATTTCGAACATCATCTGTTTTATTTCAGAATGCTAGAAACACACAGCAAGTCCCAAAGTATTTGGAGATAGAAAAAAAAGGATTAATATTTTGGATGTACACCCTTTGTCAGAGAAAACCAAGTTTGCAAGACACGATTTTCCCCAAAGTATGTTTCTAGTTTTTTTTAAATTGAGAAACTAAGGTAAAGGCCAAGGCTGAAAGCAGAGAACAAAAAGAGGGAGAAGTAAATCAGGAAGTAGTAACTGCATCAAGTAATGCAACAATTATGGTGGACTTTAATCTTCATATAGACAGTACAAATCAAATTGGCAACAGCAGTCTGGAGGACGAGTTCGTGGAATGTATTCAAGAAAGTTTTCTAGAACGTCAAGGAACCAACCAGGGAACAGGCTATTTTAGATCTAGTATTGTGTAATGAGACAGGGTTAATTAGTAATCTCACAGTAAAGGATCCTCTGGGGAAGAGTGATCATAATATGATAGAATTTCAGAGTTTGAAAGTGATGTACTTAAGACCAAAACTAAAGTCTTAAACTTAAATAAAGCCAATTACATAGGCATGAGGGATGAGTTAGCTAAGGTGGATTGGGAAATTAGATTAAAAGGTATGACAGCAGATGAGCAATGGCAAACATTTAAAGAAATATTCAATATCCTCAACGAATATACATTCCATTCAGAAATGAAAACTCCACGGGAAAAGTGATTCATCCGTGGGTAACTAAAGAAGTTAAGGAGAGTATTAGATTGAAAGTAGAAGCTTATGTTGCGAAGAACAGTAGTAAGCCTGAGGATTGGGAGAGTTCTAGAAACCAGCACAGGATGACCAAAAAATTGATTAAAAAGGGAGAAAATAGATTATGAAAGTAAACTCGCAAGAAATATAAAAACAGATTGTAAGAGCTTCTAAGAAGTTTATAAGGAAGAGAGTAGCAAAAGTAAATGTTGATCCCTTAGAGGCTGAGACAGGAGAAATTATAATGTGGATTAAGGAAATGGCAGATGCGTTAAACAAATATTTTATATCTGTCTTCACAATAGAAGACACAAAACGTATACCAGAAATAGTGGGAAACCGAGGGGCTAATGAGAGTGAGGAACTTAAAGTAATTAATATCAGTAGAGAAAAAATACTGGAGAAACTAACGGGACTAAAAGCCCATAAATCTCCTACATCCTAGGGATCTAAAAGAGGTGGCTGCAGAGATAGTGGATGCATTGGTTATGATCTTCCAAAATTCCCTAGATTCTAGAACAGTCCCCGTGGATTGGAAGGTGGCAAATGTAACCCAGCTATTCAAGAAAGGAAGGAAGAGAGAAAACAAGGAACTACAGGCCAGTTAGCCTGGCATCAGTCATCTGGAAAATGCTGGAAACCATTATTAAGGAAGTGGTAACAGGGCACTTAGAACATCAATATGATTAGGCAGAGTCAACAGTTTTATGAAAGGGAAATCGTGTTTGACAAATTTATTAGAGTTTTTTGAGGATGTAACCAGCAGGGAAGATAAAGGGGAACCAGTGGATGTGGTATATTTGGATTTTCAAAAGGCATCCAATAAGGTGCCACATAAAAGGTTGTTACACAAGAGTTCATGGGATTGGGGGTAATATATTAGCAAGGATAGAGGATTGGTTTACGGACAGAAAAAAGAGAATAGGGATAAACGGGTCATTGTTGGCAGGCTGTAACTAATGGAGTGCCGCAATGATTAGTGCTTGGACTTCAGCTATTTACAATCTATATTAATGACTTAGATGAAGGGACCGAGCGTAATATATCCAAGTTTGCTGATGATAGAAAGCTAGGTGGGAAAGTAAGCTGTGAGGAGGACACAAAGAGTCTGCAAAGGGATATAGACAGGTTAGGTAAGTGGGCAAGAAGGTGGCAGATGGAGTATAATGTGGGGAAATGTGAGGTTATTCACTTTAGTAGGAAAAATAGAAAAACAGAATATTTTTTAAATGTTGAGAAACTATCAAATGTTGCTGTTCAGAGGGATTTGGATGTCCTTTTACAAGAAACACAAAGTTAGCATGCAGGTACAGCAAGCAATAAGAAAGGCAAATGGCATGTTGGCCTTTATTGCAAGGGGTTGTAGTACAAGAATAAGGAAGTCTTGCTACAATTGTACAGAGCTTTGGTGAGACCTCACCTGGAGTACTGTGTACAGTTTTGGTCTCCCTACCTAAGAAAGAATGTACTTGCCTTAGAGGGGGTGCAACAAAGGTTCATTAGATTGATTCCTGGGATGAGAGGGTTGTCCTATGAGGAAAGATTGTGTAGAATGGCCCTATACTCTCTGCAGTTTAGAAGAATGAGAGGTGATCTCATTGAAACATATAAAATTCTGAGGGGGCTTGACAGGGTAAATCCTGAGAGGTTGCTCCCCCAGGCTGGAGAGTCTAGAACTAGGGGGCATGGTCTCAGGATAAGCGGTCGGCCATTTAGGACTGAGATGAGGAGGAATTTCTTCACATAGAGGGTTGTGAATCTTTGGAATTCTCTACCCTAGAGGGCTGTGGATGCTGAGTCATTGAATACGTTCAAGGCCGAGATAGATAGAGATTTGGACTCTAGGGGAATCAAGGGATATGGGGATTGGGCAGGAAAGTGGAGTGGAGGTCGAAGATCAGCCATGATCTTATTGAATGGCGGAGCAGGCTCGAGGCCTACTCCTGCTCCTATTTCTTATGTTCTTATGTTCTGCGTTTGGGTTTTAAAGGCCTGCTGATTGTACATGGAAGGGAAGACTGCGCCGATTCCTGATTTCAACAACGTTCAGTGGAATAAGACCATAGAGGTATTGATAAGATAGAGAAAGACACAAAAAGTTGCGAAAGGCTGAGAGAGATTACTTAGCAAACAAGCTTGCTTGCATCCAATCAAGAACTAGGAAAGAGGTGTTAGAACCTAAACTGGCCATGGTAACTCATTTCACTTCAGAGTTCTTAACTAAAAGTAGACAGGACTTGGATCACATCAGTCTGTGCTAGATTTGAACCCAGCTTCTAGATGAAGGCTGCCTTCCAACCCACTATTCCAGTCACTATCTCAAGACTGTTCTTAAATACTACTTTTAATTACATCAAATTTAAACGGTAAATTAAGCACGCAGTGCTTCTAAATTGCCAGCTTGTAGAATCACAAAACAGAAGCATTTTACAAATATTCTGAGAGCATAGTAAAGTTTATAATTGTTTCAATCATCTGTAATAATACTGTTCATTTACCAGTTTATAGTTCAGTAAAGCTGACTAGTATTTTAATCATCTAAGCAACTGTCTCGTGGTCTTTACTCTTCCACAGTTGATTAAACCTCATGGTGGCAGGTAATACAGCCAGTAAGCAGAGAAGTGCCAAGGGTTCTCTGTTTGACCCGCGTTTACCAAGGTATTGGTTGTAGGGAGCAAGTGAGTTCGCCTATAGAGTGGCTTATGATATTGAATCCAAGGAAAATGTCTAGTGCTAAAACCCAAAAATATAACAAGGAATTCATTATACCATATTCTGAAACTACAATCTATTTGTTGAAATTAACAGTAGACACCAAAATAATTTACATCTGTATTAAAATGGAAAATTCACTAAACTGAAAGTAATGTGGTGGCAATCTAACAATACAGTCAGTGCAAATTAATTCAGTACACAGAGCTTACATTTAAAAATATTTGCGTTTCCTCACCTGATAATCTACAAGTAGTTCGGGTCCCTTGAAGTACCTGGAGGCCACTCGGACATTGTACTCCTGCCCAGGGTGGTAGAACTCTGCCAGCCCCCAGTCTATCAGCCGTAACTGATCACAGATAAAACACAAATCAAAAACAGACCTTGTGAATATTGGGTGAGAAGCTTTTTTTCATATGAAGAGGTGGCAGCAAGTAATTTATATGATTAAAATGGGAGGATCAATAGCAGTTTATTCGTCACCCCCGACCTCCCCCCCCCCCCCCCCCTGCCCCACCCTCACCCCCCAACTTTTCTCCCCTCTTCTCCTAAAGGCAGTGATTCTTGCTGGGATACAATTCCTCAGGTGATGGCAGTTTCCCGAAATCTCATCCAAATGCCGAGTGCTTCATATGCAAGCTTAGACATGGAGTGACTGAGAGTTACTGGACCGTAGAAAGCACCACAGGCAATCCAATTCTGTCCTTAACTGACATCCACACGAATGCACTTTCTAGCAGAGTTCACTGGAAAGCGATTAAAAGCAGAAACCCCGGCTGATTTCCCCTCCCCACGCCCCCAGCCCTGGAATGTCAAGGCCAACTGCAGCATCCCTACTGTTGCTCCAGCTGCGATGGCAGTTTATTCATAATAAAGCCTTTACATGCACAATTCCAGAAAAGACTGAATTGGCAGCAGGTTACACAGCACATCAGAATTTAGAATGACACTGAAATGGTCAGTAACCCACCTGATTCACTGTGCACATAGATCAAACCCATCCCACAATTTCACTTTGGCACCGATTTAAACATACACCCACCAGTATGGAGGCAGAGACACTTATCCACCCTCTCTGTTTCTTTACGCGTGGAATTGCAGCAATAATTCTCAGTTTAACAGAAGTATTATGCCATGATTAGATGTTTGAACTAATTTTAATGCTGAGACAGTTGTTGACTGATGCACAATCATTTAGTACAACTTCTGATTCATTGGGTTTAATTAAGCCTTGAAAAGAAGGAATTTCACAGCAAAAAAAAACTCAATTGCTTCATATCTGTCACAACCCATAATGTGCTGCTTTCACAGTATTATTTCGGTTCTTAATAAAAATGCATCTCCAAAACATGATGAACAATAAACTGAAGGAAACAGTTTCTCCTTCCCCCTGTACATAACAGAAAAATAGTATCCTGACCAAACGTCGCCTTAGCAACTACACTGTCACCATGTTGATATGCTAGGAGACAGGAAACACAAGAAATTATTGGCTGCCGTCAGTGGCAGAGTACTCAATTTTAACGTAAAGTCCTAATATCTCGATGTGGCTCGGTATCAAGTTTTGTTTGATAACGCTCCTGTGAAGCGCCTTGGGAAGGTTTACTGCGTAAAAGGTGCTATGTAAATGCAAGTTGTTGTTGTTGGGACATGTTGGGCCCGATGTTACCAGGGCTGCGGGTTCTCGGCGGGGGGGGGGGGGGGGGCTATCGGGCGCGTGGGTAACACGCCCGGCGAAATCAGTCAGCCACCCGCGCGATCATAGCCCAATTGGATCCACTTACCTGGTCCTACGGGTTCCACACTGATCTGCGCGTCGGGCGGGCTGCGCATGCGCAGTACAATCTGTCAGCTGGAGGAGCTCTATTTAAAGGGGCAGTCCTCCACTGACAGATGCTGCAACAAATAGAAAAAATTACAGCATGGAGCAGCCCAGGGGGAAGGCTGCTCCCAGTTTAATGATGCCTCACTCCAGGTATCAATATATGGGGTGAGGAGGAGGGGGAGGACAGAGATCATCCCCCCGGCGGGCGGGAGGAAGCGGCCTGCCTCTGCCACCAGGAAGGCCTGGCTCGAGGTGGCAGAGGAGGTCACCTGCACCACCAACATATCGCCCACCTGCATACAATGCAGGAGGCGCTCCAATGACCTCAGTAGGTCAGCCAAAGTGAGTACACTTACTCATTCCCCTACACTCCGTCTGCCACATCACCACCCCCACCCCACATCTCCTTCTGCACTGCCAACACTACTCTGTCACATCACCCCTCATACCCACTCAAACCTCATCCTCATCTTACCTGCACCTACTCACCTCACCAGTACTCATCCCGCCACTACCACTCAACCCAATCCTCATACAATCTCATGGCTCTCTCTCATACTCACCCTCTCGTGCATCTCTTTCACGGTCAGCCTCACTCAACCTGCCACTACCTGTGCTGCAGCCAGAGGGCATGCATCACATATGTGCAGTAGGCAGCGTAAGGCAAACATGTCGTGAGCATGAAGGGGGTTTGAGGGTTTGTCATGGTTGTTACTTATATTGAATTTCTGACCAACTCACATTACATATTATATTGGCACCACTACTGCCATGTCTTTGCGAATCTTGTCTGGTTTGTGCAATAATGCCCTTTCCTGAGGATCACTATGAAGACCCACAACTGATGCCACCCATTGTGTCACTGCAGAGTGGGTGTAGGTGTATTTGCAGGGCTCTTTTGTGCAGACGGCTGAGAGACGTCGGCGATGTCCCCGGTTGCACCCTGGAAGGATGCGGAGGAGAAGTTGTTGAGGGCAGTGGTGACTTTGACAGCGACAGGTAAGAAGATGGTGCTTGGGCCAGCCAGGAGCAGCTTGGCACGAAGGAGGCTGCAGATGTCCACGACTACATGTCGAGTGACTCTGAGCCTCCGTGTGCACTGCTGCTCAGAGAGGTCCAGGAAACTGAGCCTCGGTCTGTGGACCGTGGCAAGGGTAGTGCCCTCTGCGACGCATCTCTCTCTGCGGTAGCCCTCCCTCCTGCTGTACAGGTGGATGTGTCACAGCACTCTGTTGTGGAGCTTCACGTGTCAGAGGTGGACGGCGTGGATGGTGAGGCTGGTGATGCTGTTCGCCCTGCGAGGAGGTCATGACTGTAGCTACGGCTGCCCCCATCCGGAAGATGTACATCTGAGGGGGTCCGCAAGGTAGGTACATGTCTCCAGACCCCGGGGTAAGTGTGCAGGTTGGTGACTTTGATTGTCAGGAGGAGGGTGGTGGAGGCCAAACTTTGTCCCAAGGGACAGAGTGGCCTCCTGCAATGAGTGAGGGTCTTCCCCCCAACCTGTCAAATGGACCTTTGCAGCTGCCACAGGCTGACAGCTGCAACAGGTCCATTTGAACTGGGAGTGTTTCCCCCCAGTGTGGGAAACAGTCCCAGTTTGCTTTAAAATCCCACCCCTCCGCACATAATCCCTTAATCAGGTCAGTTAATGACCTGAACAAGCAAAGTAAATAGCTTCAAGTGGCATCCCGCTGGCTTTAATTGCCTGCAGGATTCCCACCAGCGGGGATGCACGCCGGTGCGTCAGTGGGCAACCCAGAAGTGGGCGGGTTGGAGTCAGGCTCCCAACCCACTCCGGGATTCTCCGATTTTCGGAGCCCCCCCGCCAGGAACGCACCCGATAGCGGGTGCTAAAATGATGCCCGTTGTGTTTAGCTCCTGCTCATTGGACTAATCAACTGTATTTTGTGATTCTGTGTTTAGTCACAGCGTCTAAAAGGGTGGTCAGTAAACGCAATGTGCAAGAGCAAAATACCGCAAGTCTCAACCAAAGCATCCAGAATGCAGGACAAAGGTGAGTGATTCAAACTAGGGCCAGAAACGTGCAACTAACACCAAGGCGGGTCTCCAGGTGGGCAGGGATAGGCTTTCTTTTTAAATAAAAAGTGGATTTTCTGTAGCATTACTCGGGTTGCATCAGGTGGCCAGAAAGCCTGCACCAGGACTGCAGGCAGCAGCCTCAGAGCTAAACCAAGCCCCATGACTCTGACAGAGATTAGGTTCTGCATTTTGAAACCTAATAGATGCATTTCAAATAGGAGTTGGGTAATTTTATAGGCAAGTTGAAATACATTTTACAAATTATTTTTAAGCTTTCCTGTGCTTATGTTATAGATTGTATTTGTTAACGTGCAGTTAACTGGGTGAGGAAACAAGATAGCATGAAATATATTTTGACAATTTCATTGGTGCCCATTCTACACCTTGCTAGTTGTTTCATTGACAGCTGTTAGCTGACGTGGTGGCTCTCTCTTGCGATTGTTTAAGCAGTAGGGGTTTTGATTTGGCCTAATTCCTAATCTTTTTTGCTCATGCCCAAGACAGAAGTTCCCTTCCACAAGCAACCTTCGCTTATGAATTAAAACGTGACCTCATTCACAAAGTAACTGGGATAGGAAGCTGCAGGATTAACAATGGACATGTTTTTCCCACTGGGATACGTACTAGGAATGACATGTTATACATGGTACTTCTGATCCTCTCCAAATCAACGGAGACCGTTCTGGAAGCTAGGAAATTTTGGAAGATCACAACCAATGCATCCACTATCTCTGTAGCCACCTTTTAAAACCCTAGGATGTAGGCCACGGGATTTGTCGGTTTTTAGTCCCATTAATTTCTCCAGTACTTCTTTAATAATATTAATTACTTTAAGTTCCTCACTCTCATTAGACCCTTGGTTCTGGTTTTTTTTGTGTCTTCTACGGTGAAGACATATAAAATATTTGTATAATGTCTCTGCCATTTCCTTATTCCCTATTATAATTTCTTCTGTCTCAGCCTCTAATGGACCCACATTTGCTTTTGCTACTCTCTTCCTTTTTACATTCTTGTAGAAGCTCTTACATTCTGTTTTTATATTTCTTGCTAGTTTACTCTCATATTCTAATTTCTCCCTCTTCATCAATTTGCGTGAGCAGATGTACTGGTGGTACCAATTGTAAATTGTTTCCGTAAAACATTAGAAAGGAAAAAATAGCATGTGAACCTTTAAGTACTAGAGTAATTGTGTTGCTTTTTGCTGTTACCTTTCTGTGCTCATGGTCGATCATAACGTTGTGTGGTTTCACATCTCTGTGCATGATTCCCATACTATGGCAATAATCCAGGGCCTGCAAACATGAAGGATCACTCTTAGAACATCATCCGACCAGTGTTAGTACACTATCTCATTAATTAATAAGACTGACAAGTGAATTAAGTACTGCAAATAATTTACAATGCAAACTGGTTAATTTAATGTATGAGAATATAAGATTCCTTAAGAACTTGTCTGACCAGTAACTAATTTTGTTGTTACGTTAGAAACTTTAACAATCTTGAACAAGGACAGCGATTTGGGTGGTCCCCATGAGCTTTTAATAGAAAGGCTTATTATCTGTCTGAAAAGCAACAACGTGACAGTCTTGAGCTTCCCCTGCTATTGTAAAGTTATTTCTGTATGAATCTTATTTTGACCACAAAATTGAAAACCATGTAAAGGTCTGCCCTGTAATAATCTCGTCAGTATACATAATATAGGTACAATTATTCGCAAAACTGCTCCTTAGCTTCTTCCAGCAAAAACTGCCCAAACTAGTAAACTACCCACTTCACAGTATTTAGACCAACTGGGGAAGACCAAGGCAAGAAAAGTTTCAGTGAACTGGTGGCGCAGTAACTCAGTGCATTGCACTAAGAATAATGGGTCATGACAAGGATCCATCAGGTGGTTGATTGTGATCTGAGTGAAGTTGAACTCCCTATGGAGAGTTTAAAAGAAAAAAAATTGCAATTTACCCCAGGTAACTCTAGTGCACCTATTAGTGCCCATTTACAGAGCAGCAGAGGTCTGACAGCAGACCACCCAGGTAAGCTCTTGAGAGAATAAAAAGAATTACAATTTTAAATGACTACGGTGAGAACTATTTCTAGCGGACAGTCATCCTTGTACATTGCAAAGAAAGTCATTATGTCAGAATTGATATTTGCTGTGCAGCTAAGTCCTCGCCATCAACTAGTTCTCCCCATCTGTAGGGAGTTCTCATTTTAAAACAAGCGATTTCCAGTTTTCCAAAAATTTCACTAAATTACTGCAGGGCTAATTCGCCATACAGCTGCGCAGAGCTGCAATTGTGAATGAACCAGGGTTTTAGACAAGGGCCTACTGCTCATTTAATATGCATATAGGAGTGCTGCACTGTCGGAGGTGCCGTCTTTCGGAAGAGACTGTAAACCAATGTCCGTCTGCTCTCTCAATTGGACATAAAAGATCCCACGGTACTATTTCCAAGAGGAGCAGTGGAGTTCTCCCCGTTGTTCTGGCCAATTTTTATCCCTCAACCAACGTCATTAAAAAATGGTCATTCTCACATTGCTGTTTGAGGGATCTTGCTGTGCGCAAATTGGCTGCCACGTTTCCTACGTTACAATAGTGATGACACTTCAAAAGTACTTCATTGGCTGAAAAGCACTTTGAGACGTCCTGAGGTCATAAAGGGTGCTATATAATTGCAAGTCTTTTCTTTCTTTTATATACTTCAGGGATACAACATCTGTCACCTACAGTTTATATTAATTCATGTAAAAGAACCCATATTTCTGTTGTATAAGGCTAAGATTAATGATACTTCTAAAATTAACCTATTCTCACTCTCACATTCTCAAAAACATCATCTATGTTCAGAATTTTTAAATACCTCACTCTTGGGCTGCAAAGGGGGCCCATCAGTTCAGGAGGAAAAGCACTCACCCACGAGGAGGGCAGTTCAGTTTAGGTTGGACTCCAGGAGACCAACATTAATGAGTGGCTTTCAGCTAAATCTGGCTCCTTATCCTGACAGCAGAATCATAGGCTCAGTTTTTTTTTTGAGGATGCCAGTCTCCCAAAACCTGATCTAAACAAACGCCAGTATAAAAGCAGCTTGTGACTGACAGAGCAGCAACTGTGAAGAGCCAGAAGCAAGTTGCCTGCCTGGTCTGCCTGATAGGATACTGTGCAGAAAGTCCTAAACAGAAAGAAAAATCTATAAGGAAATTAAAATGCAGCAGGCTTCCTGCAGATACCCAGAATAAAACTAAATAGAAACAGCAACCTTGCACTGGCTGCGTAAAGAGGAAATACAGACCAGCAGCTTCCATTTAAATGACATTTTCCAGCCCTAAAATGAACAAAAATCTAAACAGCCGACTGCAGCATTAAACATTTAGATAAGGGAAGCAAGACTGCACCAAAACCCACCCCCTTACAGGGGCCATCAATCTCACTGCGGAACAGTCTCACAAAACCTTAATGATTTTCTGGCTGAGCAGCACTGTGCACTTGACATGCAGATCTGATGCAGCTTTTATTTTAAAATGCACATTATAGCCGCAAAAATTTAAGCAGGATGGATTTTAGACTGAGAAAGAAAGATTACTTATTGTGTAAGGTCTTTCTCACTCTGACAGGCAACACGCCACTAATATGGGGGCCCAAACCGATCAACATTGTGATGGAGACATATAGTGTGTGCGATTCCTCACCCTCCCCATGACTATTTTGATGTAGATTTTCAAACATCAAACCAGGGCTTAGAGGGTTAAATTATGAGGGCAGGTTTATGAACTCGGCTTGTATTGCCTTGAACAAAGAAGATTGAGGCATGATCTGATCGAGGTGTTTAAAGTGTTAAAAGTATTCGATAGGGTAGGTACAGAGAAACTATTTTTTCTGCTGGGGGAAATCAAAAACGAGGAGACATAATCTTAAAATTAGAGCTAGGCTGTTCAGGAGTGAAATCAGAAAGCACTTTCGCACAAAGGGTAGCAGAAATCTAGAATTCTCTTCCCCCAAAAGGCCATGGATGCTGGGACAATTGAAGCTTTCAAGACTGAGATCGCTAATTTTTTTTTTAGGTAAGGGTATCAACGTGGTTATGGAACAAAGGCGGGTAAATGGAGTTGAGATACAGATCAGCCACAATCAAATTAAATGGCAGATAGGCTTGAGGGGCTGAATGGCCTACTTCTATATGATGCCAATCACTTGGTACTCCACTCCCATGTCATATAAAAGACTCCAACATGTGCCAGACCAGTTCAGTTTCATCTACAACGTAAAAAGGCTAGCAGAAGATTACCACGTGAGCTCCATGCAAAATTCTAAAGGATGGCCAGATGGGAGAGTGGTACTTGGAAGATGTTTTCAACTGAAGAATGAAGTCCATACAAAGTAGGTAATATTTATTTTTCAGTGAGAATCCTTCATCCACTGTTAAATAGGAGATGAGGGTCTGGGAAGGAGGGGAAGAATGCAGCAATTGGTTACAGTCCAAAGTAAAAATGGCCAGACTTGCAGGGAACTGATGGCGTCATAGACCCACAATGAGATACAATGTGTACATGAATCTATCATCAGATTATGACCCTCTGTTTCAAAGCAAATGTGGAGATCTGTTCTTGTGAGTTTGCACCCTCAAGCAATTGGGTCTACATTGGAGCCCAACCTACAGAGCCAAGCACCCAACAAATGGGGAGGAAAGAGAGAACAGCATTCAGATATCACTCTCCTGAGGCAGGAACTTTTTACTGTCAAGTAAAAACACATTGTGGTAAACATGGGGACTTTACTCCTTTTGCAGCCTTTACTTATCAATGGTCAGCTATTTCAAAAATAGCTATGGAACATGGAGAATTTTTTTTAAAAAACTGAATCACTGGGTTTTCTACTGAAATAGTGGTAGCAGTGGAGAATATCCATTTTGTAAGTCTTTGGATACTGGTCTTCCTTGGAGCAAATCATTTAGAGGGGCAAAAAAATCCAGGGGGCAAATGAGGAGAGATTTTTTACACAGCGAGTGGCTGCGATCTGGAATGCACTACCTGAAAGGGTGGTGGAAGCAGATTCTATAGTAACTTTCAAAAGGGAGGTGGATATATACTTGAAAAGGAAAAATTTCCAGAGCTATAGGGTAAGAGAGTGGGACTGATTGGATCACTCTTTCAAAAGAGACAGCACAGACATGATGGGCTGAATAGCCTCCTTCTGTGTTGTATTATTCTAAGTTGTCAAGTGTGGTGGTATATGGTGTGGAGCCATGGAAAAGTTGGAAGCCAGGAGACGGGGCGGGTGGATCCTTAAGAGAGAGAACCCGGCTCTCTGCCATTCTGGAAATTGTTGAGGTTCTGCTGGTGGCATTTGAAGGCCTCTAATTGATTGCCTACTTACCCACCAAAGGAACCCTTTCCATCAAAGGGTATCTGTAATAACTACTGCTGGAATCCAAAGGGAACAATGAAAAATGCAGCAAAGCCAGCTGATGAAGCCATGGACCATATGCCCGTGTCAGGGCATCACCCTAGGGCACAAATCTGGAAGATTGGGATGGGCTGTCAAATGGTCGAAGCCAGCTCGCCCCAGCCTACATCATTCTGATGACACACAGCATTCTGTGGAGCTGACGCAGTAGTGTTTGCCAACTCCAGCATGGTCCAAGCCAAGTTAGTAACAAGCTGCCTCCTCACATGCAACAGGGTGAGGTGAATGGCCTGTTGCTGTGGAGGATTGAGATGTAGACTCTTTCTTTGGATGGGAGGCACCTAACGGAGTGGGGCTGTAGCCAGGTTCGACATCAGAGCGTACTGACGTATTGGTGGCACTCGAGTAAGTTGGACCACAGCTGGTTGATATACTGTTATACAGTACTTATAATTGCTTTCAATCTTTTTCCTGGCGTATGAGAGATTCAATGAAGCCATTCCCAGCAGGTATAGGCAGAGAACACGAATAAATCTAGCAAGTTGAGGCATGTTTTGAAGACAGGCACCATCACGCTGTCATCCACACTAAATGCACTTGGTACAGTGATGAAAGTCTTTTTGTTGACTGCAGGATGATAGCATGGTGCCATTCAGCATCATGAGCTCAAGTTTGGAGGGCTTTTGAAGGCTTCTTAATTGCATGGAACTGTATCAGCCGCCAGTGTCAACTAGTACAACATGCTTCAGCCGGGGCTGTGGTTAGGAGAGGTGTGAGAGTTGGGATAATGTGCGTTAATCAGTATACAGTTGTCAATGGTAAAAAAAATCCTGAATTTTTTTTTCTCTTTTTGAAATCCATCGATAAAACGCAAAAACCAAGATCAACAAAATCTACCTACAAACAAACCATAAAAATAAGAGAACAATTGCAACAAACACAAGTGCCGAATTCAAGAACTTCGAACCAAGATATGCTTGGGAGTGGTGAACATAGTTTGTTTTCCCCCCACCTGGGAACAAACACTCAAACATGTGCAGGGGGCTTTTATATGGTGCAGGAGTACGGGTGAAGCAGTGAGCTGGACTCATCCAATGTCAAAATGATAGCAGAGACGTGCCTGCCTGCAGTCTCTTCACCCACCTCTCCCTAAACATTGAAAAACAGGTTCAAATCCAGTGGTGTGTGAGGTATGTAGTTAATGTTCTATTGTTTGCTGAGCAGAACTTAATCTTTTTCCAGGTTCCCACTAGAGATGGTAATATACAGACTACGAATACTTCGAAATTACTGGCAGAAATACTACTTAAACCTCAATATGGTATAAGAACCACGTTGGCCACTCAAGCTTACGCTCAGAATCCTACCGTTCGATCTGATTTTTTTAGTCCAATGTTACAAGTAATACACTGCTTGTTAAGCACACATACAAAGCTATTAGGTTTCACGTGAAGTGGTATCTTTAACTGCTACCATAACCACATCACTGCATTGACACCATGCAACAAATAGCACTCAGCCCACTGGAATGTAGCTCTGCACACAAGCTTATATTAACGTGTATAGCTCCACTCTCTCAGTGGCTACTTTTTAATGTTAGGAGAACGCAGACATTATAAAGGCTGCAGTAAGTTTACAAAGTGCCCAGAAGATCCAAAGGACCACATAAGCAATTCTCGAGCCCAGCTTCACCCTGCACTGGAGGAGGTCTCACCAATTTGCTTTAGTGAATTCAAGCTAGGTCAGGGCATAACCCAGGAAATTATGTTGCCATCTTGATAGTAATGGGCACTTCATATCAACAACTACAAACGCGTAACTACACGCTTAATGCTTGGCTAAAATAGTTTACATCTCTGTGTAAATAAAAGAAACAGACACTTCAGAGTGATTAGAAGTCAGTAATTTAATCGACACAAGATTACTGATTGCTCAAGAGGAAATTCAAGTAGTTGACATCTGTCACCTGAACTTCCAGGTTACAATCTTGAAGTACTCACTGGTTAAAATAGATATACTTAAAAGTTCATTTGGTTAATTCAACTGTGAATCAATTTAAGCATCTGTGCTCTTTATGTCCCTGAGTATTATGACAGTGGTGTCATTACATCAGGTTCACCAAAAACAGCAGTAAATCCATGGCCCATATATGACAGTTTTTCCTGGCAACTGTAGACTCCACAATAAACCTGCAGTAATAACATTCCAATTATTAATATTCTCGTGAGAAATACTCCGAAAGGATTTGAAAGCCACAGCCAGCACAAATAGCGGTGCAAACGCCACAAAAACTACCTCCATAAAAATCGGGGACAGCCCAGGGCACTGATGCCGATTCTGCTACCCTGACTACGGTTCTAAGCCTTAAGAGGGAGCTCACTTGTGTTCTGGGATATTAACCATTGGCAGCCCTGATTAGATTAACACCATGTAAATATTTCATTCTCTGTACTATATTAAGCATTTTTATTATGTTTTCTTTTAAAACAAAGCTCTAAAAAATATTTCAACATACCTTCAAAATCTCATACATGTAGAACCGTATATCATAATCTGTTAAGGTCTGGTACAGCTGCTGTAAGGAATAGTTACAAGAAAAGGTTAACAATATTTTCAACAAAGCTAGGAATGTTTTACTGAAAACAAAATTCAACACAGATTAATGAAATACAAAATACATTTCTTCTCTTTAGTTAACATACTTAGCAAATGGACAGTAATAGTTAAAGGAATAAAGCACATTGATAAAGGTCATCACCATAGTGCAGTGTCATGGTTGGATGGAGATTCACATTTGTGCTTCCCAATCTCAGTTATGACATTAGAGACTTACATTTATATGTAGATTTATCATGTCTCTCAGAAACATCTCAAAGCGTTTCATACAGACAATGAATTCCTGTGAAGGGCAGTGATCGTTGTTGTGTAGTCAAACTCGACTGTGCGAAGGAACTATGCAGAGGTCAGGCACTTCCTCACAAGAGCGAAAATTGTCACCCCATTCACTCTGACATCTCCCAGAAGACAGTATAGTGCAGCACAGCCACAGATATGAGATGGATTGCCTGCCTTCGCTGGCAGAAAATGGGATATGGGTGTAGTGAGCTTCCTTAGAAAAACATGGAAACATGAACTGGCAAAAAAGTGGGTTCAAAAATAAAGCTTTTTAAAGTGGTTTGAGAATGACTAAGAAAAGAACAGAACAATTTCAAGCTTTTCTGGCATCAGGTTAGTTTTAAGAAGGGTCTTAAAAGAGGGAGGTGGAGAGGCTGAGTGGTTAAGGGAGGGAATTCCAGAGCATGTGGCCTAAACAGCTGAAGGAACGGCCGACAGTGTTGGGGCAATGGAGGGAATGCACAAAAGGGCCAGAGTCAGATGAATCGATGGGGATGCTGTAGGGCTGGAGGAGGTTAGAGATATGGAGGGGTGAGGCCGTGAAGGGATTTACACGAGGATGAGAATTTTAGATTGATGCCCTTGTTCCCAAGTAAAGCCAAAGGTGGAGGTGAGGGTGCGATTGAGCAAATCAACTGCTGCAGAAGTATTAGGGCAAATGGAGGCTCAAAGGCTAGACCGTTGGGATTTACAATGTGAAGCTGTCAGTGATTTGAGAGGGAGTTTTTTTTTCCAGGGACATTCACAGAAGGAAGTGGGTTGAAAGGGGGTAGGGTGATGTGGATGGTGAGGGATACAAGGACATGATCAGAGGTGACCTTGTCTGTGATGGAGACCACAGGAATAGAAGGGCCATGGGAGTTGGTACGGTCAAGATGGTTGCCTTTAATATGGGTAGGAGAGTTCATATGGAGGGAGAGGTTTAGAGCAGACATGAAGTCAGTGAATTCAGAAGAGGGCAAGGAGAGCAGAGATAAAGATTGAAATCACTTAGGGTGGGGCTTGGGGGCAGTAGACAAAGGAAGGTGAGAGGGGTGGAACAAGGTGAGGTGCTCCAAGGTGGAGGAAGAACCAGAGGAGTGGGAGGAGAGATTACGGTGTGATTTGGTGATGGGGAAACACTGCCACTGCGGTAGTTTTGGCGGGGCAGGTACTGGAAAGTACAGCCAGATAGGGAAGCTTCAAGAAGCAAAGTGCTGCCATGCATAAGCCAAGTATCAGTAAAAGCCAAGATGTCAATGCAATCATCTACAATAAGGTCACGGATGGCAAGGGCCTTGCTCATGACTGAATGGACATTCTGAAAGGAAATGCGAAGAGGGGCAGTAATTGATCCACTGGCAGTGTCAAAGCGGTTAATGGTGGGTGGAGTGAACAGGAGGTTGACACGGTGAGCCACCTGCGTGCAAGCTGGGTGGGAAGGTCGACAAGAGAGGAGGATTTAGCAGTTGGAACTGCTGCTTGTAAGGAGGTTGCAACGGATACCCTGATGGGCCCTTCAGAGAATGCCAAGACAGGCACAGAGGGTAGTTATGGGCTTATTCAAAGGGAATAGGGGAATTCAAGCCTGAAATTGCAGCAGGAGCAGGAAGGCAGGAGTCTTGATGGATTGGGTTGGAGCTCTGGAGTGGGGGTGGCAGGAAGAGAGCAAAGTACCCGAGACAGGAGACTGGGTGACAGGACAGGGTGGAAACAGGAAGGAAGAGCCCAAGAGAGGAACAAAAGGTGATCGAAGTAATAGGCTTGGGTCCAGAGCAGCAGTCAATAATGGACACTCTGGGAATTCAGGTTAAACAGGCATGGGAGAGATTAAGAGAGATGGGACCTGGTCAAATACACAGGACCTTCCCCCTTACTCTAGGCCACAAGATATAATTGTTGTGCTTTATGGGTCAATTCAAGGCTAATTGCTCTTTGACAGATCATCAGGTCCATTCGCGGTCAGACTGTCAAGACTTTTTTTTTTATATATATACACATACACACACACACTTTTTAAGTGTGACTCCTTAAGCCAATTAGAAGGTATTTGGTATTTGTGGGGAAGTTCCGCTGTGCAATGGAAATCATGGACTCTCTTATAAACTTACTTCGATACAAGCAAACAGCAGATTTTTGGCATTTGAAATATGGAATTAAAATGAGTGCCTTCAGTAAGATCAATAAATTAATTTTTAATCCAAAACAGCTGAGTATGGAAAGAAAAGTGATAGAGCGGCAGGAAATTGTGAAACCTGTTACGGGAAGGTACTAAATAACAGGAGGAAAAAAGGAAACAGATTGACTAAGGAGAGTATCAAGTGGCAACGTCAATAGCTGGACAGATAAAACAGTAGGCTCAACACCATGATTTTCAGATAACAAATATCCACAAACGTATGATGCAGTCTCTGTTCCTCTGCATGAGAAAGCAATATTGAAGTGACAAGTTATTGTTCATGCACAACACTGAAGGAAAACAATGCAACAAATGCTCCTTTTCTTCTCTGAACCCTACTTTGGGCGGGGGGGGGGGGGGGGGGGGGGAGTTGGGTTTATGAGGAGGAATCGAAGATGAAATTACATAGTACAATTCAGACCTAGCTTGGAACAGATTGCTGACAGAAAAAGGCACAATCTTACCTTGAAATCTGTGTTGTTTACGTGTTCAAAAACCAAAGCAGGTGTCCGTGACTGAGGAGAAACAAAGAATACAAGTCATAGATCTTTAAAATTAATAGTTGAAGTAAAATATATTTTTTAAAAACTGACTATGGAATTTTGTACAGGGCATCCTGTAGATAGTACATACTGCAGCTAGGGTACGCCGGTGATGGAAGGGGCGGGAGAAGTGGTGATCAAGTGGACTGTTTTGTCTTGAATGGTGCCGAGCTTCTTGAGTGTTGCTGCAGCTGCACTCATCCAAGCAAGTGGAAAGTATTCTATGCCACTCCTGACTTGTGCTTAGTAGGTGGTGGAGAGGCTTTTGGGAGTCAGGAGCTAAGCCACTTGCCACAGAATAACCAGCCTCTGACCTGCTCTAGTAGCCAAGCATTCATATGGCTGGTCCAGGTCCTCTGCACGGCTCATTACTGCTCTCACCCAGGTCTTTGGGGGTGGGAGGTCAAATGAAGGACAGATTCTTCTCAGAAAAAAAACAAAAAAGCAAAATAATCCAAGCAAATACTGTATTCCTTATAAAAGGAGAAAATTTAAATCTTAAACATTGGGATCTACTTGGTGCAGTGTATTAAGATACTGGTCTTTTACCTTTGGGGCTTGGATGACTGATGGAATAATTGTTGTAACGGTCCTATGTAAAATGAGTTCAGGCAGTCTGAATCCAATTCCCAATATTAGTCCACAGCATGAAGCTAATTTAGCACTAAATGGAACTAAATTGTCCACGTCACAGAAAGGTTATAGGAAAGAAGGTGTGGAGAAATGGAAAAAATGTCACACTGGTGCAGTCAGAGCGCAGGGAACTTTACATCTAACAATGCCATACCTGACCTGGGAGTGCTTGATGCTGAAAATGGGTGCACAAAATAGAAAGCGTTCCAATCCCCAGCACAAAAAAACCCACAAAGTAATTAAATGCCTACAACATTCATGATTTAGCATCCAAAGTACACCAAAACAAAAAAGGTCCATTCAAATAAAAAATTACTTCAGGGATGGAGTCCATGTCTATAGGAATCAAGCACATTTTTGGACAAAACATTCACACAATCGTCTATAATTGGGCTATTTTACATTTACATTTCAACAATCCACTAAATGCCTACCAGAGAAGAACAAGATCTCCCCACCCCTCTGGCAACATACAGTTTAATGCGACTGTCACTACTTGCCACGAAAAGGGGTTCCCTACATTTTAGTGAAATATCTATGAGACGTATGCCACGCAGAACAGGCAATGTACAGACTGTCTGGATCTCTGGAGACACCTGGCAGTTTGGAGCTCTTTCCTGGAACCTTGTACATCCCCAGCAGATACCCAGACTGTTCCTCTCCCCCACCTGGCAACCCTGTAGTCCTCTGGCACAACATCCATAATCCAAGGATAGTTGATAGGTGGTGATCAGAGCTTCTTCCTCTCTGATTTCCCTAACCATTCTAGGATGCATGCCATCGTGGCCCAGCACCTTTCCATTCTTCAGTTCTACCAAATTTTTCAGTACTATTTCCTTATCTATAGTTATCCTATCTAATTGACCCACCACCTCCTCTTGTCCAGATTCATTCCCAACTACCACACTCTTCTGTTAAAAACTAACACTGGTTGTACTGCAGCTAGAATAGAGTGCCCAGTTTTGATGCCTTCCTTTGGGAAGAATGTCAAGTCCATGGAGCGGGAGCAGAAGAGATTAACTAAGGTGACACCAGGGCTGGGAGGCTTTAGATACGAGGAGAAACTGGAGAAATTGGGGCTCTTTTCATTAGAACAAAGAAGTTAAGAAATCAAAGAGGTGTTCAAAGTTAAGACGGTTTGGGAGAAAAAACTATTTCTGTTGGTCAGCAAGGGCATAACTGTATCAAAAGAACGAAGGGAGAGAGCAGGAGATTTTTTTTTTATTATGTGGAGAGTTATTAGGACATATTCATCACAAAAAATTATAGGATAAAGGGTTGAAAAATTTCCTATGACAATCTGGACACTTAGATGGTATACATCGAAAGTGTCTAACTTCAACTGCCCTCCTTTATTGTCAAACCCTTGTACAACTGCATCTAGTCGATAAAGAAAACAGAAAATGAATACCGTGGACTATTTGAGATTCAGATAACAGACAGAAGCAGAATATTTGTCGTTTATTACTGTCACTCAAATCACACTTTTATAATGTATATTATGGAAGGAGTTAACTCAATAAAGTTTTATGCTGCCTTCTAATGAACATAACTCAGTGTGGGGTATCATCAGCCATTGGCACCAAGTGCTTGATGCCCCATAACAACCATTGATCTATTAATGACTATGATTTAATCACCAACAAGTTGGCCAAGAAATAATCTGCACTCAATTACTGGGAGCAATATCACCAGTGAATATGATAAAATATGGAGTCACAGGTGGATAGGGTGGTGAAGAAGGCATTCGGCATGCTTGGTTTCATTGGTCAGAACATTGAATGCAGGAGTTGGGATGTCTTGTTGAAGTTGTACAGGGCATTGGTGAGGCCACACTTGGAGTACTGTGTACAGTTCTGGTCACCCTATTATAGAAAGGATATTATTAAACTAGAAAGAGTGCAGAAAAGATTTACTAGGATGCTACCGGGACTTGATGGTTTGACTTATAGGGAGAGGTTAGACAGACTGGGACTTTTTTCCCTGGAGAGTAGGAGGTTAAGGGGTGATCTTATAGAAGTCTATAAAATAATGAGGGGCATAGATAAGGTAGATAGTCAAAATCTTTTCCCAAAGGTAGGGGAGTCTATAACAAGGGGGCATAGATTTAAGGTGAGGGGAGAGATACAAAAGGGTCCAGAGGGGCAATTTTTTCACTCAAAGGGTGGTGAGTGTCTGGAACGAGCTGCCAGAGGCAGTAGTAGAGGCGGGTACAATTTTGTCTTTTAAAAAGCATTTGGACAGTTACATGGGTAAGATGGGTATAGAGGGATATGGGCCAAGTGCAGGCAATTGGGACTAGCTTAGTGGTATAAACTGGGCGACATGGACATGTTGGGCCGAAGGGCCTGTTTCCATGTTGTAACTTCTATGATTCTATGATTAACCTATTTTTCCACAGTTCTTAAGTTAAGAAATGCCATAGAAAAAGCCTTGATGTACTATCCAGAAATAGAGTGGACAGCAACTTAAACCAATAGGCAGGTACACAGGAAGCACACTCTATAAATCCACAGGCAGATTTGTGCCATTAAACAACAGAAAATATGGAATCTGAATAGTTAACTCATCTTTTCTAATGTGGATTCTCATTTCCCATTATTATTTCAGATTTCCGGCACTCACTTTTCCCTACTGTGTCATTAAATGCTGCAAGACATAAGAAAATCCTTCTCTGTTACAAAATGTGGACTACAGTTGCACTTTCACAGTAATGTGTGGTTTTTCCATCATATTTTTGTTGTTGGGTTTCAGTAAAAACTCAAATGATGAGCTAGGCCGTTCAGGGGTTATGTCAGGAAGCACTTCTTCACACAGAGGGTAGTGAAAATCTGGAATTCTCTTCCCCCAAAAAGCTGTGAAGCTTAGGGGTCAATTGAAAATTTCAAAACTCAGACTGATAGATTGTTAGGTAAGGGTATTACCAGTTACGGAACCAAGATGGAGTTAAAATACAGATCAGCCATGATCTAATTGAAGGGCGGAACAAGCTCAAGAGGCTGAATTGTCTACTCCTGTTCCTACGTGAAAGAACTGGAATCTTCACTTACCACGGGATCTTTGACAATATCTATGAGTGTGATAATATTTGGACCGCCTCGCAGATTCTCCAATATTTTAATTTCACGCTTTATTTTCTTCTTCTTTACAGGCTGCAAGAAAAAAGTATTGGTTTGTTTTAATTATATGATTACACACTAAATCGTGATTGCTTTGTTTCATACACAGGCTCCGGAGCTGCACTGCACTAACGAGTGATAAGACGTCAGTGTGCACACATATTTCCTCATGTCATTAGTTTCTGAAGTCATACTATATGTTAAAGCACAGAAGGAGAATATTCGGCCCATCGTGACTGTGCTGTCTCTTTGAAAGAGCTAGCCAATTAGTCCCACTCCCCTGCTCTTTCCCCATAGTCCTGTAAATTTTTTCCCGTCAAGTATTTATCCAATTCCCTTTTGAAAGTTATTATAGAATCTGCTTCCACCACCCTTTCAGGCAGTGCATTCTAGATCGTAACAACTCTCTGCATAAAAAAATGTTTCCTCATGTCACCTCTGGCTCTTTTGCCAATTACCTTAAATCTGTGTCCTCTGGAGGACACAGATTCTACTTATTTACTCTATCAGGTGTTCAAAACCATGAACGGCTTTATCAAATCTTCTCATAACCTTCTCTGCCCTAAGGAGAACAATCCCAGCCTCTCCAGATAATTGAAGTCCCTCATCCCTGGTACTATACTAGTAAATCTCTTCTGCATCCTCTCAAGGCCATGACATCCTTCCTAAAGTATGATGCCCAGAATTGAACACAATACTCCAGCTGAGGCCTAACCAGTGTTTTATAACTGTTTAGCGTAACTTCCTTGCTTTTGTACCCTATGCCTCTATTTATAAAGCCCAGGATCCCACATGCTTTTTTAAAAAAAAAACAGCCTTCTCAACTTGTCCTGCCACATTCAAAGATATGTATACATACACCCCAGGTCTCTCTGGGCTCGATGTTACCAGGCCTGCGGGTTTCCGGTGGGTTGGGTTTCGGGAGCGTGGTCAACACGCTCGGTGAAATTAGTGGGTTGCCCGCGCGATCGTAGCAGGCAATCCACTAATAGGAATCAATTACCTGCTCCTCCGGGGTCCACGCTGCTGGTCTGCGCGTCGGGCGGGCTGTGCATGCGCAGTACGATCTGTCAGCTGGAGGCGCTCTATTTAAAGGGGCAGTCCTCCACTGACAGATGCTGCAACCAATGGAACAAATTACAGCATGGAGCAGCCCAGGGGGAAGGCTGCTCCCAGTTTAATGATGCCTCACTCCAGGTATCATCAGATGGGGTGAGGAGGAGGGCGAAGACAGAGATCTTCCACCCGGCGGGCGGGAGGAAGCGGCCTGCCTCTGCCACCAAGAAGGCCTGGCTCGAGGTGGCAGAGGGGGTCACCTGCGCAACCAACATATCGCCCACCTGCATACAGTGCAGGAGGCGCTGCAATGACCTCAGTAGGTCAGCCACAGTGAGAACACGAAGTCTTTCCCCTACACTCCATCTGCCACATCACTGCCCCAACCCCACATCTCCTTCGGCACCGCCAACACTACTCTGTCACATCACCCCTCATACCCACTCAAACCCCATCCTCATCTTACCTCCACCTACTCACCTCGCCAGTACTCATCCTGCCACTAACACGCGACCCAATCCTCATACAATCTCATGGCTCTATCCCATACTCACCCTCTCGTGCATCTCCCTCACGGCCAGCCTCACTCAACCTGCCACCACCTGTGCTGCAGCCACAGGGCATGCATCACATATGTGCAGTAGGCAGCGTAAGGCAAATGTTTCGTGAGCATGAAGGGGGTGCACAAGGGTGTCGGAGGGTTTGCCATGGATGTTACCTATATTGAATTTCAGAGCAACAAACAGCACACATTATATTGGCACCACCACTGCCATGTCTCCGCGAATCCTGTCTGTTGTGTCCAATAATGCCCGCTCCTGGGTATCACTAGGAGGACCCACCACTGATGCCACCCATCGTGTTACCGCAGAGTAAGTGCAGGTGTATTTGCAGGGCTCTTCCGCGCAGACGACTGAGAGACATCGGCGGTGTAGCCGGCTGCACCCTGGAAGGATGCGGAGGAGAAGTTGTGGAGGGCAGTGGTGACTTTGACAGCGACAGGTAAGCAGTTGGTGCTGGGGCCAGCCAGGAGCAGCTCGGCATGAAAGAGCCTGCAGATCTCCACGACTACATGTCGAGCGAATCTGCGCCTCCGTGTGCACTGCTGCTCGGAGAGGTCCGGGGAGCTGCGCCTCGGTCTCTGGACCCTGTGGCGAGGGTAGTGCCCTCTGCGATGCGTCTCTCTCTGCGGTAGCCCTCCCTCCTGCTGTGCAGGTGGGCGTGCAACAACACCGTGTTGGGGGGCTCCACGTCTCTGCGGCGGACGGCGTGGACTGCGAGGCTGCTGGGGCTGGTCATGCTGTTTGTCCTCCGAGGGTGTCCACGCACCACCCATTTGGCAGGTGTTGGTCTGAGGGGTTGTGCAGGGTAGGTGGGAGGTTCCTCGGACTGGGGCTGCGGTTTCGTGTCGGTCTGTCCTCTGGCTTGGCGGGGGGTGGTGGGGGGCAGGGGTTGCCCTATGTGATGCGGTGGCCTCCTGCGTGGGTGAGGGCTCTCCCCCGTGGAGTGCACCTTGGAACCTGCCACAGGCTGCTGGCTGCAACACGCCTGGTTGGAGAGAGACTGTTTCCCCCAGTGTGTGAAACACTCTGCGATGCAGGTAAAATCCCACACTTCCTCTTTTGACAGCTGATTCAGCTCATTAACTGACCTCAACAAGCAAGGTAAGTACTCTCAAGTGGAACCCCGCTGGCTTTAATTGCCTGCGGGATTCCCACCAGTGGGGGCCACGCACGCAGCCCCGCACGTCATCGGGGAACCCGGAAGTGGTCGGGATCGCGGCGCGATCCGGTCACGTGACCGCATATTGGGATTTTCGGGGCCCCCCCGCTGGAAACCCGCAGGAAACCCGACCCTAAAATCGAGCCCTCTGTTCCTATACCCCCTTTAAAATTGCACTATTTCGTTTATATTACCTCTCCTCATTCTTCCTACCAAAATGAATCACTTCACACTTCGTTAAATTTAATCTGCCATGTGTCTGCCCATTTCACCAGTCTGTCTATGTCCTCCTGAAGTCTGTTACTATCCTCCTCATTGTTTACCACATTTCCGAGTTTTGTGTCATCTGCAAACTTTGAAATTATACTCTGTCAAGCGTGCTTTCTGGAGAGGCAGAAAATGTCCCATAATAATACATGGGGAGGAAGGGTTTGGGGGGGGGGAAATCAAATCAAGAGACATCTCGGGCAACTTTCATAGCTAGGTATAGAGTAGCATTAGCGGAGGCTAGGTAGTAGAAACAAACCTTCCACTCGATAAAGAGAAGTGTGGTAGAAAGAAAATGGCAACACAGCAACAGAAACAATAATAGAAAAGGATATTTGGTACTTAAAACAGCACTGAGGGGATATGCGAAAGAAAAAAATACAGATTCTATCATTTTTTACTTTGTTCCATTATGAGTTATGAAGGAATGTAAAGCAATTACAACACTTTTGAAGTACTTATAAAGCACATTTCAGTATTACTTTTACCTGTGGCAATTTTTAAAAGCTGCTGTTTATCTGAAAAGTTTCCACTAGTTAAACTGTAACAAAATTTCAACAACTGTGGCACTCTTCACCCCACACCTGCAGGTCTGTTATTCCAAGTACCTCTTGTTTTTACTGGGAACAGGAAAAGACACTGCAAAATTACAGGCAAGCTTCACTAAAAGGTGTTTTGCTCATGCAATTATTAATTGAGGGCCATTAACAGTGCCTGACAAAGTAAAGATTTTACAGCAAAATATTTAATTTGTATGCATTTTTGAATTCAGCCATGAAAGTTTTAAAAGGATGAGGAAAACGTGAAACAAATTCTTGTAGTTGGACTTGATGGTGCAGGGAAGACTAGTGTGCTGCACAGTCTGTCCACCAGCACAGTGAAAAGGAGCCATGGACCCACAAAGATGTTTAACAGTGTGAGCGTTAAGACTGAAGAAGCTGAGATAGAATTTCTAGAGAGTAAGTTAAAATGTTAGCTGATTAAAACCTCTAGATGTAGAGAATACTCTATGGGTAACTTTTGAGAGGGAAAAGGATGATTAACACGTAAAGAGACACCACTCCATACTGAAGGTCTTCATACATGGGTAGGTCTTGTTTCTTATTACTAGTCAATCTCCTATGATCTTGCTCATGATTAGTGAGAGGAAATAGTAGGGCAGTTACCCAGGTACAAAGTTCAGGAAAAAGGGGTAGAGACTCAGATCACCAGCTCTCTGTTCCTTTTAACATTGCCCCAGAATTTTCAGGGCTCTCCTTGGGAGGGGGAGATGGAGCTTGCCCTGCTCCCGCCATTGAAATGAGGCCTGACGGGGTAGTCCCGGTCTCAAGCTTCATTCTCCACGTGGGTCCCTGGGCAGGCCAAAGACTCAAAGGTAGACACCACCGCCCCCCCCCCCCCAGGAACTTCCGATGGAATTGGAATCTTCTGGAGTTTTTTGAGGATGTAACTAGTAGAATAGATAGGGGAGAACCAGTGGATGTGGTGTACTTGGATTTTCAGAAGGCTTTTGATAAGATCCCACACAAGAGGTTGGTGTGCAAAATTAAAGCACATGGGATTGGGGGGAATATACTGGCAATGGATTAAGAATTGGTTGACAGACAGGAAACAGAGAGTAGAAATAAACGGGTCTTTTTCCGGGTGGCAGGCAGTGACTAGTGGGGTACCGCAGGGATCAGTGCTTGGGCCCCAGCTATTCACAATATATATCAATGATTTGGATGAGGGAACTAAATGTAACATTTCCAAGTTTGTAGATGACACAAAGCTGGGGTGAAATGTGAGCTGCAAAGAGGCTCCAATGTGATTTAGACAAGTTGGGTGAGTGGGCAAGAACCATGGCAGATGCAGTATAACGTGGATAAATGTGAGGTTATCCATTTTGGTTGTAAAAACGGAAAGGCAGATTATTATCTGAATGGTGATAGATTGGGAAAAGGGGAGGTGCAATGACACCTGAGTGTCCTTGTACACCAGTCACTGAAAGAGAGCATTCAATGCAGCATGCAATTAGGAAGGCGAATGGTATGTTGGCCTTCATTGCAAGAGAATTTGAGTACAGGAGCAAGGATGTCTTACTGCAGTTATACAGGGCCATGGTGAGACCACATCTGGAGTATTGTGTGCAGTTTTGGTCTCCTTATCTGAGGAAGGATGTTCTTGCCATGGAGGGAGTGCAACAAAGGTTTACCAGACTGATTCCTGGATGGCAGGACTGACGTATGAGGAGAGATTGGTTCGACTAGGCCTATATTCACTAGAGCTTAGAAGAATGAGAGTTGATCTCATCAAAACACATAAAATTCCAACAGGACTAGACAGACTAGATGCAGGGAGGATGTTCCCGATGGCTAGGGAGTCCAGAACCAGGGGTATGCCATTTAGAACCGAGATGAGGAGAAATTTCTTCACTCAGAGGGTGGTGAACCTGTGGAATTCTCTACCACAGAAGGCAGTGGAGGCCAAGTCATTAGATGTATTCAAGAGACTTCTTATAGAAGTCTATAAAATAAAGAGGGGCATAGATAAGGTAGATAGTCAAAATCTTTTCCCAAAGGTAGGGGAGTCTATAACGAGGGGGCATAGATTTAAGGTGAGAGGGGAGAGATACAAAAGGGTCCAGAGGGGCAATTTTTTCACTCAAAGGGTGGTGAGTGTCTGGAACGAGCTGCCAGAGGCAGTAGTAGAGGCGGGTACAATTTTGTCTTTTAAAAAGCATTTGGACAGCTACATGGGTAAGATGGATATAGAGGGCCAAGTGCAGGCAATTGGGACTAGCTTAGTGGTATAAACTGGGCGACATGGACATGTTGGGCCGAAGGGCCTGTTTCCATGTTGTAAACTTCTATGATTCTATGAAAGAACGCTCTTTGTAGAATCAACCCAATCGGCATCAGTTACCATGCATTATCCAATAGATATTTTTCAGAAGCACTGATTGCAATACATACAAAAAAAATACCAACCCACAATTCTGTGTTGGAAAAGTACACATTATAATCCATTGGTGCTCCAATACACCGGTGTTAAAAGATTCATGCCCCTAATTATCCTATACGGTTATTTTCCAATTTCACCATTTCAATCTTGGCTCTGTCCCACAAGAAGGGTTAAAAAGAAAACTAAGTAAGGAATCACACTTGCTCCCTGATGGCTCAGCGGACTTACGCAATGAGAAGCTAAGCCATTCAGACTAGGAATTTGATTTTATGCCAAATTAGCTGATCTCAGCCAAGGCAATGGGTGGGGTGCAACTGTGTTCCTCAATGGCCACATTAAGGAGGCAAAAAATCAGCCAGAGTTTGCATACTCAATCACTATCCAGCTACCCCTGCTGGAAGTATGCATTGTGGACAGGATCAGGATCAAATATGACATTCCCCACAATCAAATAGCAAGTCAGTACTCACTGTCTAGACTTACACAAGAAGAAATGCCACTTGGGTAAGGCTTTGGAAGGTACCCAATACCCATGGAACTGTATCTGAGCAAAGAGTTCAGCACACAGAGGGGAGAAAATTGGTTCAAAAAGGGAAAAACAAAAATACCTAACTCTTAAGGCATTTGACATTGGAGTTAGGAATCCGGTGAGAGTGGCACTCAAATAGAATCCACACCTACGTGCACCGCTCTTCCCATTCATCTCTCTTTTGTTCTGCTCCAGATCAGTGCACGTTGGAGGCCGGAAACCTATGATTTATGTCAAGAGGACAATTGGGCTTTGCTTGTTAAGATTTAAACGAGAGAGTCAATGGTAGATAGAAAATGTGAGGTCTTCGATGCTGTCAAGTCTCTGGAGGTCCGCTACTTTACATTAGAGAGTGCCATTAACAGCAAGAGTATCGTGTTCCCACTATCAACTGGACTCCTTCAATGTAGTAGTGCCTTTATTCACATTCCTCAAGGGTGAAATTGGTTGGACTGGGAGGTTGCTGCCTATCTCTGCTCTTACTTGGGCAATATAGTGTGGGGCTCAGGCATGGGTTATGAGGCGATGCAATTTTGAGTGTGCAATGTTCATCAGTACTGAAGCAATTCTTACCTTAAGTATTTTAACAACTACTTTTTCATTGTTTGTGATGTTAATGGCTTCAAACACTTCACTGTATTTCCCTCGACCTAATTTACGAACTAACTGGTAGTCATCTTGATTTCTGCACAAAAAACAGAACAGGAAAGAGAAAGGTTTAAAAATCTGCAATTCAGTTCAGTAGATAAAGCAAAATTTTCACAAAGTCAACTATACCTTTCAAGAATGAAAACAGAAAATTGCTTGTGAAAACTAATTATAATAGGATCACTCAATGGGACACAATTTCACGACGAGAAACACTCAACGGTAACTGAAATACAGAATTCTGCTTACAAATGCCTTCCTCGCCAGCAGAATTGGATATTTTAGTTTCAATCACATACATTGTTTACACGTCCCACATACCAATACACTAAAAATTTGATTTAAATTGTGTAAGATATGTGCAATAACTATTATAGGTGAATGATAAATGTCACATGAGCATATCCATATGCTGCAAAAATAAAGACTCAACGAGGCAGAAGTCAAGTTAAGTTATTCCGGTCCAAATTATATAAATTGAGTAACAGAAATATCAGTCTTCAAGGTAGTCCAATCTAACCCTCAAGTTATACGTGAAAACTCACCATTTAAAATAATTGGGTCCTACAATGTGATTCCTGGACCATCTTCCAAGTGTCGCGATGAATGCTTTAGTTTAAGGTCATTTCCTGTAGCCAGAATTCAACTCTCTGCCTTTCCACCAATGTTCAAATATGCTATCTATCACCTCACACAAGAACATTCTCTTCCCCCTCCCCTCCTCCCCACCCCACCTCCCCCACATGAGTGAACTGGTGTGATGGGGCAGGGGAGAGAAGAACTATGGGGGTGCAAAATATACCTCAGAAATGGAGAAAAACAAACAAACAATCTGGCTAACCTAGATGCTAGTGACTCATATTTCATTGTGCACTTATTCAAAATTTATTATTGGGCAAGTAAGATGCATTTGATACAAGGCAATCTTTTAATAAAAAGCAATTTTGGATCGCCAATTTAATAGGTTGAAACAATTCACAGAAATGAACAATGCACAGCCAGGTTGGTGAAATCAAAGCCTCTATGACCTAAAAGCTGCATTAAGTTTGCATGGCAAAAACCAACAATAAACTCTTATTCACCCAGAAGAAAGCTTAATTGTAAGAATCATAACTCAAGTGCGTTAGAACATATGAAACATCACTAGGAAAGGAGTTTCATTAGAATCAAAGCCATTCCAAGAGTATTTCACTCTACCAAATGTCTGTGTGCACACATGATAGTGCACTAAGTCTCAGACTAGAAAGCGCTCAGCTATAGCATAAAGGAGGATCTCTAGTAAATTGCTGGGACACGGAGTCCTGAGTTGGTTAGGTGTCAATATATGCAACACACAAACAGCCATAAGCAAATATAATGAGTTCAGGATTAATGTGGGATATAAAGCATAAGTGCAATACACCATAATCATATTCTTTTGTACCTATTCTGTTCTTTCTTCCATCCCCATACAGTCTATGCTTAGTTTGAAGTTACTTAACTGCAATTGAAATTGTGCAAAAAACTGTGCTGTTTTATTAAAATGGCATTATTCGTACTACTGGATAACATGATGTTTTTTGCTAGGAAAAAACTACTTTGAATTAACGGGAGTGGTCTGCACTCTTCTTAAGAAATAACTAATGGGCTATCTTGGTGAGTTGATCACACAGGGAAGGAGACTGTTGGCACTGAGGAATCATTGATGCCACAGGCACATGGCACAGTGAAGCGTCTGCTGTGGGTGGTGCAAAACATAGAAAAAGAATTTAAATGTTCTGGTATAAGCATATGCTCTTTACAAGACTCCATTTTCAGAAACAAAAAGGGAAATGAAGTGCCTTATGTAGATGATATAAAGAATAATGAACACCTGGGAATTAGGAATAAGGCAGCAATTTCTTGGGAAAAAGGGAATTAAGTGGTTTGTAGCATTCTGAACCCCAAGTAAGCTTACTGACATAAAAACACCTCCAGGCATCCTATTTTTGAACACAACTTTAAGCGTGCTCCTATTGTCATTACAGTGACCACATATGTGAAGATAAAATTATTGCAATGGTAAGTTTAATTAACTAATCTGCAGTTAATTACAAGGAAATTATTTAGTCAATGCTTATTATAGATACATAAAACTGCACTGCACATTAACAGCTTCCCACAGCAATTTGCTCAGCTGGTTAGACAAAGAAAAATGTATTCATTTTCAGCGAGACTTTTATTCAAGACAACTACAACAGCCCATCGACTTGTCTACATGCATCCAAACTGCACAGTGTAATGGTAAATTTCTCAGTTTTTTCAGCAATGGCTGGTGAAGGGTTACACCAGCAGAAGAAAATATTGCCAAAACCGACCACAAAACCAATTCAATTACAAGAACTCTACGCACAAACAAACTGTGCCAACTTGCTTAACCTCCGCACGGACTTAACAGCAGGCCTCTATCAATTGACAACAGACTAGCTTGTTTGGTGCCAATTGTCAAAAGCTGCCCATCATCACATGAAACATGATTTTTAAGCATTTGCTTGCTTATCAACAGACTGTCCTTCATAACCAGCTGATAAAATGTTCGTAACATCTATTTAGTCTCAAAACTCACATGATGGATGTAGAGGGTGCAGAGGAGGTTTACCAGAATGGTACCAGGGATGTGGGACTTCAGTTACCTGGAGAGACTACAGAAGCTGGGGTTGTTCACCTTACAGCAGAGAAGGTTAAGGGGAGGTTTAATAGATGTATTCAAAATCATGAAGGGTTTTGATAGAGTACACAGGGGGAAACTGTTTCCATTGGCAGAAGGGCTGGTAATCAGAGGACACAGATTTAAGTTAATTGGCAAAAGAACCAGAGGCGAGATGAGGAGAAATTTTTTAACGCAGTGAGTTATGTTCTGGAATGCACTGCCTGAAAGGGTGGTGGAAGCAGATTCAATAGTAACTTACAATAGGAAATTTGATATATACTTGAAAAAGGAGAGATTTGCAGGGCCATGGGGAAAGGGCAGGGGAATGGGACTAATGGCTCTTTCAAAGAGCCGAAGGGCTGAATGACCTCCTTCTATGCTGTATTATTCTATTCTATGATTTTATGTTATGAGTTGCCACTCAAAATAACACCAGCAGGACTTCATCGCTTCCATATTTATTTTATTAGTGTTACTTCATACGTATTTCAAACTCACAGGTCGAACCATTACGTACAGCAGCTTCCAATTCTCACAACTTACACTAACTTGTGCATAATTAATGCTATACAGAATAGACAATATTCCATTTCTCCAATTAAGCCTTATTGCACATTTTCTGTTGATGATCACACAAGTAACCACACAAAGCGTCATGAGGGCAACAGATAGAGATGGGGAAGGAGGGACACAGAGAAAGATGTTGAAGTTACAGCTAATGAAAAACCAAGATGCTGGTCCCAGGCTCTGAAATTTGCTTGTGAGGGACGTCCTATGTTCAGAGTCTGGGCACACAGCCATCCATTGGCCTGTATAATTATAGCATGACAAGTTTACATGGGCACATCGCATTATAAACATCAACACAGGAATTTATAATGAGAAAAAGTTGACAAACTGTGATAGAAATGTGACAACAGAAAGACAAGTTGTGCAGGCTGAAGATTTTTCACATATAATAGATAGACTGTTCAAAGCATCACTAATTATGCATTAGCAACTGTATGTTGTGATAATTGGAAGTTGCTGGTACTTAAAAGGTTCAGCCTGTCAATTTGAAATACATAAGTAACAGTAATGAAATAAATTCAGAAGTGATGAAATCCTGCTAGTATTATTTTGGGCAGCAACTTGTAACATCTATCCGATGATTTGTGAGACAAAATAAATGTCATGACTTTTATGAACTGGTAATGAAGGATGATCTGTTTACTTTTAAATATTTGCTTGTATAAAAAATGTGACTATTCAACAGGAGCAACGGTACAACATAACATCAATGTCCAAAATGCAAAAGTGTGTTCCTCAGGCCCGTGTACGGTAATGCAGAAAGAGCAAGAAGTGACCCAATAGCCTTCTGTCAGACACCCAGACAGCTTGATTGGCCTAAGATGAAAAATTCCTGAATTTTCGGGACATCAGGGTCAATAGATCAAGCATGAAAGTCTAAATAAGAAAAAATAATTTCCAACATAAACAGTTGTTCACTACACAGCGAAAGCTTCTCCAGAGATGGGGCAAATTAACTCAGGCTGCGCTAGTGCACCACCTTGTAGCTAATTACACAGCAGCTAATGCTGACAATAGGACACCTGCCTGGCCTGTTGGTTTGGGAATGGTGCACAGTCCAGGGGACGGGGGCAAAGAAGGAACTAAAAATAGAAGCAAATTGATGATGGAGTAACAAAAGGAAAATAAATATTTTATAGAACAAAGAGAAAATTATAAACTGCAATACAAGATAAGAAATGTTATGGTACACTCAACCTAAACTGATTTCACTTGTGTTTGAAACTTCTGATCTCATTACTACTGCTGCTACATTTATTTATATTAGTATCCTTGATGTAATAAAACATCCCACGGCACTTCATGGAGACAAAAAAAGACAGCAAGCAGGAAGAGAGTTAGCGTTCACCAAAAAAAAAAGTCAAAGTGGTAGGTTTTTTATGAGATTTTTGAAGGAGTGGAGGGGGGTTGCAAGGCAGAGTAGTTTAGTGGGCATTTGAGTATAGGGCCAAGATGGTTAAAGGCTCTGCCACCAGTGAAGGAAAGGAGAATGCAAAGGAGGCCAGAGTTAGAACAGCATAGTGTGCATGCTGGCATGTTGGGCTGGAGGAGGTAACAGAGGTAGGGAGGGGCATAACCATGGGCATAGTGGGATTTGTAAATCATAATGGGGATTTTGAATTCAACATACAGGGGAGCATAACGGTCAAAAATGACAGCTGTAATCTGGGAATTGGATATAGCACAGGACAGGATGCAGGTGGCAGTTTTGGAAGAGTTGGAGTTTGTGTAAGGTGGAGTTTCAATGGCCTGCAGGGACAGCATTGCAGAAGTGGAGCTTAGAGTTAAAGATATCGATGCGGGATACAGTGGCAGTGAAGAGAGAGGTATGGGTGGAAATGGACAATGTTACATAAGTGAAAAAAGGCAGCCTTGGTGATAGAAAGGATATGGAGTTTGAAGCTTAGGTCAGGGTTAAACCGGGTACATTTACACACCGCCAGATTCAGCCCCAGCGAGCAGCCAAGGAGGCGGATGGAATCAATCGAGGGCTAGGACGTGGAGTTCTTCCAGGAAGTTGAACAGCACGTCTTCAATCTTGCTGTTGTTAAGTTGGAGAAAGTTTTGAATTGATGTCGGACAAGCAGTTAGATAGCACAGTAACGGGACAAGCAGTTGAAGGTAGTGGCGGAGAGGTGGACATTGATGCTATGTTGTACTGTTGCTCCTGTTGAATAGTCACATTTTTAATACAAGCAGATATATGGAAGCTGACCCAAGATCTATGGATTATGTCACAAAGGGGAAGAATGCAGACAAGGAATGAGAGGATTAAAGATGGAACCTTAGGATACATCTGAGGTGACCATGCACGGACAGGAGGATAAGCCAAAGCAGGAGATGTAATGGGTTTGTCAGGACAGGTAGGAGTAGAACAAAGTGAGGGTGATGCCATGGAAATAGACAACTGTGTAGATTAGAGGACGCTGTGGTCCACAATGATTTTGCTCACCCTGACATCTACATAATTCTTGATCTACAAAATACAGTAGTCTGAGGTTTCGAAGTACGATGTTTTGAAAGAAAGGGCTCTGAACACTCTCCCTGTAATTCTTTGCTTCTCTACCTCTTCCTTCTCCTTTAAAAGCCCTCTCAAAGACCATCTTTTTGACCAAGCTTCAGGTCACCCCTCCTAATGATTGGGCAACTGTTTGTGAAGTGCTTTGGGATCTTTTTATATATATATATACAAATTTTTGTTCCCTTTCTTTAAAAAAACCTTCAAGAAACACATTGTGTTCCATTCAGCAACAAATGTTCACAAAGATCCAGAAACTCAATAGAAAATAGAAGTTTTATTTCATTTATGTGAGAGAGAGAGAGAGAAATATTTTTTGTTGTTACCATGGTGAAATTTTAGAATTGGGGGGGGGGGGGGGGCAGGGGGAAGAGTCAAGTGGAAGAAGAGAAAAGAGTCAACTTCTAAAAAAATTGTTTCCTTAGCTGAAAGTTAGCTGCATGGAGATGTTTTTCAAACCAAAATCCCCAAACTCTGAAATGAAAGACATGACCAGGTACTGCGTTCACAAGTAAGCTTGTAAGGATTAACCAATAGGTTAAGGAATGACAGATGGAATTTAACGTGAAAATATTAAGAAAACATAGGTTGGTACACTGGGAAATATGGAAATGAAAATAATTTGGGTGCAATTATCAACAATTCGCAAAACATATCCATGAACAGTCAACAAGGCTAAGCAGGTAAATGGATACACATTGACAGACACGCATTATATTCAAATTGTTTGATTTAGCCCTACGTTATCATAGAATCATCCACTGGTTAAGAACATGTTTGGAATAGTGTGTGCAATTTGAGCATCTTACCTTCAAAAGGATACTGGTGCTTTAGAAGGGAGGGATTCAGAGACCAGCAACAAGAATGATTATGAGTCATAACATTAAATTAAGATGAAAGTCAGTCTGAAACGAAATTAAAGAAACAATCTGGGGAAGGGAGGGGAAAAAGACAAGACACAATCCAAGCCTTCGGAATGAGCAGGCAATTTCACTTAAGTTATGACTGCTGGACTAGAGATTACTATGGAACTGCCGAGCTTCAAGCAAGACTACAGATTGGAAGAAACTCCCCCTTGACCCATGACACAAGATTAGTAGGTATCCAGATCAGACTGGTGAAGGAGGCAGTTTTAAAAAATTGTTTTAGGCTACGCCTGCATGCCTTAGTAGCTGTGTAAATAGCAGTACAGTTAACCCTGCTCAACAGGTTTCCGCTCAGAACAATTCCAAAATGCACTACTTCACATTTTTCTACATTGAACTATATCACCTAACTGCCCGTTTTGCTACTCCACCTATGCCCTATTTCAGCTGGGCTCAGTGTATGCACCCTCACCTCCGAGCCAGAAGGTTGTGGGTTTAAATCTTACTCCACAACTTCAGCACATAATCTAGGCGGGCACTGTAGTGCAGTGCAGTATTGAGGGAGTGCTGCATTGTCGGAGGTGCCATGTTTCTGGTGAGACATGAAACTGTGACCCTGTCTGCCCCAGGTGAACATAAAAAATCCCATAACACTATTTGAAAAGCAGGAGAGTTCTTCTGGTCTCCTCGCCAGCAATTATCATTTAATCAACTTGTCATTTATCTCATTGCTGTTTGCGGGAGCTTGCTGTGAGCAAATTGGCTGCCACATTTGCCTACATAACAGTGACTGCACTTAAAAAGTAATTAATTGGCTGCTTAGTGCTTTGGGGCATCATGACGGCATGAAAGGCACTGTATAAATGCACACTGTTTTTTCTTTCACAATGTTCATTGCAATTTGTCTGCCTCCCAATTTGATATCAATGAATTTCTGTACTGTTTCCCCAATTCCAGATCATATATATGTTTTTGTAACAATTTTACAGCATGCAACCTGTGTATAACTGGCGACCTCAGCTGAATTTAGGAAACAATAAATAACATCAACCCTCCAATATATGCAAAACAACAAACTTTTATCATGGCAAATTGCTATTATATATGGCCTGTATTTGATGAGATCTTGGAGCTGCCTATCATCTCTCTCAAGATGGAATGGTTATTTAAAAACAGTAGAAATAAATGAGTACGGGGCAGAGGGTGGAGATGAAAGTATACGAAGACCTGCACTGGGCACATGAATAGCAGCATACCAAACACACCCCAAATGAGAAAAGATAGCCACCTTTACTACTTCCCAATGTGACCCTAATGCTGAATCTTCTAACAGTGGTACAGAATTACACCAAATTGCCCCTAGGCTCCCTGTATCAATATATGCTTCTCTTATTACCATGTAATACAACTACACCAAAACGTGAAGCAGAAGAAAAAAAGAACAAGTTTCGACTTCTAAAACTGATATGTTTATGTTCAATAGTCTGCAAAAATCAGTAAAGTGTGCAAAATACCTAATTTTTTTTAAAAATGGAACCATTAGCTGAAAGAAACCTTGTGGGGGGAAAGAAAGAGAAGAAATGCTCACCTGGAGTACAGCACTGCTAATCTACTAGGACACACGGTGCAGTAATCTGAACAAGGAAGACAGCCTTGAAAGAGCATATCCTATTCACAAGATAAATGTAGATGGGGACGGTCATCTGGTCCATTTTAGTTTATCCATCCATATGATGCACCCCTCCCCCCAACTGGTTCTTAAATGATGCCAGGGCTCGTCTCCACTGTCCTACCTGGAAATCCATCCTTTAAAAAAAATCTATTTGTGTGGAGAACTTCCAACCTTTCACTAGTTTCAGCCTCCTTGTCTTACTGTCATGGTTTAATTAATGACATGGCAAGATAGCTCCCCGAGTTCAAAAAAAAATACACTTAAGATCAGCAGCGGAGCCCGGGACAATAGTTAACAAGGAGAGTCGCTAGGAGCACTCCATTCCTCCGGTGCTGTGATATTTAAATAGCAGCTCTTCTTCCCGACTTTAACCCTGGCTCCTGCTACTGATTGTGAGGTACAAGTGCTGTGTTTAAATGCTAATTCTCCCACCCAACTTAAAAAATAAAAGGCTGCCTCAAAACTCCTCAAATTTCTTGAGCCATTGGTAACCCACACGTCAAATGCTGAATCATCATCCAAACTGCATTTGGTTTCAAACAGTTCAGATTAGCAGTGCACTGTGTCAAACACAGGTGGTTATAAAATTGACACAGAAATCTTCATGTGTGTGGAAACATGGTGTTGTATGAATTGGTGGGTATTGAACCAGTCATGTTTCCACTGTCTGATTCATTCGTATATGTGCTAATGCATCTCTGGTGGGCCAAGGTTAATGAAAAGCTCTGCAGAATCATTATGCTTATAAACATGAAATGGTTGTGCATGTACCCTATGAAGGGCTTTACCAAGTTTTTGATCACTCTTAAATCTAAACTCTTAGCTAGTGAAGTTAAGGAGCAGAATCCCATGTTACTTTGATTGGGTATCCAAAAAGCTACAAGGATTTCCCTTTGTGCATCTATACCATCTATATTTTCCGTAAAGTAAGTGGCATCCCTCAGCATTGTGACTTTGAAATTGTGGACTGTCTACGTCATTGTGCTACACGTATGAATCTACATACTATCACACAGCAAGAGCTCAGCCATTATTCACCACTGACAAATTAGGAGATTTGACAGTATATTGATGGCTGCGATATTTTTCCTTCTAGTCACATGACAGATTTTCATGTAAAACAATGCACCCTTATAGCTGGAAAATAATGCAATAGTCGGGCAAGTGATTCATATCCTCAAACATTTGGAAAATGAGCTTCCTCGGCTCCAGATTAGCTGCGTTTCAATGCAATTATGGATTGATAAGCAATATTATAAATTAACTTGCTTGGAACACTGCAGTATATTCAGACCAAAATTAAAATGAGGATCTAATTTATTTTAATTTGGTTTAAGAAAACTCTGTAAATGAACATTTCTTCACCTCTTTACCATTAATTTTGCTCATCATTATTCAGCAACTGAAAGCCACAGGGCTGTTTCCATGTTAGTTAGGAGATGGAAAAATATACATGTTGAAGATGCTAAATGGAAATTCAGACAAAAACGAAACCAGCAAGTGTTCCTCAAGATAAGCCGTTTACCAATGTTTTAACTCTTTATAGCCCCTATTTTATGTCCCTGTGTGCCGTTCACGAGCAAGATGACCTACAATCACTTCTCAATCACCCATCAAGAACAAACTTGCATTTATATAACACCTTATCGTGTCCTCCAGGTGACCCAAAGTGCTTCACATCCAATGAATTTGAACCATAGTTACTGTTGTTGGGCAACCAATTTCCTCGTAGCAAGAACCAACAGTGAATGAGATAAGACAACCAGATGTTTGAGGAGGAAATTTTGGGCAGGACACCAGGATAACTCCTACTCTTCTTCAAATAGTGTGATGGAATTTTTTTTACGTCATGTCAACAGGTAGACCTTGGCTTAATATCTCATCAGAAAGACAACATCTCTGACAATGCAGCATTCCCTCAGTACTGCACTGGACTATCAACTTAGATTATGTGCTCAAGTCCTAAAGTGGAGCTCAAACCCACAACGTTCTGACTCAGAGGTGAGTGCGCCAGCAAATGAGCCTAGTTGACATTCAGTCCAAGTACAAGCAACTTAACTGGACCAGCCACATAAATATTGTGGCTGCAAGAGGTCAGAGGCTGGGTATTCTGTGGCGAGCGACTCACCTCCTGACTCCCCAAAGCCTTTCCACCATCTACAAGGCATAAGTCAGGAGTGTGATGGAATACTCTCCACTTGCCTGGATGAGTGCAGCTCGACACCATCCAGGACAGACACCTTGATTGGCACCCCATCCACCACCTTAAACATTCACTCCCTCCACCATAGAATCATAGAAGGTTACAGCACAGAAGGAGGCCATTCGGCCCATCGAGTCCACGCCGGCTCTATGCATGAACAATCCAGCTAGTCCCACTGCCCCGCCCTATCCCTGTAGTTCTGCATATTTTTTTGTTTCAAGTACGTATCCAGTTCTCTTTTGAAGGCCATGATTGAATCTGCTTCCACCACTCCATCGGGCAGAGCATTCCAGATCCTAACCACTTGCTGTGTAAGAACGTTTTTCCTCAAATCACCTTAAATCTATGCCCTCTGGTTCTTGACCCTTCTGCCAATGGGAACAGTTCCTCTCTCTACTCTGTCTAGACCCTTCATGATTTTGAATCTCCTCGCAACCTTCTCTGTTCAAAGGAGAACAATCCCAGCTTCTCCAGTCTATCCACATAATTTAAGTCCCTCATCCCTGGAATCATTCTAGTAAATCTCCTCTGTACCCTCTCTAAGGCCTTCACATCCTTCCTAAAGTGCGGTGCCCAGAACTCAACACAATACTCCAGTTGTGGCCGAACCAGTGTTTTATAAAGGTTCATCATAACTTCCTTGCTTTTGTACTCCATTTATAAAGCACAGGACCCTGTATGCTTTTTTAAACCGCTTTCTCAACCTGCCCTGCCTCCTTCAACTATTTATGCACATATACCCCCAGATCCCTCTGTTCCTCCATTCCTTTTAGAATTGTGCCCTCTAGTTTATATTGCCTCTCATTTTTCCTACTGAAATGCATCACCTCACATTTTTCCACTTTAAACTTCATCTGCCACGTGTCCGCCCATGCCACCAGAGTGTCTATATCCTCTTGAAGTCTATCACCATCCTCCTCACTGTTCACTACCCTTCCAAGTTTTGTGTCATCCGCAAATTTTGAAATTGTGCCCTGTACTGCCAAGTCCGAGTCATCAAGAAAAGCAGTGGTCCCAGCACCGACCCCTGGGGAACACCGCTGCACACCTCTCTCCAGTCCGAAAAACAACCGTTCACCACTACTCTGTTTCCTGTCATTTAGCCAATTCTGACTCCATGTTGCTATTGCCCCCTTTATTTCATGGGCTGCAATTTTAATAGCAAGCCTACCATGTGGCACTTTATCAAACGCTTTTTGAAAATCCATATACACCACATCAACTGCATTGCCCTCATCTACCCTCTCTGTTACCTCATCAAAAAACTCCATCAAGTTGGTTAAACACGATTTGCCTTTAACAAATCTGTGCTGGCTTACCCTAATCAATCCACACTCATCCAAGTGACTTAATTCTGTCCCGGATTATCATTTCCAAAAGGGTTAGGGGTTAGCAAGGTTAAACTGACTGGCCTATAGTTGCTGGGTTTATCTTTACACCCTTTTTTGAACAAAGGTGTAACATTTGCAATTCTCCAGTCCTCTGGCACCACTCCCGTATCTAACGATTATGGCCAGTACCTCCGCAATTTACCCCCTTACTTCCCTTAGCATCCTAGGGTGCATCCCATCCAGACCAGGTGACTTATCTATTTTAAGTACAGCTAGCCTTTCCAGTACCTCCTCTTAATTTTTAGCCCATCCAGTACCTTAATTATATCTTCCTTTACTGAGATTCTGGCAGCATCTTCTTCCTTGGTAAAGACCGATGCAAGCACCAGCGCACTATGGCTGCAGTGTGTACATCTACAAGGTGCGCTGCAGCAACTCGCCAAGGCTTCTTCAACAGCACCTCCTAAACCCGTGACTTCTACCACCTAGAAGGACAAGGGCAACAGGCATATGGGAACACCATCACCCGCACATTCTCCTCCAAGTCACACACTATCCTAACTTGGAAATATATCGCCATTCCTGGAACTCTCTACCTATCAGCACTGTGGGAGTACCTTCAACACATGGACTGCAGCGATTCAAGATGACGGCTCACCACCACCTTCTCAAAGGCAATTACGGATGGGCTATAAATGCTGGCCTTGCCAGCGACACCCACATCCCATGAATAAATAAAAAAAAGGTTTACAAAAGTGGTAATCAGGGACTTGTCCCTGCAATTTTCCCCACTCTGCTGCTCCCTCCCCAACAAATATGACCAAGATGGAACGCTGTATGGGTAGGTGACACTTTGGATGCAGAAAGTAAAGTCCCATTACCCAGTTTTATGCATTACAGGGCATATAACTAAATGCTACAGGAGGCAATGAATTATGTCTAACAAGAAAACATTTTTGGTTTTGGCCATCCATTTCCTGATAGGTGCTCTCCTTCGACTACACTATAATTTTTGGGGGTATTTGATATTGTTTTTAAAATGGTTATAAAATTGTTGTTAGCACCAATTTTGCGCAGACTTAAAAGTATTCAGAGCCCATAATGGGATAACATGCTATGATGTCACATGAAGTGACCTGCATGGGTTTCCTTCTCAGTTGGGAGTTTAGTTGTTGAAGTGTGACAATTCTGAAATGTATAAAGAGGAACGCTGGAAGTTGCACAGTCAGGTAGATGGAAAGACATCAGGGGGCAATTATAAGGAAAAGATAGGCTGGGCACATGAATAGCAGAGTTGGTAAAAGACAAAAACAGCTGATTTGCCTTTAAGCAGGCAACGGTTACTTTAAAAAAAATAAGCGTGAGAAAAACTTAAAACAACTTGAGCAGACCAAAACATACAAACTCCCACAGGACCATGGTTTAGGAACGGTACATTTTACCAATCTTATGGTGGTATCCACTTCTCCAGGAAAAACAAACTTGGACCCCAGATAGAGTTTGCTGGCAGTGCACAACATACTTCGAAAAAGGCTCAGTAGATAATGACAATGTCTGTATACTAGAAAGAATAAACCACAACAACAAATCTGACTCATGCTAAACCAAAAGTAATTAAAGGCACACCACTCTCACCTAAGGAATATAAAAAGTTAAAATGCAGCATGCACCAGCCTGGCTCCTACAATTATGCTTTCCAACAAGTTCCAGGGATAAACTTAAGCTGAACAATGGATTTGTACAATGGAGTGCAACAAAAGTAGATTTGTATTTTTAAATTTTTTTTTAAAATATAAAAAGGGGGAGTTGGGAGGATAATTTCCATAACACCAATGCACGCTATTCCTCAACTGACAAGCCAGGTAACCAACTTGCTCCTTGGTCTCTACAACCCCTAGAAGATACCAGAGGTTATTTAACTTCTGATCACTCTTCCTTCATCCATGTGGTCCTCCTCTCCCCTGAAATGGGAAGTACAGGTTTGTGAACTCCATCATACAATGTACAACAGACACAAATCCACATCACACTTCCTCATATTACCATCTTCAGTCAACATTAACTGAATTTAATCAAACAACTGTTTGTGCTGTATCCGTACTCCATCACAATGAGCAATAATGGAAAAGCAACCCAGCCAATTTAGGAAAAAAAAACAAAAAAAAGTGAACACTCATCCAAATCACCATCCAAGAACAGTAAACACATGGTCCGTATTAATTTAGGAAACTGTAAGGAGGTTAAAATCCTCCAGAATAGCTCAGAGTTCTGCTCTAGGGACAGCAGGTTACATTCCCAACAAAAAAACTGCATGCTAAGTGCCATACTCAACTTTACTGCAGTCATTCATTTAGATCCAGGAGGGAATTAACTTCTAGTCTAGTTCAGGAACACTGTACATAGCTGACTCATTTTGCTGTAGGCAAGCAGTTAGCCTATTTTAGCTGATTTCTGTTAACAAGTGCACCCTAACATCAGCAGATAACTAGTTTGACAAGGCTCCAATGGCACTTGATCCACTGAAATTTTATTAAAATAAAAGCCAACATGCAAATTGTGGAGGAGACGGAATTGAACAAAATGCATCTCCATCTGACATTTATGATAAAAGTCGGCTAGCGAGCCAAAATAAGACATTTTAATTTTGATTATGAGAAATAGTTGCTGAGCCCTTTAGTAGAGTCTGGCATCAATTAACAAGAAGTTTGAAGGGGCAATTATAAAATTAAGTCACAACACAATCCAGAAAAAATGACTTTTTAAAAACTAATTCAATTAACATTCCAATTTATTTCAACAGGATGGACTAGTCCAATTTCCCAAAAGTGAACAAGACTGCTCTGAAAATCATATTTACTTTTGGCAGTTCTTGAAGTAAACATCCAAGTTTCTGAAGCATTCAAATATTCTAATTGCAACACATTGTGAAACATATGTTCCAACACCTGTGGAAACATTTCTCAGCAAAAAGTCAAAACCCTTGAGAGAAGGAGAAAGGAAAGAAAAAAAATCTTAACAACTGAGCTCTCCAAGATTAATACAACTACATTTATTGTGTCAAGTGTTAATTTGCTCAGCGGTTAGCTCTCTCAGTTCTGAGTCAGAAGGTTGTAAGTGCAAGCCATGCTCCAGGACTTGAGCACAAAGTCTAGACTAACAGTATAATGTAGCATGGAGTGCTGCATCATCTGAGGTGCCATGTTTCAGATGAGATGTTACACAGCCTGTTCAGATGGACCTAAAAGATCCCAAAGTGCTCATGCAGCAGGAAGTACTCTGGCCAACATTAATTCACTCAAACTACACTACCAAAACAGATTATCTGGACATTCATCTCATATGCTGTTTGTGGGACCTTACAATTGTATCTAGTAAATTGGCTGGACATTTGCCTGTAAAATAACAATGACTACATTTCAAAAGTAATACATTGGTTGTCAAGCATTCTAGGGTGTTCCAAAAGTGTGAATAAGTGCTATATAAATGCAACTATTTTCTTACATTTATTGCTGAGTATTCAAATGCAATGATCTGACTTAAAGGAACTTACCCCCATTCCACCACATGAGATTCATAATCCCAGTATTCTCTTGGTTTGTGTGTGTTTACATCAGTGTAAACTCTGGCCCTGCTTGGCACGGGTCCTGCCATGTCTGATAGGAGGATGCCGGAGGTGAGTTCAGAAGCAGATGTTGAGTGGTTTAGCAGCTGGGGGCAGGCAATTACCTTCGGTTTTGACAATCAACGGAGTGGGAAGGGTCTCTCTTAGACCACTCTTTTTCACTGTCAAGAAGAGCACAAACAAATGTGATAAATACCATTTTGACAAAATCAAAAACATGCCCAAAAAAGGGTTAACTCATTGGTGTATTATATTATATCCATTTTTAAAGACTCAAATACCTAGAACTACTCCAATATCTACTGAAAAACAAGCTGCAACGTGCAAAGTTTCAAAGCATTCAGTGAAATAAAGGAAAACAGGTAAAAATAATAGGATTATGGATAGACTGCAACCTATTACCTTCACCTGCGGGAATGGACCAACTGGCTGCAGTACACAGGTGGGCACTTTATGCAGCCACTTTTACAGTACTCTACTGAAAAAGTTCCTACTCTCCTGAACTTTGTCATGATGTACACTTTCAATGCTGCTGCAAGTATTACAAATATTTCTACCGTTACAAAGCCATTTAATGTGTTCAAAACTACATCAACTTCGTATCTGGTGGCAGGAGTTCAAATCCCTGAATGGAGACAGTACGCAAAGACCACACTCAGCTTCCTGAGTCCCAACTAGGAGAGTGGCATACAATACAAAACATCTTTATAAGTTGGCCACAATACAGAGTATGCAGGTGACTCTTACGGAGGAAATCTCTCACTGTATTCAATGCTACAAATCTTGGGCCAACGAAAAATGACCGCAATAGAGGAGACCGCAAATACGGGCTGGACTGTACAAAGCTAACCTTTAAAGTATATTTTATAAATTGAAAATACTGACTACTCTAGGATTTTATCCAACTGTTTTAAAATATATTTTAACAGTAGTTACAGGAAGTGGATACTTCATGATGGTCTGAGAAATTGGAACTCAGTCCCTCCCACCTGTGACAGCAATTGTATAATTCATACACATCAAAGTTACAAGAGAAGTTACTTGGCCTTCTTGCAAATTTTACTGTGTCAACTCTGTTTTAAGTCACTGCTGCATTGAGATGTCACACTATATTCAAGGATGGAAAAAGAATTTGGGTTTCCACAGTTCTTGGGTCAGAACTATTTGGGTTTCTAAAAAGACAGGTTTTGTAAGTTCAACAAATAAAATTAGACATCAAGCCAGGGCAGCATACAATGCAGACATTAATTAAATAGTGGAAGAGTTTCTAGACACTGTGCAGAATAACTGGCTGGTGGATAGATGGTAAATTAGGTCTCTGGAATTCCAACACATCTGTGCAGATTCAATGAAAAATGTAAAAAAAACAATTCATATACTTAGTGCTGGAGAAATCTACGGCTTCCCCCCAATAACGTTATTTGAGTGCCCTGAAAGAAGCATGAAGGAGGGGATAAGTAGGAGAGAAGGAGGGTTTTTACTGAATTCGCCATCAGTAAGAGAGCCATAAATAGGCAATAGAATCATACAGCACATTCGGCCCATCTTGCCTGTGCCGGTTCTTTGAAAGAGCTATCCAATTATCCTACTCTCCCGTTCTTTCCCACAGCCCTGCAAATTTTTCCTTTTCAAGTATAGATCCAATCCCCTTTTGAATATTACTATTGAATCTGCTTCAACCACCCTTTCAGGCAGTGCATTCCAGATCATAATTCGCTGTGTAAAATAATTTCTCCTCATCTCTCCTCTGCTTCTTTTGCCAATTATCTTAAATCTGTGTCCTCTGGTTACCAACCCTCCTACCAGTGGAAACAGATTTTCCTCATTTACTCTATCAAAACCCCCCATAATTTTGAACTCTTCTTTTAAATCTCGCCAGTTAGTCCAGTCCCTGGGTGAAGGTAATAGGTTGCAGTGTATCCATAATCCTATTATTTTTACCTGTTTTCCTTTATTTCACTGAGTGCTTTGAAACTTTGCATGTTGCAGCCTGTTTTTCAGTAGATATTGGAGTAGTTCTAGGTATTTGAGTCTTTAAAGTGACTTCTCTGCTCTAAGGAGAACAATCCCAGCTTCTCTAATCTCTCCACATAATTGAAGTCCCTCATCTCTGGTACCATTCTGGTAAATCTCCTCTGCACCCTCTCCAAGGCCTTGACATCATTCCTCAAGTGCAGTGCTCAGAATTGGACAATTCTCTAGCTGAAGACTAATCAGTGGCTTATAAAGGTTTAGCATGACTTCCTTGCTTTTGTACTCTATGCCTCTATTTATAAATTGTAAACAATTTTACAACACCAAGTTATAGTCCAACAAATTTATTTTAAATTCCACAAGCTTTCGGAGGCTTCCTCCTTCGTCAGGTGAACGGTGTGGAAGGAGGAAGCCTCCGAAAGCTTGTGGAATTTAAAATAAATTTGTTGGACTATAACTTGGTGTTGTAAAATTGTTTACAATTGTCAACCCCAGTCCATCACCGGCATCTCCACATCTATTTATAAAGCCAAGGATCCCATATGCTTTTTTAACAGCTTTATCAACTTGTCCTGCCACCTACCAAGATTTGCGTACGTACACCCCCAGGTCTCTGTGTTCCTGCGCCCCCTTTAAAACTGTTCAATTGAAACGAAACTAGAACTTAGGTATCCAATGTTCCAATGCACTAACACTTGGCCGCATAGTAGTTAATTATTTGCCTTTCTGTACTTTCCCAAATGGAGACCTTTCATGTCTGCATATTAATTTATACTGTTTAAACATCAACTTCCTTGAGGAAAAATTGTGATGATGGTGCTAGAAACATGCACAAAAATCGTGTTCTAGACATTTCTATGCAGATAACAGTAGTGGGTCCAAATGCTGGCATCTCTAAAGCGTTGCTATGGAAATGCTGGCATACATTGGAAATGTGCCTTCTACAGATTAACCTTTTGAATACTGAAGATATTTGCAGCATTTAAAATATTCAGATACTTCGTCTTATCTCACATGCTGTGACAGCTAGGGAAATATTTTCCACCTTTTCAGTTAATGCAGAACCTAACCGAGGACAATGAGTTTCTCTGTTATTTCAGCTTTAGAAAATGTAACCAAAAATCTCACTGTGCAGAAAATACCCAGTGTCAGCCTACAAAATACAAGTTGTTCTATTCATGAAGCTAACTGTAGTGCAGTCAGATACATGCCAGCCCTGTGAATATTCTTTGTGGTTCTGAGATACTTCCGTTTTTTCACCAATTTTAAAAATCAGGATTGAAGAAATACTTCAGAATAAAGCAGTACAAATGGTCTTACCAGCAAATATATGTCCAAAAAGAGTGCCTGTGAGTAAATTGTAAAGAACAAGTATTATTTTGTGGCTGGACTTAACCAGAATTGCCACCTTTGCTCCATTTCCAAAGCCAGGCACTGAAAAACGACGTGTTGTCACCAAGCCACCGTCCCCAGAGCCTGGCCACCGCTGACAGGTGTTTGGAGTTGAAACTGGATGACAAGTCATGCTTCAATGCCTAACCTAAAACATGGCAAAAGTAACACTGATTGAATGCCAGCCACCTTGTTATAAATCTAAATCTTGTTTTAAAATTCTGAATTGTGGTTTTGTTTAGGAAAACCACTCGTAGATATATTTTTTCAGACAAATACTCAGAAATAAGGCCAATTGTAGAATCGTACCCTAGAATATCCTTTTACAGCTGCAAGACCAATAGCTGACAGAGGTCACTGGTCTGAAAGCATAATAGAAACAAAGCATCTACTAACTATATTTTGCACACACACAAATGTTTAGTGAAGGCAGGTTATGTTGACATTGGTCATGGACCAGTCACCATTTCAATGATGCGGTACTAATTTGAGCCTAGTGGGCCAATTTCAAAACCTGCAACTCTTAATTCTGCTGCGCATTTAGCATCCTGTTCCTACTAGAAAACCTGACTCAAAATGAAAGTATAATCAAGACGGGATGATGAAAACTGACAGTATGCACTTTTCCTTGACTCCAATACTGTTGATTCTTGATCATGGGTTTCGCTGTCAAACGTGAATTTGCTGGCTTCCACAATGGTGACTCTTATGTGGATATTTCAATCTGCTACCAGAACTGTAACCTGCCCATCGGCCTACTAAACTGTCTGAGCCAGGTCAGCACACTTGGATCATGACCAGGGCCATTATTTGCTGTTTTCATGCAAAAAGGGATAGAAATACAGAATTACAATCCCCAAAACAATAAAACCCCCAGAAATCCGACGGAATGAAAAGAAAATGTGACAAATTTGGTGGTGGACATAAACTAGTAGCCCTAATTACAAATGGAAAGAATTAGAGAAATACAACCCACATAAAACTGGTAAAAATCCTGGAATGCCATGCAATTATAATGGAATTTGACTTATTCAATGGCCTTTAAACAGCAGCCCTAATCATGGTGTACAATTGCACCATGACCTAAAAGTACATATGAGCCAGCCAACATCTGCGACTCTGAATTTTTATTTTAATTAAATAGTCTATATCCTATGTCTCCATTCTCCTATTGACACATGGGAGGCCAATTCAGAAAATGGAGAGCAAGTCTTCCATCCATGCAAGAACAATTTTGCATGTGAGCGAAACAAAACTTGGAAAATGGAAGCACTATGATTAATTTGGTAATCAATTAACATTAATTTGAGCATTGAAGTGTTTTCCTCGCTACTAATCTTCAACACTGCACAACAATCAAGGAAATCAGACGCTACAACCATCGATGAACGGAACAAGCTTGTCTACTTTTAAAAACATAGGCATTACCAACTTATTAAATTCCTCCATTCTTCAGTTGTAGTCAATTATGAAAAGCTTAAGCTGTTAAATTATCTGCTCGAAACTCTGCAGGGCACAACACATTTCCAATCAATTCACAAACTGGGCCACGATGTGCAAGGATACTGCAACTTTTAAATAAAGATACATTATGCACAGAATGTGGCCTACATTATATCTCATTCTTCCCTTGTCTCTCATCCCTCACAGGAATACAACTGGAAGCTGCCGTTATATAGAACCATTTGTGAAAATATTACAGGTGGGGGGGAAAGAGAGAACAGTAGGTAAACACCAAGCAGGAAGGGCTTGAACCCACGGCACAGTTGAAGAGATAAGTTTTAACTGTTTCTTTGACGGCAAAAAGGTAGCAAAGAGAAGAGGTTTAGCAAGAAATTCCAGAGCGTAGCATAATAGCAGCTGCTGGACTGACCCTAATGGTGGGGCAGAGTAGATAGGGGGCTAGCAGCATTCCAGAATCATAGGAACGGAGGGTTTGGTCTAAACCACATGGGCTGGAGAAGATTTCCCAAATATGCTTTTTGTGGTATATATCAATGATTTAGACTTAAATGTAGGGGGCATGATTAAGAAGTTTGCAGATGATACAAAAATTAGCCGTGTGGTTGATAGTGAGGTGGAACGCTGTAGACTACAGGAAGATATCAATGGACTGGTCAGGTGGGCGGTAAAGTAGCAAATGGAATTTTAATCCAGAGAAATGTGAGGTCATTCATTTGGGAAGGGCAAACAAGGCAAGAGAATACACAATAAATGGGAGGATACTGGGAGGTGTAGAGGAACAGAGGGACCTTGGCATGCATGTCCACAGATCCCTGAAGGTAGCAGGAAAGGTAGATAAGGCAAACGGGATACTTTCCTTTAATAGCTGAGGCACAGAATATAAGAGCAGGGAGGTTATGCTACAACTGTATAAAACACTAGTTAGGCCACAGCTAGAGTACTGCTTACAGTTCCGGTCACCACATTACAGGAAAGATATGATTGCACTAGAGAGGGTACAGAGGAGATTTACGAGGATGTTGCCAGTACTGGAGAATTTTAGCCATGAGGAAAGATTGGATAGGCTGGGGTTGTTTTCTTTGGAACAGAGGAGACTGAGGGGAGATTTAATTGAGGTGTATAAAATTATGAGGGGCCTTGATAGAGTGGATAGGAAGGACTTATTTCCCTTAGCAGAGAGGTCAATAACCATGGGGCATAGATTTAAAGTAATTGGTAGAAGGATTAGAGGGGAGCTGAGGAAAAAATTTTTCACCCAGAGGGTGGTGGAGGTCTGGGACTTGCTGCCTGAAAGGGTGGTAGAGGTAGAAACCCTCAACTCATTTAAAAAGTACTTGGATATGCATTTGAAGTGCTGTAACCTACAAGGCTACGGACCAAGAGCTGGAAAGTGGGATGAGGCTGGATAGCTCTTTTTCGGACCGCAAAGACATGATGGGCCGAATGGCCTCCTTCTGTGCTATTTCTATGATTCTAAAATGGCAACACCATGGAGGGATCTGAAAACAAGGATGATGATCTTGAAATTGAACTGCTGAGGCAAAGCAAGTAAATGAATTAGGGAAAGCATGGAAGTACTGATCGGAACAGGACAGGACTTGCGCTCTAGAGTTCTGGATTAGCTTGCGTTTGTGTAGGCAGTTAGGTCCGTAAGGAGAGCACTTAAGAAATCGATCAAGGTGAAGAGGATTTGAGCAGTGCAGAGAGGTGAACGTGTAGTTGGATGGCAAGAGTGCCTTCAAGGATCATAAAGAGAAAGGGCAGGTTAGACAGTGGGGATAAATAGGCAATCTTCTGGACGTAGAAGATAGTGATGGATCAGACTCAAAGTAGAAATCTTAGTTTAAGATCAAAAAGAATAACATCATTGCACAACATAGGGCTCAGCCTATGCAAGCAGCTAGGGAAGTTAATGAAGATGGCACAAACAGGATGGCTTCAGTTTTGCTGACGTTGAACTACACAAAGTTATAACTCATCCAGGGCTTGATGTCAGACGAGTGGTTTGATAATTCAGCCTTGGAGTCAACTGTGGACCTGGAGAGATAGAGTTGAGTATTAACAGCACGAAAATAAATAGAAGGGGACAAACAATGGAGCCCTAAGGCACGCTGAGTGGACATGGAAAAGTAAACTTTTTGAAGATATGCAACAACTGTTAAGATGGGTAGGAGTGGAGTCAAGACAGTGATGCCATGGGCGCGGATCGTGCTCGAGAAGCGACGGTCAATAGTGGTGATGTTGGCAAAGAGGTTATGGTGACTAGGACAGGCAGTGAATTGCATTCGTAGACATATACAACATCATTGGTAACTGTGACCAGGACACTCTCAATGTTGTGGGCCTGCTTTGGAAACTGGATTGGAAGCACAGAGAGTGGTGAGACAAGTGAGCAAGCAGTTGGGTGGTAACAATGCCTTCAAAGACCATGGAGAGAAAGGGCAGGTTAGAGACAGACTGGTAGTTCGTAAAGATAGAGAGGCTAAGGGTGGTCTTCTTAAGGAGGGAGAAATAGTAACTGTTTTTTAAAAAAACAATGCCTGAAGAAGGGGATAGATTGACCACTTCAGTAAACATGGTTAGGATGAGTAGTGGGTGGGGAAAAGGAGGAAATGTTGGGAGGCAGAGAGCTCAATTTGAAGACATAGGTCCACAAACTCCTCACATCTAGAATCGAAGGTGAGAATGGATGATGTCCGTGAAGGAGGTTAGACAAAGTGTTAAGAATGGAAAACAATACCCAAGCAATTATTCTACCAGGAAAGTTACACTCATTTTATCTTACCAAACTGCATCTGTACCTCACTGCTTTCAAATGTATTTCAGGGTGCCTATATAAATTTTTAAACTAGTTACTAAAGGCACTGTATTTTGTTTATCCCAAAAGGACAGTACACAAAGTTATCAATCCAAGGATGGAAATTTTTACAGTTCCAAGACAAGTGAATATCACCATTTGCTTACCATGATCTTATTATTTCTTCAATTAGCTTTAATTCAATATTTCAGTCTATTTCCCATTTTGGAGGGAAAAAATTGAGACACTATCGCAATTGATCACTGCCACACTCTCTACTCTCTTGAAATGACTGCCTCCTGAGCTGCAATTTCTATACACATATTATAATCAGTCAGTGTAGCCATCTGGTCAGAACCTCAGCGACTGCAATTAACATTACTATTAATCTTAGTCAATTCGGGTCCATTTGGTACGGATACAGTAGCCAACTGATAAAATTGGATAGCCATGGCTGCACAACAGCAAAATTATGTCCTCTATCTAACACTATCTGTTTTCAAAAATACCTCTCAGTGTAGCAGATTAATGATTTACATTCTGCTCACAACGACAATGTGCGTTTGTATAGCACCTTTAATGTAGATAAATGGTACTTCACAGGTCTGAGCAAAAACGGACACTGAGCCAAAGGAGGAAAGATTAAGAGTTACCAAAAGGCTGGTCAAAGAGGAGGTTTGTAAAGGAGAGTCTGAAGGAAGGAGAGGGAGGTGATAAGGCAGAGGGGTTAGGGAGGTAAGAGTGTGGGCTGACAATGAGAAACTACAAGTCAGCGATGGCAGGGGTGATGTGCGAGTAGGACAGGATACATGTAGCAGACTTTTGCATGAGCTTAAGTTTATGGAGGGTAGAAAATAGGAGACCGAGGTGGAAGTAGGTGGTCTTCGTGATAATGGGAAAAAAGCAACCCTCCACTCCCAGAAAGAACTTTTCTCCCGTCTTCACCTCAACATACTGAATTATGTTGGGGTATAATTCCATATCATCAGCTTTCAAGTACTTCACTTAAGCAGCCATTGTTCCAGAGCCCAGACACAAAAGCCCCGAAGGGAGTCATGTGGGCAGGGGCCGAGGTGGTTGGGATACCGGCCAGGCCTCCGCAACGTTAGGCCTGGTAGATTTTATTTCCCAGGCCTGATCTGTATGGTCTCCATCAGTCTCCTGCCCAAACCTAGTGGGAAGCGGTAGCTGGCCGACGGATAGGAGCGGGATTTCGGGTGGCAGGCGGCCACTGATGGGGACCCAAAGGCACGGTTCCTGGCAATCAGTTAAGTGGCCAAAAAGGGGGTGGGGGAGGACAGGAAGTCATCTGGTCAAAGAAGGAAGCCTAGGGTAAGGAAGGCCCAAGGTTTCATTGTGGAGCACTCTGGCTCCTCCTGGCCACTCTTCATATCTGAGCCTAGAGAGTGAGCATTGGTAAGCCATTTATCAGTGGGGTGCATCCAAACGAGCACAATCTCGTCTTCCACACACAACACTTTGTCTTCCAGTGCTTCCAGCTATAATCAGCAGCAGAATCCTGAGTTGATTCCCCCCACCACCCTCAGTCCAGCACTGATCCCAATCATAGTGCCCCTGACTGCTCTACGGGCTGAGATTAAGATCTCTGGCACCTTAGTTGGTAAAAGCAGCAAGTAGCTGAATCATATAGAGCAGAAAATTCTAGGTTCAATTCCGGTCTGTGCTGAGTTGTGCCATGAATACTTAATCTTGCAAAAGCTGAACAACTGGAATTCACTTTTGGCCCAACTGAACTTCACAAATGTGAAATTCCAAATGCTTACTACTACCCACCTGCAAACATTTGACTAGGGGGTGGGGAGGAAGAGAGAGCAAAGAAAATAAAATCACAGACAGGATTCAGAGTGGAGAGATTCTATTCCATCTTGTATACTCACTATTGCAGTCATAGATTTTTCCAGTAATCAAATGTAGATTATTTTTCAATAAGCCTACAGCAATGACATCAGAAGTCATTAATATACTTGTGTGGATGTCAGTATGGATCAAATACACAATGCAGCAAGCAAACCGTTAACCAACATTGTCTCAGATTGAAAAAGTGATATCCCCCGCTCCATATATGTTTAAAAGTATATACATTTTTTTTTTAAAGTGACCACAAGGCTATAATCTAATATTGGGGAGCTTGATGATTGCTGTAAGATACTCAAAATAAACTCTTACAGTTTAAATCATCTGGAGCCCACAAGTAGTTTACAGCCTTGTTTGAATTCATTCCTAGGGATCCACTATTCTACATATATTATTCAAAACAGGACATACTGAAACGAGTGCTGAATTAAATCCTGCCGCATTCCACGAGTCTAAAGTTTTCCTTCAAATCAGATGACTTTTTCTTTTCCATATTTGCATGCAGTATAGAATAAGGATTTTTCAGGAGCTATGGGTGGGGAAAAGCAGAACTTCTCATTTTTACTTCCAAACTTCTTCCCTCCAGAGATGGTTATTTCTACCAGGATGTGGTTCTACGAGTTGGCCTAGACATTGAATATTCGGAGGTTACTCAACCGAGGATGGAGATCCCAACCTCTACACACAAGCGCTTTCCAGCAGGGACCAAAGGATAGGGATTAGGAGGCCGACCCCTAGGTTATTTTTTTCCCCTCTTCCTAGCCCAAGGATTTGAGAACAGCCACAAACACCCTCCCAGCAAAGATCAGCGATTAAACTGAAACATTCCTGCTCTGCATCACTCAGTACCACATCACTGAACCATCAGAAAGTCCAATAGCGGTGCTCTTGTGAAGAATGTACAGGACTTTTTTTTTTAAATTCATTCATGAGATGTGGGAGTCGATGGCAAGGCCGGCATTTATTGCCCATCCCTAATTGCCCTCGAGAAGGTGGTGGTGAGCTGCCTTCTTGAACCGCTGCAGTACGTGTGGTGAAGGTTCTCCCACAGTGCTGTTAGGTAGGGAGTTCCAGGATTTTGACCCAGCGATGATGAAGGAACGGCGATATATTTCCAAGTCGGGATGGTGTGTGACTTGGAGGGGAATGTGCAGGTGGTGTTGTTTCCACATGCCTGCTGCCCTTGTCCTTCTAGGTGATAGAGGTCACAGGTTTGGGAGGTGCTATCGAAGAAGCCTTGGCGAGTTACTGCAGTGCATCCTGTAGATGGTACACACTGCAGCCACGGTGCGCCGGTGGTGAAGGGAGTGAATGTGTAGGGTTGTGGATGGGGTGTCAATCAAGCGGGTTGCTTTGTCCTGGATGGTGTCGAGCTTCTTGAATGTTGTTGGAGCTGCACTCATCCAGGCAAGTGGAGAGTATTCAATCACACTCCTGACCTGTGCCTTGTAGAAGGTGGAAAAGCTTTGGGGAGTCAGGAGGTGAGTCACTCGTTGCAGAATATCCAGCCTCTGACCTGCTCTTGTAGCCACAGTATTTAATGTGGCTGGTCCAGTTTAGTTTCTGCTCACTGGTGACCCCCAGGATGTTGATGGTGGGGGATTCAGCAATAGTAATGCCATTGAATGTCATGGGGAGGTGGTTAGACTGTCTCTTGTTGGAGATGGTCATTGCCTGGCACTCTTCTCACACAAATGTTACTTGCCACTTATCAGCCCAGTCCTGGATGTTGTCCAGGTCTTGCTGCATGCGGGCACGGACTGCTTCATTATCTGAGGAGTTGCGAATGGAACTGAACACTGTGCAATCATCAGCGAACATCCCCACTTCTGACCTTATGATGGAAGGAAGGTCATTGATGAAGCAGCTGAAGAAGGTTGGGCCTAGGACACTGCCCTGAGGAACTCCTGCAGCAATGTCCTGGGGCTGAGGTGATTGGCCTCCAACAACCACTACCAGCTTCCTTTGTGCTAGGTATGATTCCAACCACTGGAGAGTTTTCCCCCTGATTCCCACTGACTTAAATTTTACTAGGACTCCTTGGTGCCACACTCGGTCAAATGCTGCCTTGATGTCAAGGGCAGTCATTCTCACCTCACCTCTGGAATTCAGTTCTTTTGTCCATGTTTGGATCAAGGCTGTAATGAGGTCTGGAACCGAGTGGTCCTGGCAGAACCCAAACTGAGCATCGGTGAGCAGGTTATTGGTGAGTAAGTGCCGCTTGATAGCACTGTCGACGACACCTTCCATCACTTTGCTGATGATTGAGAGTGGATTGATGGGGCGGTAATTGGCCGGATTGGATTTGTCCTGCTTTTTGTGGACAGGGCATACCTGGGCAATTTTCCACATTGTCGGGTAGATGCCAGTGTTGTAGTTGTACTGGAACAGTTTGGCTAGTTCTGGAGCACAAGCCTTCAGCACTACAGCTGGGATATTGTCAGGGTCCATAGCCTTTGTTGTATCCAGTGCACTCAGCTGTTTCTTGATATCACGTGGAGTGAATCGAATGGGCTGAAGACTGGCTTCTGTGATGGTGGGGATATCGGGAGGAGGCAGAGATGGATCATCCACTCTGGCTGAAGATGGTTGCAAACACTTCAGCCTTGACTTTTGCGCCCACGTGCTGGACTCTGCCATCATTGAGGATGGGGATGTTCACAGAGCCTCCTCCTCCCCGTTAGTTGTTTAATTGTCCACCACCATTCACGACTGGATGTGGCAGGACTGCAGAGCTTTGATCTGATCCGTTGGTATGGAATCGCCTAGCTTTGTCTATAGCATGTTGGTTCCGCTGTTTAGCATGCATGTAGTCCCTGTGTTAAAGCTCATTTTTGGGTACGCCTGGTGCTGCTCCTGGCTTGCTCTTCTGCACTCCTCATTGAACCAGGGTTGATCCCCTGGCTTGTTGGTAATGGTAGAGTGAGGAATATGCTGGGCCATGAGGTTACAGATTGTGCTGGAATACAATTCTGCTGCTGCTGATGGCCCACAGCGCCTCATGGATGCCCAGTTTTGAGCTGCTAGATCCATTCTGAATCTATCCCATTTAGCACGGTGGTGGTGCCAAACAACACGTTGGATGGTGTCCTCGGTGTGAAGACGGGACTTCGTCTCCACAAAGACTGTACGATGGTCACTCCTACCAATACCGTTATGGGCAGATGCATCTGCGACAGGTAGATTGGTGAGGACGAGGTCAAGTAGGTTTTTCCCCTCATGTTGGTTTGCTCACCACCTGCCGCAACCATGTCCTTCAGGACTCGGCCAGCTCGGTCAGTAGTGGTGCTACCAAGCCACTCTTGGTGATGGACATTAAAGTCCCCCACCCAGAGTACATTCTGTGCCCTTGCTACCCTCAGTGCTTCCTCCAAGTGGTGCTCAACATGGAGGAGGACTGATTAATCAGCTGAGGGAGGGTGGTAGGTGGTAATCAGCAGGAGATTTCCTTGCCCATGTTTGACCTGATGAAATTTCATTGGGTCCAGAGTCAAATGTTGAGGACTCCCAGGGCCAGTCCCTCCTGACTGTACCACCACCTCTCGTGGGTCTTTCCTGCCAGTGGGACAGGACATACCCACGGATGGTGAAAGGGACATTGGCTGAAAGGTATGTTTCTGTGAGTGCGGTTATGTCAGGCTGCTGCTTGACTAGTCTGTGGGATAGCTCTCCCAATTTTGGCACAAATCCCCAGATGTTAGTGAGGAGGACTTTGCAGGGTCGACTGGGCTTGGTTTGCCTTTGTCGTGTCCGATGCCAGGTGGTCCGTCCGATTTTATTCTTAAGAATTCTTGTAGCGAGATTGTACAACTGAGTGGCTTGCTAGGCCATTTCAGAGGGCGATTAAGAATCAACCACATTGCTGTGGGTCTGGAGTCACATATAGGCCAGACCGGGAAAGGACGGCAGGTTTCCTTCCCTAAAGAACATTAATCCGGTAGTTTCATGGCCACCATTACTGATACTAGCTTTTTTTATTCCAGATTTTTAAAATTTAATTAATTGAATTGAATTTAAATTCCCCAGCTGCCGTGGCAGGATGTGAACTCATGACTCTGGATTATTAGTCCAGGTCTCTGGATTACTAGTCGAGTAACAAAACCACTATACTACTGTACCCAACTCAATACTCAGACAAAATGCAGTATTTTCACATTATATTTTCATTTAAAAACTTTAATGCAGAGAAATAATAATGGTGTATAGATGCAAAATATCAGTGAATACTATGAAGACATAGTGCAACCATACAAAGGCATGTTGATGCCATACATACACAGGCATCTGACGTCAGTGAATTAGTCCAACATTTTTGTGGCAACCATTTGAATACCATCATTTGACTCAAGAATACAATCTTTCTGGAGCCCAATTTTGAGTTGAAAAAGTGTAAGTGAACAAAAACCTGGTACAGTGATGATAAATATAATTATGTGTATATGCCAGTGCCAGCAAATGGCAGACATCAATACTGCACCAACTGTTATTTATTATATTAGCAAAAGTGCCAATTTAGACCGCTTCAATGGCTCCTATAAAGCAGTTTTATATTGATAGTGCATTGCTGGCAGGCGTGCAGAACTCCAGCAGCCAATGGCACATTATAATATAATGAAGGCAAACTTTGCGCCTCCAAGGGACCAGGGCCCAACTTTTTGTGGATCCCCAGTGTGGGAATCGAGGGGTGCAAAATATGAAAACCTCTTTCTAACAACAGGCAGCCCACAGGTGCAGTAAAAAGATCAGCTCTTGGGAGTCACAGGTCACCATTTAAGCATCACTCTCCCAGAGTCCCAGTAACAATATAAAAGTGCTCTGCGGTTTCAAATGGAAACATCGACAGTGCACTAACCTCTTTAATACAGGCTCTCACCAACCATCAGCAACAACTTCAATCTCACTGTATGCTTATACATGATTTTTTTTCCCAATTTACAAATAATGTGGTTAAATACAAATTATGTCCCTGTCAAAGCTGTCCAATCGCACAATTTCAATTTTTATTTCAGGACAACTCCATAAAAATTATAAACTTCTGACAAAAACACAAAACAAATTTGCTTGGTCTCTTGAAGACTATGAAAATAGAAAAGTAAAATTGCCAAATGCAAAAGATCCTAACGGTACATTAGCTGCAGAAATACGAAAGAAAACTGCAGTTGGGAAGCATCTTAATATTAAAGGGGACCCTGTGGTAAAGGAGTGCCCAAACTATGGCCCATAGAACACATGCAGCCTCCAATCCATAGCAACCTGAAGGCCAGGCAGCTCAGTCCTATTTTGTACCTGTATCTCTTATTTGCTGGTTCGTTCTGTTTCCATTTTGTAGGCCTGGATGTTTGGGGGCAGCTGTTCTTAGTGCTGTTGCCTCATTGCTGGTTAAATCCTGAAGTATTGACAATTTGAGATCATTGCAAATGAACGGGAACATGGATTTAAACTTAATGTGGCCTCAGGTCTCCATGGTACACACCAATGCAATCCACAAAGACAAAAAGCTTAGAAACCCCTGCTGCACTACATTGCAAAGTTAAAGCTACATTCATCCTGCCATTTGCACAGATTCTATATTAAGTCCAGTGGTGGAAATCCTGATCTTATACTGGCATAAACACAACCACTTGGGGCACATTTGATTGAAACAACTGTCCAGTTTGAAATCGGTATGTTGCCCTACTAAAGCTGTGCAGGTGTGAACACAAGGGCTGATAATATGGTCCCAGCAGTGTCTGGGGGAAGGTGGAAAGAGGTGGGCACCTGCTTCTCAAGCACTGCATGTACCAACAGCGAATTGAGCTAACCTCACACTATAATGTGAAGTTATCTCATTCAAGTGCAGATGGGTCAGGGTCAGGGGCAAAATTTCAGGAGCAGCAGCTGTTAAATGGCTGCTGTTCGCTCAAAAGCTGTCCTGCAAATAAAGAGTGGGAAGAACCAGAAGCAGAATCCACAATGCAATTTGGAACACAGGAAGTACTGGGGAACACCCTACTGTGTGCTGATGGTTGTTTTGCAGATGAGGCAGATTAAGGTATTTGGTGGAAGTCTTGATAATAAGGCTGACGGCATTGGGGATGATGTTTTATTTGGTTAGAGTAAAGGGCAATGTGGAAATGACTTGTGCTTTGATTGTGTCATGCAGTTAACAAAGTGGCTTCTGTAAGAAAGCGTCATCACTATGGCTGACTAGCCTGTTGTTTCGGCAGATGTGCCTTCCGGCTTTTGGTCATTGTAATCTCATGCAATTGGTTGATGCCACTTGTCTACTGTAGCCTGCTCCATGGTAAGACCCCTTTTTAAGGCTGAAGCTGTGTAAAACATAGCAGGCTACAATAATTTTGGACAACTGAACTGTACTGCAGCATTCCAGGAATCTGAACTTTTGCTTGGTGGTACACCTCATTCTATCTCTCTTCATCTCTTAGCCATGGGTATCTCAATGGACTAAGCAGCCATAGCTGCAGCAGATAGACCCCCAGTAGCCATCCGTCTAGACTTTCTCACCCTTTAAGTAACAGTGAAACCATTCAAATGAATGAATCATAGCAACTGTCAGGGGAGGCTGGGCATTAATGTGCATAATTCAATACTTACAGTCATAGAGCAGCTGCACATTAATGGAGTAGAACCACTTCCTGCTCACAAAAGGGGTAACACTGGAGATAGTGGTACATATGGTCCACCTGTGCTATCCAACCAGACAAGAAAAGTGCAGACTTCTCCTGTGTTGCTATGTTTCCTTGTGAATGTTGATGAACTATGAGTCCCAAGCAAACATGGCATCTGTCACCTCCACGACGCAACCGTTTTGGGCAAAAATTTGGGAAGAGATCTCCTGCTGCTGCTTAGAGCCCTGTAGCATAAAAGTTCAAGTTTGGGTGACAGAGCTGACCTAGTTGTTGGGAGTGGTTTGCAGGTCTGAATCAAGAGCATGCACATTTCAGTGACAGCCTCCTTGGTAAATCGTATCATCCACACTTCATCTGACATATACAGGTAGAAATGTCTGTATCTGTAAACATGACTGGTGGTAAAAGGACAGGTCCTCATTGATGTTCTGAGGCGCAAAAGCAAGAGTCTGGCATGCTTCCTCCTCCTCCTCCAGAACCAACAAACAGAGAGGGATGCACATTGTTCCTCTCAAAGCAACACGCAATGACCATCCTTGGGGAAACAGTAGTAGCTAACAGATGAGGTATAGCTTTAAGCAGCTTAGTACAGCTCCAATAAGTTTCACTGACTATCCTTTCAGCTATCTGGCACAGAAGCAGGGAATAACCAACACCTATCAACAAAACAGAAATCAGCAGAATAGCAATACACCTGTAACAGTAGAGAGCCAAATTGAGAGAAGAGGCCTCCCATGGAGCACCCATTTTATATTAGCACTGAGCATCTGGAACACTATTCTGGAAATCTGTTTGCATTATAGGAACTAGCCCCATTTACATTTTTTTTTGTGTGCAGGAGGTGACCATTGCAGGCACTTGCGGGACATGTTTGTGCTATGCACGCAAGTCAGTGCCTCATAATGCAAACAGTAGATGCCCTCTGCATTGCAGCACTGGGTGCCGATGGCTGCATTAACGGCCCCATTGGCACCTCAATCTCATATTGATATGAAAATTAACTCCATCCCAAAGTATATTTGATTCCACAATTTGGAAGCAGTGCCACAAAAATCCACCTTAAAATTCATGGCAGGTTTGGTGTCAGTCAACCAATCCTCTGAACAGAGATCAGCATCACAAAGATGCCAACATACAACACATCCCTTAATTGTGTTTCCTGTCCAATTAGTGTACATACTCTGCGGCTAATTCTCCCAATTATACTCCAGAAGGATTCACTGCTAGAACATTCACAGTTAGGCTGGCTATAGTTAGGATGTAATCTCATAACCGGCACTAGTGTAAATTAGCATTATCTGCATAGTGTTTTGCTCTGGTAGTTTATGCCTCCAGTAATCCATTGATTAACAAAAATGTTATACGACCAGTAATGCAAGCATCAATCATGTACAACTAGAGACACTTCAAATGTTAACACCTATAATACATCTTCACATTGCAACACCCAAACTACCAATTTGCCCAATATCCAAACATGCATCATCCAACAAGCCACTACATCCATGATGCTTAAGTCTGTCTGAATTTGTCAACAGCTTAAAAAGTGTTACTTCCCCCACCCCTTCAGAAACCAAATATGCAATCTAAACAGGATATAAGTTGAGAAGCGGGTGGTTTATCCATTGGCCGTTGTCTCATGGGTAACGCAACTTGTGTTGCATTACATGAGCAACTCTACTTCTTGTGATTTGCTTTTCATATAGTATTGTCCTCTGACATGCATCCTCCACGTAGCTCAGATGAATAAAGAATCTTACATATTTCCATAGCTTTATATGGCTGTGGAGCCTGGAGCATCTACTTAAATTACTTTACAATTTGGCCACAGTATGCTGCAATATAAAAATCACACCATTTATATCTCAATCAGCTCTGGATTCACAAGTCCTCGAATTCAAGCAGGATCATTTGATGCAAAAATAAAACATAAATTGTACATTACTGTTAAAATATAAAAACAACTCTGTTTTGGAGGCAATTTTCAGAAGCGATCGCTTTAATAAGTACCACTGAAAAATATATGTATAAAAATTATGACAATGTCCCTTTAAATTGCAGGACTCGAAACTGAAACCGAAATCTGAGCTGAAATCGTAAAATCAACTTTTAAATCACAGAACTCAAAACTTAGTCAGTCTCAAGTAATGCTGTTTGCCTTAGCCGTACTGCACCATGGAATCAGAGAATGGACAGTAACTGATAAATATAAAGTTTTTTTTCCATATAAAACAGTTTGGCACTGGCCCTTTCCACTTAATCTTGATGCCACCAAGCAGATTAAATTAACACTGGCCCTTTGTCCACAAGGAGTCATCTTGAAAATGTGATTCTGCAATTCCAAGATGTCTGCATCCAAAATATGCAGCGAGTACTAAGAATTAGCAGAGGCAAGAGAACACAGATAAAAAGGAAAAAAAAACTAACGCTGGACATCTGAAATAAAAGCAGAAAATTATGGAAACATAGCCTATCCATCAGCATCTGAAAAATAAGAGTTTAATGTTCCAGTTCAGACAAAGAGTCTCCGCCCAAAATGTTACCCTGTCTCTTCCAGATGCTAAGGCCTACTGTGTACTTCCAGCATTTTCTTCTTTTTATTTGAGGGAGCATGTTGCTAAGGGGAAATTTAAAAATATTACATGACATTAAAATGCAATTTATATATGGTGAAAATTATGGTTTGGTCAACGATAGAATCTAAAAGTGCACTGTAACAGTAGGACAGTTATTAAAAACTAAAATTACTTTTTAAGTAAGGATGTGGAGAGAGAAATTAGGCTACTTGATGACATCAAGTTTTGCTAATGCTTATCTGAATTTTATGGCCTAGGTTTTCCACATTTCCCAGCTACCAATTTTCCGCTTATTAAAGTGTATGGGTAGAAAAACCAACAGGCTGCCAAACACAGAAGGGGAAAACCTTGACCCTTATCTTTTAAGTAAAGAGAAGGTTGGCCTAAAAACCCTAAATTCTGGCAATTTTTAAAAAAAACTCAACAGTTACAAAACTAGATTCAAACTCAAAATATAAAAGGCAACTGCACTGACACACCAACTCATGCTAAGATTCAGGGTTCACTCCCCCAAATCCCTGGATGCCAAAGTTTCAGTCTCAGGTAAATAGAGAGATCACCAAGTGGAAGCTGGCCTCAAAACAAGGAAGTCAGGAGAGCCTGCTGCCCAGTGTTTCACAAGCCATCGGGTAGTTCAAAACCACCATCACAGAACTCGCCTACCTGCTCACTTGGGCTTTTGGATGGAGAATGTCCTCAATTGGGGGGGGGGGGGGGGGGGGGAAGAGGAGGAAAGAGTAGTTTAAAAAATGTCACCCCTTGACACTAGTCCATCTATACAGAATGGGGCAATATCAAATATCGCAATTGTAACAGTTTATCTACCTCTCAATGACAGATTTTTTGTGAATAATCTACCTCCTTGACAAACAACTTTCCAAAACTTTAAATCCTGAAAAAGCTAAATTGCAAAATAAACATACACCAGGTCGAACCTTCTGTATCCTATTTACACCAAAACATTTCTTAAACTTGTGGGGCAGAATGAATTTAATGAGCACAGGCCTGTTTTCCTTTGACACAAAAGGTCAAACCAAATGTTGCCTTCTACAATAGACCTCTCCCAATATCATAGAGTAGTGAAAACACAGCATGTAAAGCCCACGGTAACAGATGCTCTCTCATATTGTGGTTACTCTATTAGAAACTACAGCAACTGTGGAAGATCAGCAGCACAGTGATTAACAAATTGTAACAAGGTCTTTTAACCTAAATTTAATGTTTTGGACTTGCATTTATATAGTGTCTTTCACGAACTAAGAACATCCCAAAGATCTTTACAGCCAATGATGTACTTTTGAAGTGTAGTCACTGTTGTAATGTAAAATGTGGTATATAAATACAAATTCTTTCCTTTAGTGACATCTAGTAATAAATGAGTAGTGCAACTGCTTGAATCTTAGCCTAACTGGAACTGCAACTGTCCATTGAACATCACCCAGAATTCAAGGAATCTTGAGCTCCCCAATGACCCAGTAAATAAATGCACTTACAGGGCCATACACTTCAAAGATACTAGGTTCTTCCATGGTCTTTGTTGATGTAGCTAACCTTAGCTGGGGTTGAAGTGTCCTCAGGGTTGGGGGAAGGGAAGGAAATTATTGTGATTTACCCTTTCGGCCACGCTCAAAGGTTTACATCAGAATATTATTCTATAGATGGCATTATTCCTCGGACACCTCAGCCACAGCCATTTTTCAGTTGTAAACCTAGACAGTGCATGTTGACAGGCTGTTTGACTTTTGGGGCCCATGACAGCCAATCAAGACCCTGTCCTCTCACCTACTGCCCTCAAGCAGACACTTTTGCTGCACAGCTTTCAAATGCAGGAGTCCTGGGCAATTCTTTTCTTCCTCGCCCAAAGTCTGGAAACACCAATGTCAACTATAGCACTTTAGTGTCACCATGACTGCATTTGGCAAACTCAGTACCAAGCAACTGGGGCCTTGTCTATATGGCTCAGATCCACACTATAAAGTGCACTTATCTACTGAGCCACATAATCTCTCTGAAAAAGAAGTCTTGGATCTATTGTACATGGTCATACTCCAGAGGTCACGCTTTGGAATCTTAAAAATAGATATACACTCTGCTCTTCATTCCAAGTGCAAATCAAATTATCTGATCATTTTTATTACAAACTAAATTCCCACTCTGCTGTGTTATTTACATTGTTTATAATAGTATTAGATTCTAGGAATTTTTTAAACACACAAAAACTTTGAATTATCATGAGTATATAATGGCAGTCATTTCATACTGGTTTCTTCTGACCTGGAGCCAGAAATATACAAGCAACTGGTATTTGCAAACTTCCTTCACCAACAACAGTAACGTCTAATTGAACTCAGGATTTACAGCAATTAGACTTTGTGGCCTTAAAGGCAGAGGCTGTCTTGAATAGAACTCCAGTTTAACAGCAGAATGATATAAAGTATAGCACACCCGTCATTATATAACAGCAACCTATCTATAAGTAAGGGCGCAGGATATTTGTTAGTTTTTTTTTATTGTATTGATGAGTTTATGGAGATGGTGATAATCAATTTCCAATTTTCTTATGCTGGTAGACTGTCATATTTTGAACTGTGCCTCAACATGAATCATGCACAATGGCATTAACAATTGTTAATCATTGTAAGATTACTGATAATTCATATATAGAGCAGCAAATATCTGTTAGTGAATTTAAAATAGTAATCTGCCACGGTTCTTATCACCGAGTAGCTCAATTAGCTTGCACATATCAGTTACCCCGTAGATTACATTTGTATAATCACAAAAATTGCAACAACCCTATTCAACTCAGATTATGTAACCCTAAAATCCATCACAAAATCTCACTGCAATTAGCAAATGTTACCGTACTAACATTTGTAATCACTATAAATTTTTAATTATGCATAAAACATTAGTGATTAAAGATTAAATCTAAGTTAACCACGCACACCCAGCATCATAATTATTTTAAGAAAGGCCCAATTGTTACTCTAAATCAAAACTGTAGCCTATTCATAACATTTTCTAATAAGTTCTAAGAAAAAGGGAATAACTATCAGTCTGAACATTAATGCTTTCAAAATTACAACATTTAATTCCCAATTAATGAATTCCCCCCAAAAAAGTTTAAAAATCCCACTGCAGTAAGCATGCTTCATTTTGCACAACTCAACTGAAATTCTGAAATGTTAACCCTTGTTTCCCCTCCCCCCCAAAAAAACAATGAAAATCTAATCAATTCTAATTTATATTATCCTTCTTATATACCAATCGGTGGGACTTCATTCTCTTCAGCTTATTTTTTAAAAAAGCCTACTACTAAGGCTGCTTCCAAATATCCACCAGTCATCTGCAGGCACTTATCAATACAACACAAAAACAAGTTTTAAAAAAAAGTTTTAAAAATGTGGCATTAATAAGTCACCATTTTGAAGCCATCTTCTGAAAGTAGTGCTGGCAAATTTCTGCATGCTAGCCAGAAAAAAATATCACTACTAAAACCTAAACTTAAACACCAGGCCTTCTGGAAGTCCACAGATAGCGACCTGGTTTCCCAGACTTGCAATCTTCCCGGAGGCTATTGCCAAGTTGTCCAGAGTTTGAAGCCCACAAATTGGAGATCGGTAATAAACGTTTAAAGCACGCTGTCAAATGAAATCTATTGAAATGATGGCAAACACCATCCACCGACAGAAGTAAATGACCAAGATCTACAAGTATTTGAATCAGCAGGGCATCAAGTGGCCAATCTCTCCATAACTTGGGAGTTAATTGCCAGCCCAGATTTTAGGCCAGGGAAGCAGTGCTCAAGGTTACAAGAGGATCAAACAGAAAATGCTAGAAATACAGAAGTCCATCAACATCGGAAAAGCAGCTTAACGTTTAGGTGGAAACCTGTATTTTCTCTTTTCAGATGCTGACAGGCCTGTTGTGTATTTCCAGCATTTTGTGCTTTTATTTTAAATTTTCAGTATTTATTTTTATTTCTACTCTCATAAGTTGACCACTTTTGATCTGTGTACAAAGATTAAAATAGATTGGTTTCTTTCCTTTTAACTCTACCTTCTAATATGAGAAATTAGTCTTGAGTTAAAATATTCAACAGAAACCATTTTACAAATATTTGAATTGTTGACTGCGGATAGGTAAAATTAAATAGATTTTTTAAAAAAAAATCAATCTTGCCTTTAGATATTAAAAAAAAGTGAACAAACTGGTCCAGCCCCTCTGCCATGCCGATCATTTCTATATCTGCTAGCTGCAACCTTCACGCCAGTAGTCCAACTCCCCCTTTCCTACGAACAAATATAATCTACTGCTGTTAATTTAAAGTCATATTTTGCACTAAAATAATTTGAATTATCAAGTAATTTCAATTAAGCAACTTGGAATTAGCAGACACAACGGAGCAGGATCATCCTCGTCACTGTGCCTGACCTGGATAGTGTGAGGCCCAACAGCGATGGTCAGAGGAGAGTAGCATTGGAATTTATTTTATTATGGAATATAAATAGTTGCCTCCAGAGACAAATAAAATTATAGTTACTTTAAATAGAGCACCCTGAAACCTAAGGGAAGGGAAAATAAAAATAAATACATGATAATCCTAAATTGCAACCTTGAGGTATGCCTCTCCTCTGCAAATCCACACACGGAGGTCCACTTCTGAGACCTGGTTTCCCATACTGGCATTCTCCCCACTCAGACTATATTCAGTCCATCCTTACAACCCCCTTCCCCACTACTTCAAAAAGAATCTACACCAAATTGTTCCAAACAGCCTCAGGCCCCTAAAAGGTTAAAGTTCATTCACTACCCAGATTATAATTTATTCTATAGACCAATACATTTTTTAAAACGTACATCTTTGCCAGTCTATTGCATTCCGAATTTTACCTTTAGGAGAACTATTCCTGGATGCGATTCTTTCCTTAAATCTCAACTTCAGATCACAAAATACAAACAATTCTCACCTTGTTTTTCCTCCACTCTGTATTAACAAACAAGGCCCTGGCTTTTTTTTTCCTTTTCCACCCTCCCTCTCAATAAACGACTGAGCCTAAACCTACAACCAGACAAAAAGCCCAGGCCTTAAGTGAATCATGGGGTATTAATCCAGAGCAGGGGCTCGGTTTGGCGCCAGGGTCAGGCAGCTGGGGATACTCTTGAAGGGTAATATAATTATCCCACCATGCCCCACCTCCAAGAAGATTGAATTCTCCTAGAAAGGGGAGGGAGTAGGAGGCTATTGCACATAAATGTCCCCATGTCTCACCTCCCCAAGGAGGGAGAAATACTAGCAGGAAGGGGGGGTGCTATTACAATTACTCCTGCCCATACTGTAAATCTTCAAGAAGGGGCAGCTATTACAATTTATACATCCCCAGCACTTCATGGGATCGCTACAATTACCATACCTCCCTCAACACCTGGCCCAGGGGATATTAAAATTATCCCACCCCCAGCACCTCATAGGGGGGGATATTACAATTACCACTCCAAAAGCTCATGGAGGGAGCTATTACAAATTACCCTGTCCTCAACACCTCATGGTTAGGGGCTATTACAATTACCCCACCCCCAAGACATCACTGGGGGGTCTATTACAATTACCCCACCCCCAAGACATCACTGGGGGGTCTATTACAATTACCCCACCCCCAAGACATCACTGGGGGGTCTATTACAATTACCCCACCCCCAAGACATCACTGGGGGGTCTATTACAATTACCCCACCCCCAAGACATCACTGGGGGGTCTATTACAATTACCCCACCCCCAAGACATCACTGGGGGGTCTATTACAATTACCCCACCCCCAAGACATCACTGGGGGGTCTATTACAATTACCCCACCCCCAAGACATCACTGGGGGGTCTATTACAATTACCCCACCCCCAAGACATCACTGGGGGGTCTATTACAATTACCCCACCCCCAAGACATCACTGGGGGGTCTATTACAATTACCCCACCCCCAAGACATCACTGGGGGGTCTATTACAATTACCCCACCCCCAAGACATCACTGGGGGGTCTATTACAATTACCCCACCCCCAAGACATCACTGGGGGGTCTATTACAATTACCCCTCCCCCAAGACCCCAGTAAGGGGGGGCTATTACGATTACCCCTCCCCCAAGACCCCAGTAAGGGGGGGGCTATTACAATTACCCCTCCCCCAAGACCCCAGTAAGGGGGGGGGCTATTACAATTACCCCTCCCCCAAGACCCTAGTAAGGGGGGCTATTACAATTACCCCTCCCCCAAGACCCCAGTAAGGGGGGGGGCTATTACAACTACCCCTCCCCCAAGACCTCACTAAAGGGGGGGCTATTACAATTACCCCTCCCCCAGGACTTCACTAAAGGGGGGGGGGGGCTATTACAATTACCCCTCCCCCCAAGACCTCACTGAGGGGGCAATACTATTACCCCCCCTCCTTCACCAGGGGGTAATTATATCCCTCTTCCGCCAGCACCTCACTGCCGGGACGGTCTCCTCAGTCACCACAACAACCATTACACAGTCTGGTTACCTGGCCTGATCCTGGGAGCGGGTATTTTTTTTTTCTCTCTCTCTAGGAAGAATTGTTTGTTGTTTTTTTTTTAATTTATATTTTTTTTTTTGTAGTTTGGTTCCTTCTCTCTCTCTCTCTCTCCCCTCTCTCTCTCTCTCTCTTTTTTTTTTCCTTCTTCTCTCTTCCCTTTAACTCCGAACCGCCTGACTCCGCGCTGAAAACACTCCGGACTCCGACAATATGGCGGCACCGCGCTTCCCCCGCCAGCCCCGCGCCACAACGAGGCTGCGCCGGCCGGTGCCCCGTCCAATACCGTCCGGGAGCAACACACACCGCGGCACGCGAAAACGTGCGGGGGGGGGGGGGGGACTATAAACCTGTCGTACAATGTGACCAGTGCTGCTGTGGGAATCTGCATTTTCTTATTGACAATTTACTAAAAGCCTCACTTTTTTTAAAAATAGATATAAAAACCTCCCTCCCCACAATTGCTGAACCCCTCTCCTCATTTAAGACCCACCAAGCATTTGGTCACCCCCCCATATCACCTTTTTGGGTCAGCACTTATTTATTTTTAATGACACCTCTGTGAAGCAGATTGGGATTTTTTTTTTCTACATGAAAGACATTATTTTAAAAGCAAGTTGTTGTTTAAGCTATTCAAAAAACATACTTGTACTTATATAACATCAGAGCACCTCACAAACATCTCAAAGGGCTTGACGTACGCTGGATTACTGTGAAGTGCAGTGCCTGGTTTCCAATTTGTTCTTGGGGTGCAGGCAATGCTGGGTTAGGCTGCATTTATTGCTCGTGCTTAATTGCCCTGAGAAGTGGCGAGGCTTGTATTACACAGAATTACAACACAGAAACAGACCATTCAGCCCAACCAGGCCGTGCTGGTGTTTATCCCCCACAGGTGTAGTAGTCCTAATCCCACCTGCCGGCTCTGTTCTCATATCCCTTATGCTCCTTTCCTTCAACCAGTTGTCTGACCTATTCTGAAATGCTGACATCGCCTTTGCTTCAGTCACCATCTCTGGTAGTGTATTCCACAACCTCACAACCCTCCGTGTAAAAAAGTTTCTCCTGCTCTCTGTCCTAAATCTCTTGCATTTATTCTTATAGCTATGTCCCCTTGTTCTTGCCCCCCCCCCAAATCCCTGGAAACAGTCTGTTTCTTTCTACTCTGTCACATCCCATATGATTTTAAACACTTGATCATATCACCCCATAAACTCCTCTGTTGTAATGATAACAGTCCCAATTTTTCAAGTCTTTCTTCCTATTTACTCATACCAGGCAGCTTCCGAGTGAATCTGCGATGCACCCTCTCTATTGTCTCAACATCCTTCCTATAGCGTGAAGCCCAAAACTGCACACCATACACCAACTGTGGTATTAAGCTTCAAAGCAATTGTTTTTATAACTGAGTGTCTTACTAAGTCACTTCATACGGCATTAAAAGTCAATCACATGGTGTGGAACTATTGTCAAATGTAGGCCAGATCTAGGGGTAGCAGGTTCCCTTTCCTCAAGGACAGTTGAGTTTTTATGACTATCCATCAGCTTTTGTGGTAATTTTTGTTTTCTGGTGCTAGCCTAAAATTACCAGAACTTAATTAAATTTCACAACTCTACCATGGTGGGATATGAGCTCACAACCTCCGGGTTGCTAGGCCTGTACCATAACCACTACATTACCGTACATTAGTCTCACCCCACCCTATCTCTGTAACCTCCTCCAGCCGTATAGCCCTTCAAGAACTCTGCGTTCCTCCAACCCTGACCTCTTGTCCATCTCCCACTTCCTTCGCCCACCATTGGCGGCCATCCCTTCAGCTGCCTAGACCCTAAGCTCTGGAATTCCTCCCTGAACCTCTTCGCCTCTCCACCTCTCTCTCCTCCTTTAAGACGCTCCTTAAAATTGACCTCATTCACCAAGCTTTTGGTCACTTGTCGTAATGTCTCCTCCTTTGGCTCGGTGTCAATTTTTGTCTGATTAAACTTCTGTGAAGTGCCTTGGGACTTTTGCTATATTAAAGGCACTATATAAATCCAAGTTGCTGCTATTGTACCCAAATTAGCTAAGTAAATTCCTAAGTTACTTTACGCAAAGTAAGATCACATAAACAGCAAAGAAATTATATCATCAGTTAAGCTGTTTTTTTAGTGGTGTTGGTTGAGGGAGTTTTATTGGCTATGACACCAAGAAATCTCCATGCTCTTTTTCAAATACTGTGTTGGGATCTTTAAGATCCCTCTGAGCCACTGGAACAGGCAGACTCGGACTCATTTTCATGATTCATCTGAAGGACAGCATCTCCGAGAAAGCAGCACTTTCTCAGTATTGTACTGGAGTGCTCGACCAGATGGTGTGCTCAAGGCATGGAGTGGAGCTTCAACCCATGATCTCCTGACTTGGGGTCATACTGAAAATTTCCAAAAAGTTCACTTTTTTGTTCTATAAATATGATGTAATAGGATCCTGATTTGCATAAACTCACGAGGCTTGTGCCTGCTTTTGGAAATGAGAATAGGGAAAGGAAATATACAACTTAAATGTTAAGGTTCTGAAGGGAGTAGAGGAACCTTGATGTGCAGAATCACAAGAAATTGGCATCGCGGAACTTGCATTTATAGAATTTACCAATAAAAGTGCATCAACAAGTAAGGTCAAAGCAGGAAAAAATGGTAAAAAGTTAAAACTAAAGGCTCTTTATCTGAATGCATGGAGCATTCGTAACAAGATAGATGAATTAGTTGCACAAATAGAGATAAATGGGTTTGATCTAATAACCATTACAGACACATGGTTGCAAAGTAACCAAGGTTGGGAACTAAATATTCCAGGGTACATGACGTTTAGGAAAGACAGGCAGAATGGAAAAGGAGAGGGTGTAGCCCTAATAATAAAGGATGACTTAAGGATAGTGGTGAGAAAGGATCTTGGCTCGGAAGATCATGAAGTAGAATCAGTATGGGTGGAAATAAGAAATAACAAGGGGCAGAAAACACTGGTGGGAGTAGTTTATAGGCCCCCTAATAGTAGCTATACCATTGGACAGAGCATTAATCATGAAATAATAGGAGCTTGTAACAAAGGTAATGCAATAATCACGGGGGACTTTAATCTTCATTTAGGCTGGGCAAATCAAATTGGCAATGGCAGTCTGGTGGACGAGTTCATGGAATGTATTCGAGACAGTTTCCAAGAACAATACGTCATGGAACCAACCAGCGAACAGGCTATTTTAGATCTTGTCTTGTGTAATGAGACAGGGTTAATTAATAACCTCACAGTAAAGGGTCCTCTGGGGAAGAGTGATCATATGATAGAATTTCACATTGAGTTTGAGAGTGACATACTTAAGCCATAAACTAGTGTCTTAATCTTAAATGAAGCCAATTACATAGGTATGAAGGACGAGTTGGCTAAGGTAGATTGGGAAAATTAGATTAAAGGGTATGACGGTTGATAAACAATGGCAAACATTTAAAGAAATATTTCAATATTCTCAACAAATACACATTCCATTGAGAAATAAAAACTCCACAGGAAAAGTGATCCATCCGTAGCTAACTAAAGAAGTTAAGGATACTATTAGATTAAAAGAGAGGCCTATAATGTTGCCAAGAAGAGTAGTAAGCCTTCCAAAATTCCCTAGATTCTATAACGATCCCAGCGGATTGCAAGGTAGCAAATGTAACCCTTCTATTGAAGAAAGGAGAGAGTGAGAAAACAGGGAACTACAGGCCAGTTAGCCTGACATCAGTCGTTGGGAAAATGCTGGAATCCATTATTAAGGAAGTGGTAACAGGGCACTTAGAATATCATATTATGATTAGGCAGAGTCAACATGGTTTTATGACAGGGAAATTGTGTTTGACAAATTTATTAGAGTTTTTTGTGGATGTAACTAGCAGGGTAGATAAAGGGGAACCAGTGGATGTAGTATCTTTGGATTTTCAAAAGGCTTTCGATTAGGTGCCAGATAAAAGGTTGTTACGCAAGATAAGGGCTCATGGGGTTGGGGGTAATATATTAACATGGATAGAGGATTGGTTAATGGACAGAAAACAGAGAGTAGGGATAAACGGGTCATTTTCAGGTTGGCAGGCTGTAACTAGTGGGGTACCGCAAGGATCGGTGCTTGGGCCTCAGCTATTTACAATCTATATTAATGATTTGGATGAAGGGATCGAGTGTAATGTATCCAAATTTGCTGACGATACAAAGCTAGGTGGGAAAGTAAGCTGTGAGAAGGACTCAAAGAGTTTGCAAAGGGATGCAGACAGGTTAAGTGAATGGGCAAGAAGGTGGCAGATGGAGTATAATGTGGGGAAATGTGAGTTTATTCACTTTGGTAGGGAGAATAGAAGAACAGAATATTTTTTAAATGGTGGGAAACTAGTAAATGTTGGTGTTCAGAAGGACTTGGGTGTCCTTGTACAAGAAACACAAAAAGTTAGCATGCAGATACAGCGAGCAACTGGGAAAGCATATGGTATGTTGCCCTTTATTGCAAGGTGGTTGGAGTACAAAAGTAAGGAAGTCTTATTACAATTGTACAGGGCTTTGGTGAAACCTCACCTGGAGCACAGCGTACAGTTTTGGTCACCTTGCCTAAAGAAGGATATACTTGCCTTAGAGGCAGTGCAACGAAGGTTCACTGGATTAATTCCTGGGCTGAGAGGGTTGTCCTATGAGGAGAGGTTGAGTAAAATGGGCCTATACTCTCTGGAGTTTAGAAGAATGAGAGGTGATCTCATTGAAACATATAAGATTCTGAGGGGGCTTGACAGGATAGATGCTGAGAGGTTATTCCCCCTGACTAGAGAGTCTAGAACTAGGGGGCGTAGTCACAGGATAAGGGGTCGGCAATTTAAGACTGAGATGAGGAGGAATTTCTTCACTCATGGTGTTGTGAATCTTTGGAATTCTTTATCCCAGGGGGCTGTGGATGCTGAGTCGTTGAGTATATTCAAGGCTGAGATAGATAGATTTTTGGACTCTAGGGAGATCAAGGGATATGGGGATCATGCAGGAAAGTGGAGTTGAGGCCAAAGATCAGCCATGATCTGATTGAATGGCGGAGCAGGCTCAAGGGGCCGTATGGCCTACTCCTGCTCCTATTTCTTATGTTCTTATGTTCTTATATAGTGTCTCACATCATCAGGATATTCCAAAGCACTTTATAACCAATTAATTAATTACTTTTGCAGTGTGGTCACTGTCGTTGTGTAGGCAAATGTGGCAACCAATTTGTGCACAGCAAGGTCCCACAGACAGAAAATGAATGACCAAATAATCTGTTCTTGGTGGTGATGGTTGAGGGAAAAATGTTGGGCAGGACACCAGGAGAACATCCTGCTCTTCTTTGAAAGATACCATGGGATCTTTTATCTCCACCTGAGCTTGCAGATGTAGGGCCTCACCTTAACATCTCATCCAACAGAGAGCATCTCTGACAGTGCAGCACTCTGTCAGTAATGGACTGAAGTGTCAGCCTGGATTCCACGGTGGCTTCAAGTCTTTAGGGCAGCTTGAACCTACAACCTTTGACTCAAGTGCTACCAAGTGAGCCAAGCTTGTGAACAGAGGCCTTGGTTTTGTATCCGGATACATAGAATACAAAAGGAAGGAGGTATTTGTGCAAGGCTGCAGTTGGAGAATTGTGTATAGTTTTGGGCATCCCATTATAAGAAGGATATAAAAGCAATGGAATAGGTGCTGCAGAGAATCATTAGATAGTCTTCAAGGATGAGGGATTACGGTTATGAAGTGTAGGACTATCGCAGTTAGGTAAATAAATAAGAATATGCATATAACATGGTGGAGGGAGGCAGGGAGAATGGCTTAGAAGGGAAAAGGGTGGTGAAGGAGCTGCATCAGACTTTTGTCCACTGAAATGATGTGGGGGGTGGGGATAAAGTGACAATTTATTAAATTGTGCGATAGTATAAAACAGGTAATAGCAAGTTGGCAGCCTGTTTTACATCTCTCCAGATTTTTAGTCCATTGAAGTCAAGATCTACCCCAATGAATTTGCACAGGGTTAAAAAAGCTACAGGCTGCCGACATTGAAGAGATGTATTAAATCCAGACCAGCCAGTTTGTGGAATGTACAGCCTATTTCAAACTGATAAAATGAGAGTCAATTGTCTCGTCCCGGATGCATTGGGGGTGGTTTTAATCCCCAAGAACGAGTGGGTTGGGGGCGGGTGGGAGTTGAAAATAGTTGTTTTCTTGGGTCGCAACCGCAAAATTTTTTGACTTTGCATTCCCAGCGGGAAGCCTGTACTTTTACGCGCTGACCTTAAACCCGAAAATAAAGCCGGGTTGCGGTCGCTACCCAAAAAACAACTATTTTCAACTCCTACCCGCCCATTCTTGGGGTTTAAAATCACCTCCATTAAGTCTGCGTGGCCTATATTCATTTTGAGAATAGCTGAAATGTCTTCTTTAAACCTGTATTCTAATGGGGAGGAGAGTTGGCCGATTTTATTGACGGTGAATCATTGATTGGGGAAGGAGTCAGGAGACCAGCCCTCCCATTAGTGGGACAACAAAGAAAAAAGAACAAAAGGACAGATAGGTAGTGAGACAGCCTAGGGAGGAATTAGGGAGGAAACCTGGCCAAGGTAAGGGAAAATCGCTCATCTCAAGCCAGAAATAGAAGACGGAGCAGGAAAAGCTAAGCGTGCACACTAATCGAAATATTGTGTGGTATTTTTATTATTTGTTGTTCTTGAGGAGAGTTCTGTAGATAGTTGAATGATCAAACCTGTTACTCTGTATGTTCACTTGCTGTCTGTAAGATAAAGCAGCTTAGAGATTCGTACTTGGTCGTGTCTCACTAAAGCGTTTCAGTCCGCCTTCAAAAAGAATGGAGGAGCGCATGTGAGGGTTATATGGGAATGACACATGATATCCAGTTCTGATCACAAGGGGGTCCTATTAGTGTACCCCCAGGTTACACCCCCAGGTATAATTGGATATAGGGCAGTACAGGCACACTCCTGAACATAAGATGGTCAGATTGTTTACAGGAGTGACCAGCTGAGAGAATAGCTAAGGAATATCTAAGGATGACATAAAACTTGTAATGTGCTTATGCACTGTTTCTCTGCCAAAATTACCTCACAAAATGTTGAATCGTTCATGCTGCAACTTGTTTTGCTGCTTTTATACAAAGCGCAAATTCTGGTTGCCATCGCTCTTCTAAAAATGGTTTCTGTAGCTGTTAGTTCTGTCAGTGCATCGTGAAGGACAGTGCGTACAAACATCAAATCCTGCAACAATCTGTGAATGGCCAGTCTTGCTGTGAACATGAAAAGAATTCCAGGATTTGTAGACACAGAGACACGCTGGGAATTATAGCCCATTTCCTTGTTGAGTTTCTTCAGTCACGTTGATGACTCTGGGTAGCCACATTAAATCAAGCCCTAGGTTTCACAGAGAGGCATAAGTTTCTGATGAAAAACATTGTTGGACAGCTTTTAAATGTGGAAAATGCTGTTGAATGTTTATGACACAATATAGACATAAAAAAATTTTAAAAATTAAAAATAAATGATTAAACTCACCTGTGTTTTCTGTGTTTTTAGTGATGTTCGTTGAGGGATAAATATTGGCCAGGACACCGGGCAGAACTCCCCTGTCTTCTTCAAAATAGTGCCATGAGATCCACCTTAGGACAGACGGGACCTCAGTTTGACATCTGATGGCAAAAGATGGCACTTCCGAAAGTGCAGCACCCCCTCATACTGCACTGGATTGTCAGCCTAGATTTTGTGCTCAAGTCTCTGGAGTGGGACTTGACTCAGAGGCAAGACTGCTACCCACTGAGCCACCGCTAATACCGGTGATGCTTTAGTAAGCATCCCAGCAAAGTCAGATCTAGTTCTCATCCAACATTTACACGCATACCCTTTCCAGCACACGTCACTAGTCAGTAGCAGGGATCCTGGCTGATTTGTCACCTCCCTAACTCAGAAGCATTGAGGCCAATTTTAGTGTCCTAATTATGACACTAGCTGAGAATAGCTAACTCGGCATGGAACAGGGATTGAAGGTGGGACCTTCTAGTCCAAATGGCTTAATACTACACCAGAACATGCCTTTATCCACTTGACCATCAAAGGGGTCATATTTACATGTATAATGGGGATTTTAATAATTTCACTAAAATAGTGGGGTTGATCTTAACTTGGGTGAGGGGCAGGAGGGAAACTGCCTGAGTTACAACAGGGGGGGATCAGGACCACCTATCTTAACATGCCCACAGTTCCCCCTGGGAATCCAAAAGACAGCACCTCTGACAGTGCAGCACTGCACTGGAGTGTCAGCCTAGATTTTGTGTTTAAGTCTCTGGAGTGGGACTTCACCTTTTGACTCAGAGTCGAGAGTGCTACCCACTGAGCCACCCAGGAATACCATCAGAGCTGCTTCCGATCCGCTGCCGTAACTTTGCCGGAGATCCTCGGGCTTCTGCCTTACTTCCAGCGAGAATACGGCGGCCAAGCAGGAGCAGCTCCAAGGAAATTGCCTGGCCATAGTCTTTCAATTCACCTCGGGGAATGAAATAATTAAGTTCTGAAAAGTGAGTCTGCTGATGGGTTTCCTTCCTTGCTCAAGTTTATTTACATAGAATCTTAGAATGATAGAGCAAAGAAGGAGGCCATTCGGCCAATCGTGCCTGTGCCGGCTCTTTGAAACAGCTATCCAATTGGTCCCATTCCACTGCTCTTTCCCCACAGCCCTGCAAATTTTTCCACTTCAAGCATTTATCCAATTCCCTTTTGAAAGCTATTATTGAATCTGCTTCCATCACCCTTTCAGGCAGTGCATTCCAGATCTGGGTGGGGACTTCAACGTCCATCACCAAGAGTGGCTCGGTAGCACCTACTGACCGAGCTGGCCGAGCCCTGAAGGATATAACTGCCAGACTGGGCCTGCAGCAGGCGGTGAGCGAACCAACACTAGGGAAAAGCCTACTTGACCTCGTCTTCACCAATCTACATGTCGCAGGTGCTTCTGTCCATGATAGTATTGGTAGGAGTAACCACCGCACAGTCCTCGTGGAAACAAAGTCCCGTCTTCACACTGAGGACACCATCCAACCTGTTGTGTGGCACTACCACCGTGCTAAATGGGATAGATTCAGAACAGATCCAGCAGCTCAAAACTGGGCATCCATGAGGCGCTGTGGGCCATCAGCAGCAGCAGAATTGTATTCCAGCACAATCTGTAACCTCATGGCCCGGCATATTCCTCACTCTACCATTACCAACAAGCCAGGGGATCAATCCTGGTTCAATGAGGAGTGTAGAAGAGCATGCCAGAAGCAGCACCAGGCATACCTAAAAATGAGGTGCCAACCTGGTGAAACTACAACACAGGACTACATGCATGCTAAACAGCGGAAGCAACATGCTATAGGCAGAGTGAAGCGATTCCACAATCAAAGTTCTGCAGTTCTGCCACATCCAGTTGTGAATGGTGGTGGACAGTTAAACAACTAACGGGAGGAACATCCCCATCCTCAATGATGGCAGAGTCCAGCACATGAGTGCAAAAGACAAGGTTGAAGCGTTTGCAACCATCTTCAGCCAGAAGTGCCAAGTGGATGATCCATCTCGGCCTCCTCCCGATATCCTCACCATCACAGAAGCCAGTCTTCAGCCAGTTCAATTCACTCCACGTGATATCAAGAAACGGCTGAGTGTACTGGATACAGCAAAGGCTATGGGCCCCGACAACATCCCACCTGTCGTGCTGAAGAGTTGTGCACCTCTAGCCAAGCTGTTCCAGTACAGTTACAACACTGGCATCTATCCGACAATGTGGTAAATTGCCCAGGTATGTCCTGTCCACAAAAAGCAGGACCAATCCAATCCGGCCAATTACCGCCCCATCAGTCTACACTCAATCATCAGCAAAGTGATGGAAGGTGTCATTGACAGCACTATCAAGCGGCACTTACTCACCAATAACCTGCTCACGATGCTCAGTTTGGGTTCTGCCAGGACCACTCGGCTCCAGACCTCATAACAGCCTTGGTCCAAACATGGACAAAAGAGCTGAATTCCAGAGGTGAGGTGAGAGTGACTGCCCTTGACATCAAGGCAGCATTTGACCGAGTGTGGCACCAAGGAGCCCTAGTAAAATTGAAGTCAATGGAATCAGGGGGAAAACTCTCCAGTGGCTGGAGTCATACCTAGCACAAAGGAAGCTGGTAGTGGTTGTTGGAGGCCAATCATCTCAGCCCCAGGACATTGCTGCAGGAGTTCCTCAGGGTAGTGTCCTAGGCCCAACCATCTTCAGCTGCTTCATCAATGACCTTTCCTCCATCATAAGGTCAGAAATGGGGATGTTCGCTGATGATTGCACAGTGATCAGTTCCATTTGCAACCCCTCAGATAATGAAGCAGTCCGAGCCCGCATGCAGCAAGACCTGGACAACATTCAGGCTTGGGCTGATAAGTGGCAAGTAACATTCGCGCCAGACAATTGCCAGGTAATGACCATCTCCAACAAGAGAGAGTCTAACCAGCTCCCCTTGACATTCAACAGCATTACCATCGCCGAACCCCCCACCATCAACAACCTGGGGATCATCATTGACCAAAAAGTTAACTGGACCAGCCACATAAATACTGTGGCTACAAGAGCAGGTCAGAGGCTGGGTATTCTGTAGCGAGTGACCCACCTCCTGACTCCCCAAAGCCTTTCCAACATCTACAACGCACAAATCAGGAGTGCGATGGAATATTCTCCGCTTGCCTGGATAAGTGCAGCTCCAACAACACTCAAGAAGCTCGACACCATCCAGGACAAAGCAGCCCGCTTGATTGGCATCCCATCCACCACCCTAAACATTCACTTCCTTCACCACTGGCGCACCGTGGCTACAGTGTGTACCATCCACAGGATGCACTGCAGCAACTCGCCAAGGCTTCTTCGACAGCACCTCCCAAACCCGCGACCTCTACCACCTAGAAGAACAAGAGCAGCAGGTACATGGGAACACCACCACCTGCACGTTCCCCTCCAAGTCACACACCATCCCGACTTGGAAATATATCGCTGTTCCTTCATCGTCGCTGTGTCAAAATCCTGGAACTCCCTTCCTAACAGCACTTTGGGAGAACCTTCACCACACAGACTGCAGCGTTTCAAGAAGGCGGCTCACCACCACCTTCTCAAGGGCAATTAGGGATGGGCAATAAATGCTGGCCTTGCCAGCGATGCCCATATCCCATGAACGAATAAAAAAAAACTCGCTACGTAAAATTTTTTTCCTCATGTCGTCTCTGGTTCTTTTGCCAATTTGCCACCACCAGGTGACTTTTCTACTTTGAGCGCTGCCAAGTACCTTTTAAGTACCTCCTCTTTATCTATTTTTATCCTATCCAATTTCTCTACCACCTCCTCCTTTACTGTGACATCCTCTTCTTTAGTGAAGACAGATGCAAAGTACTCATTTAGCACCTCAGCTATACCCTCTGCCTCCACAAGAAGATCTCCTTTTTGGTCCCTAATCGGCCCTACCCTTCCTTTGACTACCCTTTTACTATTTATATGTTTATAAAAAACTTTTGGATTCAGTTTTATGTTACCCACTAATCTATTCTCATACACTCTCTTTGCCCCTCTTATTTCTGATTTCAGTTCTCCCCTCTGCTTTCTGTATTCAACTTGGTTCTCTACTGAATTATGAACCTTATATTTATCATAAGCCTCCTTTTTGTGTTTAATTTTAATCTCTATATCTTTAATCATCCAGGGAGCTCTAGTTTTTGATGCCCTTCCTTTTCCCCCTTGTTGGAATGCGTCTCGTCTGTACCTGAACCATCTCCTCTTTGAAGGCTTCCCATTGCTCATTTACTGTTTTACCTGCCAATTTTTGATTCCAATCCACCTGGGCCAGGTCCCTTTTCAACTCACTGAAATTAGCCCTCCTCCAGTTGAATATTTTCACATTTGATTTTTCCTTGTCCTTTTCCATAACTGCTCTAAACCCAATAATATTGTGATCCCACTGAAACATGCTCCATTTGCGCCACTTCATTCAGAACTAGATCCAGCACTGTTTCCTTCCTGGTTGGGCTGGAAACATACTGATCAAGAAAGTTCTCTTGTACACATTTCGGGAATTCCACCCCTTCTTTGCCCTTTACAGTGTTATTTTCCCAGTCTATATTGGGATAATACAGTCCCCCATTATCACAACTCTAAAGTTCTTGCATCTATCTGCAATTTGCCTGCAAATTTGCTCCTCTATCTCCTTCCCACTATTTGGTGGCCTATACTATACACCCAGCAGCATAGTAGCTCCTCTATTGTTCCTTAATTCTAACCAAATAGATTCTGTCTTTGAACCCTCAAGTACATTATCCCTTTCTAGTGCTGTAATATTATCTTTGATCAATACTGCCACCGCCCTCCGTTTTTAACCTTCTCTATCTTTCCTGAATACATTGTAGCCAGGAATATTAAGTGCCCAATCCTCCGCTTGTTTGAGCCCAGTTCTCCGTTAATGCCATTATATCGTAATCCCATGCGGCTATTTACCACCCTCCATCCATTTACGCACATGCACTCTAAACCGTGATTTTTATTTATCTCCCTGGGCTGCAGTACTAAAGCTTTTTTTATTAATGATTATTATCTATGATGTGCTTTGGGATGTTTTTCTCGTTAAAGGCAACTTGTTGCTGTTGTTCTGCTTTCAAAGAGGTGCTGCCTTCGTTAACAAGTGTTTGGAAAATCTTTGGCCATTTGATTGCAAAGATATGACCGAGCGAGGTAAATCATGTCAGATCACCTCATGGCGCCAATTGTGGTCCATGGCTCTTCTCCACCACCCCACCCCCCCCCCCAACTCCACCCCCAACACCAAAAATAAATAAAGGTTTGTCAGACAAGTGAGATGGCACTTCAAGTTTTGGAGAAGACCAGAATGTCTGTGTGTTCCATCTGTCCTCTGAGGTGGACGGAAAAGATCCCACGGCCCTGGCCAATGTTTAACCCTCAACCAACATCACTAAAAAACAGTTTATCTGGTTGTTATCACATTGCTGTTTGTGGGACCTTGCTGTGCACAAATTGGCTGCCGCGTTTCTTACATTACAACAGTGACGACATTTTTAAAGGGTTTAATTGGCTGTACAGTGCTTTGAGGCATCCTGAGGTTGCAAAAGGTGCTCTATGAATGTGTGTCTCTCCTTCTTTCTTTTATGATGCAAGTAAACTTTGCCCAGCACAAGCAAGGCTACATTGTCTGCTGTGCCTTGATCTTGTTAGCCAGATTAGTATAATAAGAACATAAGGGTTGATCCTGACTGAGCACAGCCTGTCTGTAACAAGATCTGTGTCGGATCCTGGAGTGGAAGTAACATCCTTCCTGCGTTTCTTCCTAGCTGTCTGATGACGCTTGGATGTTGGCTCTCCAGTACTGGCAGATACTACCTCTCTCCTCTATCTCCGAGTCATGCTGAGTCGGTTTTTCTCCTCCTCCAGCGAAATGAATAATGAGTCCGCACTCGCTCTCAAAGGTCACTGGGCTTATTATTATTGTCGAGGTGTTTAATGAGCAGCGTTTCACCTAACTGAATGGCTTAGTTTACCTGCAGCAGTGAATTACTCGGTGGACCTACTGATCAATGATAAATATCCACCATTTGAGTCCAGCCACTAACAAAATCCTATATTAAGCCGCATTGGAAAGTTCCCTGCCCCACCCCTAACACAGCAGCCATTCTGCACCAGCTGACACATAACAATGAGATGAATAATCTCTTCGTCTGTTTTCTTTTCATAGTATTCATAGAAATTATGGCAAGAGCTTCCTGCTCTTCTTCAAGTGGTGTCATGGGATCTTTAATGCACACTTGAATCACCGGAACAAGCAGACAGGACCTCAGTTTGACATCTTGTCCGATTGATGGCACTTCTGACAATGCAGCACTTCCTCAGTACGGCACTGGATGCATGACCGTCTGACCCAGGCTCACGAGCGCTAGTAATTCACTCACTTACACTTGGATAAACATTCAGTTCTTTTTTTTTTGTCTCATGCTCAGACCCCTAAAATTCAAGTACTCATAAAGCCACGAGGCAGGTCCTGATGTTGCTCCCTATATTTCCCTGCCCTCGCCTACTAGATTGCAACGGACTAAAACACATACGGCCTCGACATCTGTAGAGGTTGGGTGAAGACATCACCCCACTATCACATAATAGTCGTTGGCAACTCTCCTTGACTGATTAGATCTACTCAAATCCAAATAGGAAAAGAGTTGATTGGCCAGGAATCAGACTGACTTCCTGTCCCAGTCAAGACCACCAAATTTTGAGCAGCTCCCCATTAGCCAATAGAGCTCCAGGGATTGGCCGCAATTCCCAGGCTAACACATTTCTGCAAAGCCATTTCTCATGTCTCTCTGGATTATTCCCCAGGATCTGCTGTTAGTTTCCTGTCGCCATGGTGCCTGGTACTTGTGCAGTGGCTGTAGTCATAGGAACTAATTGGTGGGCGGTCATGCTGGGATATGGAAAATTGTTTATTTTTTCAAGAGACACGGCCACCTGAGCTGCCTCAACTGAGTAGATATGTACAAGAAAAGGTTGTTGCAGATTCTACGTTTTACCACTGGATGGTGCTACAGTAATTCCATTAGCAAATAGAGAATTTTTTCCCAAAGTTTATTTTTTATTCACAGTTTTGTGAATTTGATTGTTACTTTCATGTTCCTTAAAGCCTCGATTTTAATGTCACCTGTCTGGCAGGAGGAGTGGGGCACCTTTGAGTCGTTTTACACCCCGCCCGATTTTTACACCCGATTGAAGTCAATGGAGAGTAACCAATGGACGGGGTGTAAAATGGGCGTCCCCCTTGAACTCGCCCCATTCCCAGCGGGTGGGTTAGGTTAAAAATCGAGGCTTAAGTCATTCTGGGCCGAGTGCCAATCCCTGACGGATGCGCTTTGTAGGTCATCTGCTCTCATCCTTCTATCGATCCTACTGAATACCTATCCATACGCTCCCTCTTTCCATTCAATTCTGGTCAACTGCGTCTCTCACTGCCCCTTCCACTCCATTATCAGTGGCAGATCCTCATGCCATCATGCTCCTGCATTCTGGAATTATCTTCCTAAACCTCTTTGTCTCACTACCTTCCTCTCCACCTTCAAAAGTTTCCTCAAAACTTACCTCTTTTTTTGTAACCAGCTTGTGCTCATTCTCCTGGCTTTTCTTCTAATTCCTGCTTGGTGTCCACCCACTTCCTCTGTAAAGTGCCGTGGGAAGTTTTGTCGTATGAAAGGCACTATATAAATGAAAGTTCCTATTAGCCACCAGGACTCCCCCTCTCCCTGTGGTGAAGTGCCTGGTTTCCACTTACCACCTTCTCTGATTGCAAGGGTGAGATCAGAAACTCGCTGTGTAGAGAGCTCTTGTCCTGTTCTCCCATCAGGGTTGCCAATCCTCCGGGATTAGCCTGGAGTCTCCAGGAATTGAAGATTAATCTCCAGGACACTGCTGCGGGCAACACCCGGGAGAAAAATCATAGGGGCGATAAAAAAAATTGTGTTTTTTTTTTCATTTTCTTTGTCCACTAGTTATAAAAACATTGGCGAAGGAAAAAAGGCTGTTTGACTCACAGTCAAGAATCATCCAATTGGGTATTGAATTGGTCGGGGGAGGTGGTGCGTCGTGAGGATGGACGACCAATGGCGGTAGCGTGGGGGCGGGGCAGTTGGAGCAGGCGGTCACGAGGTCCAGGAATACGCCCAAACAGGGTTGGCGACCCTACCTCCCGTGGCACAGTGAGATGTTGTCCTGTTGTGCTAAAACCTGGTAATGGCACGAAAGAGTGATGATGAAGGGACCCTAATCTGGTTTTAAAGAAACAGCTTGCCATAATTTGCTGTAGCTCGCAACACAATAACAAAAATTATAATTCTCCTTCTTATAATTAGCTTAATAAAACATTCAAACCCCACTCCCACACCCCCCACGCCACATACACAATGAAGGCAATGTAGCACACCCTCAGTACTGCACTGGAGTGTCAGCATAGACATGGGCTCAAGTCTTCAGAGTGGGCTTTGAACCCATGACCTTCTGATTTGGGGGTAAAATTCTGGTTTGCCCCCCTCTCCCCCCAATGCCAAAAAAAGGAGGAATATATCTTCTTTGCCATCAGGTTGTTTGGCTTTTAATAGCAGTAATTTTAACAGTCTCAGCAGGTTGCCAAAGTAACATGAAATGTCAGGACATGGTTTCGGCCACCAAGGGTAGTTGAAATCTGGAACTTGCTCCTCCCCCAAAAGTCTGTGGATGCTGGGACAATTGAAATTTTCAAGACTAAGATCGCTAGGTTTTTTGTTAGGTAAGAGTATCAAGGGATATGGGGCACGGGCAGGTAAATGGAGTTGAGGTACAAAAAGAAAAACTTGCTTTTATACAGTGCCTTTCACAATCTCAGGACGTCCCAAAGCGCCTTATAGTCAATGAAGTACTTTTGAAGTAATGTTGTAATGTAGGGAACACGGCAGCCAATTTGCACACGGCAAGGTCCCACAAACAGCAATGAGATAATGACCAGATAATCTGTTGTTAGTGATGTTGGTTGAGAGATAAATATTGGAACAGGATACCGTGGAGAAATCCCCTGCTCTTCTTCAAAATAATGCCATGGGATCACCCGAAACATTCACTCCCATCACCACCGGCGCACTGTGGCTGCAGTGTGTGTCATCCACAGGATGCACTGCAGCAACCCGCCAAGGCTTCTTCGACAGGACCTCCCAAACCCGTGACCACTACCACCTAGAAGGACAAGAGCAGCAGGTACATGGGAACAACACCACCTGCACGTTCCCCTGCAAGTCACACACCATCACGACTTGGAAATATATCGCCATTCCTTCATCATCGCTGGGTCAAAATCCTGGAACTCCCTTCCTAACAGCACTGTGGGAGAACTTTCACCACACGGACTGCAGCGGTTCAAGAAGGCGGCTCACCACCACCTTCTCAAGGGCAATTAGGGATGGGCAATAAATGCCGGCCTCGCCAGCGACGCCCACATCCCATGAACGAATAATTTAAAAAAATGTCCACCTGAGAGGGCAGACATTTGGTTTAACACCTCATCCGAAACCCTCGGTACTGGTGTGTCAGCCTAGATTTTGTGTACAAGTCTCTGCAGTGGAACTTAAACCCACAATCTTCTGACTCAGAGGCGGCATGTGAATACAGATCAGCAATGATCTAATAGAATGGCGGAACAGGCTCGAGGGGCTGGATGGTCTATTCCTTATGACTCCATGCTTTGGTGGAAAAGTGCCTCCTCAACAGGAAAGGGGCTGGATTGGGGAAGGTAGAACTGAAGCCATGCGCCGTGCTCCAATAAAAATATCCCATTTTCCTGCAGAAAGTTCAGGGAATCAGACCTAGCAGCTCCACATTTAAATCATTGCAGTTGAATCCCTTGACCTGACCTCCACATAGCTTCTTTAAGGATCTTTTTCTGGTCTTTTTTTTTCCACATGTGTTCCGCAGACGTTGGCTAATTTGTTTTAAGAGTTTCCTACACTCGGGACAAGTTGGTGCTGTAAACTGGCACCGGCCACAAGTGTTATCAGGGACTGGAAGGAAGCCAAGTCAGTGTAGTGCAGGTGCCTGCTCCTTCAAGACTGTTCCGGGGCAGCCCGTCGGAAATGAGCAACTCATTTCCCCCCAGCCTGGTCTCCAGAGAGACTCGATGCTGATGCCCTAACGGTGAGAGGCACTAGTTTCAGTGTAAAACCACCTGCCCCATGTCCCTTAACCTCTCTGAGTAAATGTTTTGATAATAATAAGTTATAATCGTAATGTTTAACATATGTTTCAACAAAAAAAAACAGACAGTTCCTTCCAAAGACACCCTTTAACTACTGTTAAAACCAATGTTTTAGCTTAAATTAAAAGAGGGGGCGGGGTGGGGGTGGGGGAGGTCTTGCAATCCCTGGCTGCAGAGTTTTATGGACCAACTAGGGTTCTGTACTGTAAAAGCTGCCATAATGGCCATGTGGCAGTGGAACAGCTCACCTTGCAACACCAAGTAGAAATTCGCATCCATCTTAGGAGCAAATGTTCTTATTTTTGTTTTATTTGTGCAGTACTGAGGGAGTGCTGCACTGTCGGAGGTGCCATCTTTCAGATGAAATGGTAATCCGAGGCCCCGTCTGCCCTCTCAGGTGGACGTAAAAAAATCCTATGGCACTATTTCAAAGAAGAAGAGGTGCATTCTCCCCGTGTCCTGGACAATATTTATTCCTCAACTAACATCAATAAAACAGATTATCTGGTTGTTATCTCAATGCTATTTGTGGGACATTGCTTTGCTCAAATTGGTTGCCACATTTCCTACAACAGTGACTACACTTCAAAAGTACTTCATCTACTGTAAAGCGCTTTGGGACGTCCTGAGGTAGTGAAAGATGCTATATAAATGTAAGTTCTTTCTTTCTGTATTCTCTGCTCAATTTTACTGATCATTCTCCCCTTTGTCTCCCTTCCTGCCCTAAAGACACCGATACCGGACTTCAAAGGGAGGCGATCATCTCCCAGCACCTTTCCCAAGAGGCCGTTCTTCATGTGTGAGCGCAGACAGTGAAGCCTGGATCTTCTCTTCAGGTCCACCTAAATCAGATGATCCCGTTCAGAGAAGTGGATGGAGTTCTGTACCGTTGGATCTCCACCCACGTTATGTCACATGCCAGTTCCCGTGAGCGGGAATCCAAGAATTGGAAGTACCCATCTTTTGCAGGCAGGAGTCCCACTTATTTGATGATTTGGTTGAGGGGGACATCTTGCAAGCTATTTCCCAACATTTTGCCATGTAGGACATCCATTTATAATCATATCCTTGTGACACGGGCATCCAGGATTGCTGGGCAATGGTAAATATATGGAATATTATAGCAATGGTACAGAAATGTTAAGGTTGTCATTTCTCAACTGTTTTTCTTTTTGTTTTGTGTTGACACTTAGGCTCTCATGAACCTTTCTGGTAACTGTTCCAGTTTTCTTTTGCCCTGGCATTATTACTGGCACCAATGGGTTTCCCAATGGGAATTCCCCTATCTTAGAACAGGAGGATCAATGGAGGAATGACAGGCAGGTCAAGCTGCATTGGGCTGCTCTATACACCAATCTGCTGGTACCCATAACCCCACATCTGTAGAAGCAGGTGAATAAACCTCATGTTGGTAGACAATTAGTGAAAGTGGTGACTCCTATTCTCAAAGGAAGCTGGGACAGCAGATGGGACCATTAAGTGAATGCCTGATTTGCTGTCATGTTAATTACAATTGTGTAGGCACTATGCTCTGGAATTCCCTCCCTAAACCATTCCGCCTCTCCATCCCTCTCTCCACCTTTAAGATCCTCCTTAAAACCTATCTCTTTGACCAAGTTTGTGGTCACCTGTGCTAATATTTCCTTCTTTGGCTTGGTGTCCATTTTTGTCTGACTGCATTCCTGTGAAGCGCCTTGCTTGGGATTTTTTTCCTATGGTAAAGGCGCTATATAAATGCAGATTATTGTTCAAATGTCCAATGCCATGCCGCAGCCAGCATAGCCTGATTGTCTGCACCCACCAAGGTGCCTCCAATCACGTTTGCAGACCCTAGCAAACCTGCCCGGCAACAAGCATGGGGAGTTGTCGCCACGGGGTCTGGGCCATCAGAGAGCTGTGCCCTCTGCTGAAAGGACTCATGGAGTAATAGGGTTGGCACAGCATTTGTCAGCATGGCCTGTAACATTGCTCCATCTCCTCCCAGGCATGCTGCAATGCCGACCTGTGGGAACGACGCTGTGGTCTTACATCTGCCCTCAAGCTGCCCCTGAAGCTCTGCTGAGTTCAGATAAGTGAACGGCTCCTTCTGTGCTCAGCGGTCACCTCAAGGGTTAGATCAGCTGACTCAGCATAGCCTGCCCACTGACCACCTAGCAATCTGTTCAGTCACTGAATGGTGCAATATTCACTGAGGGAAGGGGAGATTCAATTAGCAAGAGAAAATAATTTAAAAACAAGTTAAAAAATATTTTTTTTAAATGGGTTGAAATGCTGTGCAATATTAAGAGCATGCTCGTGTGAAATTCTTTTGTCCGCTTTTTAACAAAAGTGTCAATTCGAGGCTTCAACTTTCTTTTTTCTAAAGAGAATTAGTTATAAATATATGATTTTCCACACACCAGCAGTGTTTCTTTGTCAAACAAACGTAAAATCCAATAGAGTCAACCCACAGCCTCCAAAGAAAAAATCAGGATTGCTCCAAATTTTGTGTTTAGTTCAGTGCTGTCCAGGAGGACGAAAAATTCTGTGAAGAGATGGAATTGGTCACTTACTTGAACTCACTTTCCACTCTGTCCATTTATGGGGTAGGCAGCGGGTCGCTGTGTAATACAGACCAGGACGGTCCCAAGGTTTGATCCGCCATCTGTGTTGAGTTAACTGATCTGATGGGTGATGGTAGGGTCGCTAGGGTTGGTTAATAATGCCCCAGGATTAGTGAGGGAGGAAATCAGCCAGGGTTCGTGCTCATCATCGCTAAAGGGAGGTGGGCATGTGTGGACATCGGATAAGGACACAGTTGATGAGGGATTTCAGTTATGTGGAGAGACTAGAAAAGCTGGGATTGTTCTCCTTAGAGCAGAGAAGGTTAAGGGAGATTTAATAGGGGTGTTCAAAACTATGAGGGGTTTTGATAGAGTAATCAAGGAGAAATTGTTTCCATTGGCAGGAGGGTCAGTAACCAAAGGACTTAGAATTAAGGTGATTGGCAAAAGAATCGGAGAGGAAATGAGGAGAATTTTTTTTACACTGTGAGTTGTTATGATCTGGAATGTACTGCCTGAAAGGGTGGAGAAGCAGATTCAATAGTAATATTCAAAAGGGAGTTGGATATATACTTGAAAAGGAAGAATTTTCAGGGCTATGGGGTAAGACCAGGAGAATGGGACTAATTGGATAGCTCTTTCAAAGAGCCGGCAGAGGCATGATGGACCGAATGGCCACCTTCTGTGCTGTAAGATTCTATGATTAGCCTGCTGCCACTCACTGTCAAGGCTGGCTCATGAATAATGACCACTTGCTAAGATAATGGAGGTATCTGCTGCTTGTAAAACTACACTGAGGGAGTGAATGCCTTCAGGAAGGAGGAAGAAAAATGGAATTAGGGAAAAATAAAAAAAAATCAAATTATCTCGCAAGAAAGAGGTTATCTCCGGACACACCCTGATATCAAGCCGTCAAATGTACAAAACATAACTACAACAAAAGTGGGTGAACTTACCTTTTCACAAGAAGGAATTCCTGTGGAATTGATGGTCGAGTGTTGTTACTCAACTGGAAAAAAAATGAGGGAAAAGTGTCACCGTGACATCAAAACCAGCTGACCCGTTGGCTCGTGCCCCAGACCCTGGCACACTAAAGTTGGCAGCAGTAACTTTAATAAGACACCAGGGATTCTGGTTTCACACTAGGGAATGCAAAGGAGATGTAAATCATGTATCGTTGTGGACCACTAACGTAGAAGGCTTGCTGTGTCCCGTCACTTGTTTTTCGAAGCCCCTTATGTCCCTATCAGCTTGGCCTCCAAACGTATGATTCTATTTATAGAAACAGGCCACAGGGAAAGGGAAAACATGTCCATACTGCAGCTGCACTGTGCTGTCCTCGGCCAGCAAGGGAAGCAGGGATGGTGGGAAAAGCCGATTGGAGAAGAAGTAGTCATCAGCGAGGAACAAAGGCATACCCAGGAACATTAACCCTTTGAAGTGTTCTGAATTTCCCTCATAATCTACTGCAGACTAGCTCGCGCTAAACCTTCAGTTAATGATGTGACAGCTGGTAATCTCCTCTGCCTATTAAGTGTTTGTTCTTCACGTGTGACCCCTACACAGTGTGTATCCACGGGAATGTTGGACAGCGTAGCCTGCTCCTGTTCTCGTCTGATCCTCACACGTCCAACAGGGGTCACTAAACATCAGCTCTGAGATGACAACATGGGATGCGATGACTATTTGCCGTCTTCAAAACGGACCCAAAATTGAATAAAAACCAACTCAAAAGTTAATTAAGTTTACTTGATTCCTTGCTGGGGTTATGGTTTCACGGGTGCTGGCTACCCTCTGAAACTTCGCAGCCTAGATATGGACAGTCCATTCGACTATGGGGGCCTCACAGCTGAGCTTGATCCTGTCCTCACTTGACATCCACGCGAATACTTTCCAGCGTGAGCCACTAGATAGCCAGTGAAGCAGGAGTCCTGGCTGATTGATTTTTCTCAGGGCAGAGAAGAGAGATTTATTTTTTAAATGTGTCCTTCGGGATACTCTGGTATTTATCCTTAAGTGTCTATATTCTGATGAAAGTTCTTGACAACCAGCGCCTGTAGATAGATACATCCGCATACACAGGCACAAAGCCTGAGTGATCATTGCTTGACCCTCCCTATCTGCCCAGGATGCCGAGGTGCCTTTTCTCAGTGGCAGGTGCAAGGTTGCCAACTCTGGTTGGATGTATTCCTGGAGGTATCATCACATGACCTCCAACCTCAACCCCCACCCCCCCCACCGCACTCTCGCCATTAGTCACCTGACATGTCCATACTTGCGGCACACTGCCTTCCCACGGCCAATCGGAAATTGAATAGACTCTTCATTACCTGATTGGGTGATTCTTGACTGTCAGTCAAACAGCCTTTTTTCCCCCTATGTCCAATATTTTTATTGTAAACAATTTTACAACACCAAGTTATAGTCCAGCAATTTTATTTTAAATTCACAAGCTTTCGGAGGCTACCTCCTTCCTCAGGTGAACGATGTGGATGTATTTTTATAACCAGTAAACCAAAGAGTTCAAAGAAAAAAAGCACAATTTTCTTTTAATGCCCCTATGATTTTTCTCCTGGGTGTTGCTCGCAGCAGTATCCTGGAGATTAGTCTTTAATTCCTGGAGACTCCAGGACAATCCTGGAGGGTTGGCAACCCCTAGGCACGTGTGGTGCCGGAGATTGCTGATTAAATTCAATTTGACCTGAGTTCAGGCTCCTCTTAATAGCTCCCAGTGGTTCCGTGGGACAGGAAGATGTCATAGAAGTACAGGAAGGAAAGCACGCACAAGGCAGACCTATAAAGACAGTCTCCAAGCGGTAAGTTCTGGGTCAGAGCCAGGGCTAGCGGAGGCTGGGATACTGGGCCAGGTTTAGTTTTTAAGTTTAATTCTAAAATGGTTCAACCATCACCCCCACCTCTGAAGGTTAAAGGAAAAACAAAACAGAATCCTTAATAAAGCTTCTAAGCACATCTTAACCAGGGCTTTGCAACAGTCTGTAAAAATTATTGCGGAATATTAACCAGACTCACCAGGTGAACAGCAGTCAGAATATCTTGAAATGAAATGAGTCAATCTGCTTTTTGCAGCTGAGGTTTATGGGATGCCTGTTACAGGCGAAGCTTTGAAAAAAAAACCCCACACCGTCCAATCTTCTAATGTTAACACTTCAAAGGCCAATGGAATGTTACAGCTTCTAAAGTAAAAATCCATCCATGCTACTGTGAGGAAGGTTTTTTTTTAGGGGGATTTCTTTGGTTTTGTACCCCTTCCTCTCCTCTCCTGATTCCTTACTGGGATTGGGTGCTGGAGGTCCAACCACCCTCCGCTGCCGGAGCCAAGTGACCATTCTTCGTATGCCAGTCTAGGTTTCAGTGGGCTATTCAACTATAGGGGAGCATCACGGCTGAATCCCAACCCTGCCCTCACTTAACATCCAGCAAGGATCAACTTGGAGTACCGTGCACCGTTACAGTCTCCATATTATAAAAAGGACATAGAGGCACTGGAGAAGGTTTACTAGGATGATACCAGAACTGAGAGGTTACAACTATCAGGAAGGACTGAACAGGTTGGGGCTCTTTACTCTAGAAATGAGAAGACTGAGGGGTGACCTGATAGAGGCCTTTAAGACTATGAAAGGGTTTAATAGGGTAGACGTAGAGAAGATTTTTGTGGGGGAGTCCAAAACTATGGCCCATAAATATAAGATAGTCACTAATAAATCCAATAGTTAATTCAGGAGAAACTTCTTTACTCAGAGAGTGGTTAGAATGTGGAACTTGCTACCACAAGGAGTAGTTGAGGCGACTAGCATAGATGCATTTAAGAGGAAGCTAGATAAACACATGAGGGAGAAAGGAATAGAAAGGTATGCTGAGGCTTATGTGGAGCATAAACACGACATAGACCAGTTGGGCCGAATGGCCTGTTTCTGTGCTGTACATTCCATGTAATTCTACGTAACAAAGAGTGATCGGGAGCAGAAACCCTTGCTGATTTGTTCCCCCTCTCTAGCCCAGGGGTGCTCAGGCCATTTGTAGGGCGCCTTTTTTAAAATTCGTTCATGGGAAGTGGGCATCACTGGCGAGGCCGGCATTTATTGCCTATCCCTAATTGTACTTGAGGAGGTGGTGGTGAGTCGCCTTCTTGAACCGCTGCAGTCCATGTGGTGAAGGTTCTCCCACGGTGCTATTAGGAAGGGAGTTCCAGGATTTTGACCCAGCGACGATGAAGGAACGGTGATATATTTCCAAGTCGGGATGGTGTGTGACTTGGAGGGGAACGTGCAGGTGGTGTTGTTCTCATGTATCTGCTGCTCTTGTCCTTCTAGGTGGTAGAGGTCATGGGTTTGGGAGGTGCTGTCGATTAAGCCTTGGCGAGTTGCTGCAGTGCATCCTGTGGATGGTACACACTGCAGCCACGGTGCGCCAGTGGTGAAGGGAGTGAATGTTTAGGGTGGTGGATGGGGTGCCAATCAAGCGGGCTGCTTTGTCCTGGATGGTGTCGAGCTTCTTGAGTGTTGTTGGAGCTGCACTCATCCAGGCAAGTGGAGAGTATTCCATCACACTCCTGACTTGTGCCTTGTAGATGCTGCAATCCTGACTGACATCAGCAGGAACTGGACATTAAGCTGGGACTTTCTGCCCTGCATAATTCAGTATCACACTAGGCAGTGCATTTATCCACTGAGACATCTATAGAAGCCCACAAGGCATTTCAAATTTAACTTAGTTCCCCTCCCATCACACGTTGTTCCTGCATCAAGTATTCTGCTCCTGCCTCTCTCCCAGAGCTGCTCTCTGAGGGGGGCTACCAGAAAGCAAGTGGCAGCAGCCGTGGATGTTCTGCCCCTCAGAGTTTGCCTCCCTCCCCAGTATTCCTTTTGGTGCCTACTCACCTTCTTCTTCACGGTGTAGGAAGGGAGGGGAGGGAGGAATTGCAAGCCAACCTGCTTCCTACCACCCGAGAGCCCAAAATGTGCTTCCCAAAGAACATAAGCACTTTAAGAAAGAAAGAACTTGCAACTTTCACAATCTCAGGATGTCAGGACCTTCATCATAGAATCATAGAATGAACAGCACAGAAGGAGGCCATTCGGTCCATCAGCTCTTTGAAAGAGCTATCCAATTACTCCCATTACATCCTGCCCTTTCCCCATAGCCCTGCAAATTTTTCCCCTTCAAGTATTTATTCAGCTCCCTTTTGAAAGTTATTGTTGAATCTGCTTCCACCGCCTTTTCAGCCAGTGCACTCCAGATCAGAACAACTCGCTGCTTCAAAAAAATTCTCCTCTGGTTCTTTTGTCAATTATCTTAAATTTGTGTCCTTTGGTTACCGATCCTTCTGCTACTGGAAACAGTTTCTCCTTATTTACCGTATCAAAACCCTTCATGATTTTGAACACCTCTATTAAATCTCCCCTTAACCTTCTCTGTTCTATGGAGAACAACCATAAGGTCAATGAAGCTCTTTTTGAAGTGTAGTCACTGTTGTAATGTCGGAAACGCGGCAGCTAATTTGCGCACAGCAAAGTCCCACAAACAGCAATGTGATAATGACCAGATAATCTGGATTTTTTTTTCAGTGATGTTGTTTGAGGGGTAAATATTGACCAGGACACAGGGGAGAACTCCCCTGCTCTTCTTCAAAACAGTTACATGAACCCACGACCATCTGACTCCAAAGCGAAATTGCTTCCCAATAAGCCGCAGCTGACATTACATTCATAGAGCGTACTTCGAACCCGTGCAGTCATCAACTCCAGAGCAGCTCGGGTAAAGAGCTAGTTTGGCTTACTTCTCCACGCAGTTCCTTCTCGGCCCCGAGAGCTGCCAGATGGCGGCTTGTATCGCAGCTGTGCAGAGTGGAAGCTGAAGCAAATTATGTCACAATGGCAGCAGGCAGCGAATGAGTTAAGGGCTGACTAAAGCTTCCATACATATATCCTGTCACCTGTTTTTGTAACGTTTTTGCCTTTAGGGTCAAGGCCTAGAATGCTTTCCTCAGTCTCCATGTTTAGTGATAGAGTTTTTGCTCCCTTCCCTTAGCGTTCTGTGGTACAGCCGACTGCACTTGAGAGCATTTCAAAAGAAGTAAGTTTCACTCAGCAGCAAGTTGCCTCCTGCACAGATTTTTATCCATTCACTAAACTCCTGTGAAATGGTGAACGCATCGTGGGGCCAGTGATTTATGCCCAGTGATGTAGCAGCACTTTATACCCAGTGGTGTAGCTATACTTTATGCCCAGTGGTGTTGCAGTACTTTGTGCCCAGTGATGTAGCAGTACTTTATGTCCAGTGATGTAGCAGTACTTTATACCCAGTGGTGTTGCAGTACTTTATGCCCAGTGGTGTTGCAGTACTTTGTGCCCAGTGATGTAGCAGCACTTTGTGCCCAGTGATGTAGCAGTACTTTATGTCCAGTGATGTAGCAGTACTTTATGTCCAGTGATGTAGCAGTACTTTATGTCCAGTGATGTAGCAGTACTTTATACCCAGTGGTTTAGCTATACTTTATGTCCAGTGATGTAGCAGTACTTTATGTCCAGTGATGTAGCAGTACTTTATACCCAGTGGTTTAGCTATACTTTATGCCCAGTGATGTAGCAGTACTTTATGCCCAGTGATGTAGCAGTACTTTATGCCCAGTGATGTAGCAGTACTTTATGTCCAGTGATGTAGCAGTACTTTATACCCAGTGGTTCAGCTATACTTTATGCCCAGTGATGTAGCAGTACTTTATGCCCAGTGATGTAGCAGCACTTTATGTCCAGTGATGTAGCAGTACTTTATACCCAGTGATATAGCAGTACTTTATTTCCAGTGATGTAGCAGTACTTTATGTCCAGTGATGTAGCAGTACTTTATGTCCAGTGATGTAGCAGTACTTTATGTCCAGTGATGTAGCAGTACTTTATACCCAGTGGTTTAGCTATACTTTATGTCCAGTGATGAAGCAGTACTTTATGTCCAGTGATGTAGCAGTACTTTATACCCAGTGGTTTAGCTATACTTTATGCCCAGTGATGTAGCAGTACTTTATGCCCAGTGATGTAGCAGTACTTTATGTCCAGTGATGTAGCAGTACTTTATGTCCAGTGATGTAGCAGTACTTTATACCCAGTGGTTTAGCTATACTTTATGCCCAGTGATGTAGAAGTACTTTATGCCCAGTGATGTAGCAGCACTTTATGTCCAGTGATGTAGCAGTACTTTATACCCAGTGGTTTAGCTATACTTTATGCCCAGTGGTGTTACAGTACTTTATGCCCAGTGATGAAGCGGTACTTTATGTCCAGTGATGTAGCAGTACTTTATGCCCAGTGATATAGCAGTACTTTATTTCCAGTGATGTAGCAGTACTTTGTACCCAGTGATGTAGCAGTACTTTATGCCCAGTGATGTAGCACTACTTTATGCCCAGTGATGTAGCAGTACTTTATGCCCAGTGATGTAGCAGTACTTTATGCCCAGTGATGTAGCAGTACTTTATGCCCAGTGATATAGCAGTACTTTATGTCCAGTGGTGTAGCAGTACTTTATGTCCAGTGGTGTAGCAGTAGTTTATGTCCAGTGATGTAGCAGTACTTTATACCCAGTGGTTTAGCTATACTTTATGCCCAGTGGTGTTACAGTACTTTATGCCCAGTGATGAAGCGGTACTTTATGTCCAGTGATGTAGCAGTACTTTATGCCCAGTGATATAGCAGTACTTTATTTCCATTGATGTAGCAGTACTTTGTACCCAGTGATGTAGCAGTACTTTATGCCCAGTGATGTAGCACTACTTTATGCCCAGTGATGTAGCAGTACTTTATGCCCAGTGATGTAGCAGTACTTTATGCCCAGCGATGTAGCAGTACTTTATGCCCAGTGATGTAGCAGTACTTTATGTCCAGTGATGTAGCAGTACTTTATACCCAGTGGTTTAGCTATACTTTATGCCCAGTGGTGTTACAGTACTTTATGCCCAGTGATGAAGCAGTACTTTATGTCCAGTGATGTAGCAGTACTTTATGCCCAGTGATATAGCAGTACTTTATTTCCAGTGATGTAGCAGTACTTTGTACCCAGTGATGCAGCAGTACTTTATGCCCAGTGATGTAGCAGTACTTTATGTCCAGTGATGTAGCAGTACTTTATGCCCAGTGATATAGCAGCACTTTATGTCCAGTGATGTAGCAGTACTTTATACCCAGTGGTTTAGCTATACTTTATGCCCAGTGGTGTTACAGTACTTTATGCCCAGTGATGAAGCAGTACTTTATGTCCAGTGATGTAGCAGTACTTTATGCCCAGTGCTATAGCAGTACTTTATTTCCAGTGATGTAGCAGTACTTTGTACCCAGTGATGTAGCAGTACTTTATGCCCAGTAATGTAGCAGTACTTTATGCCCAGTGATATAGCAGTACTTTATTTCCAGTGATGTAGCAGCACTTTGTGTCCAGTGATGTAGCAGTACTTTATGCCCAGTGATGTAGCAGCACTTTATGTCCAGTGATGTAGCAGTACTTTATTTCCAGTGATGTAGCAGCACTTTGTGTCCAGTGATGTAGCAGTACTTTATGCCCAGTGATGTAGCAGCTCTTTATGTCCAGTGATGTAGCAGTACTTTATGCCCAGTGATATAGCAGTACTTTATTTCCAGTGATGTAGCAGCACTTTATATCCAGTGATGTAGCAGTACTTTATGCCCAGTGATGTAGCAGTACTTTATTTCCAGTGATGTAGCAGCACTTTATGCCCAGTGATGTAGCAGTACTTTATGCCCAGTGATGTAGCAGTACTTTATGTCCAGTGATGTAGCAGTACTTTATACCCAGTGGTTTAGCTATACTTTATGCCCAGTGGTGTTACAGTACTTTATGCCCAGTGATGAAGCAGTACTTTATGTCCAGTGATGTAGCAGTACTTTATGCCCAGTGATATAGCAGTACTTTATTTCCAGTGATGTAGCAGTACTTTGTACCCAGTGATGTAGCAGTACTTTATGCCCAGTGATGTAGCAGTACTTTATTTCCAGTGATGTAGCAGCACTTTATGTCCAGTGATGTAGCAGCACTTTATGCCCAGTGATGTAGCAGTACTTTATGTCCAGTGATGTAGCAGTACTTTATGCCCAGTGATATAGCAGCACTTTATGTCCAGTGATGTAGCAGTACTTTATACCCAGTGGTTTAGCTATACTTTATGCCCAGTGGTGTTACAGTACTTTATGCCCAGTGATGAAGCAGTACTTTATGTCCAGTGATGTAGCAGTACTTTATGCCCAGTGCTATAGCAGTACTTTATTTCCAGTGATGTAGCAGTACTTTGTACCCAGTGATGTAGCAGTACTTTATGCCCAGTAATGTAGCAGTACTTTATGGCCAGTGATATAGCAGTACTTTATTTCCAGTGATGTAGCAGCACTTTGTGTCCAGTGATGTAGCAGTACTTTATGCCCAGTGATGTAGCAGCACTTTATGTCCAGTGATGTAGCAGTACTTTATTTCCAGTGATGTAGCAGCACTTTGTGTCCAGTGATGTAGCAGTACTTTATGCCCAGTGATGTAGCAGCTCTTTATGTCCAGTGATGTAGCAGTACTTTATGCCCAGTGATATAGCAGTACTTTATTTTGAGTGATGTAGCAGCACTTTATATCCAGTGATGTAGCAGTAATTTATGCCCAGCGATGTAGCAGTACTTTATTTCCAGTGATGTAGCAGCACTTTATGCCCAGTGATGTAGCAGTACTTTATGTCCAGTGATGTAGCAGTACCTTATACCCAGTGGTTTAGCTATACTTTATGCCCAGTGATGTAGCAGTACTTTATGCCCAGTGATGTAGCAGTACCTTATGTCCAGTGATGTAGCAGTACTTTATACCCAGTGGTTTAGCTATACTTTATGCCCAGTGATGTAGCAGCACTTTATGTCCAGTGATGTAGCAGTACTTTATGCCCAGTGATATAGCAGTACTTTATTTCCAGTGATGTAGCAGCACTTTATGTCCAGTGATGTAGCAGCACTTTGTGTCCAGTGATGTAGCAGTACTTTATGTCCAGTGATGTCGCAGTACTTTATGCCCAGTGATGTAGCAGCACTTTATGTCCAGTGATGTAGCAGTACTTTATTTCCAGTGATGTAGCAGCACTTTGTGTCCAGTGATGTAGCAGTACTTTATGCCCAGTGATGTAGTAGCTCTTTATGTCCAGTGATATAGCAGTACTTTATGCCCAGTGATATAGCAGTACTTTATTTCCAGTGATGTAGCAGCACTTTATATCCAGTGATGTAGCAGTACTTTATGCCCAGTGATGTAGCAGTACTTTATTTCCAGTGATGCAGCAGCACTTTATGCCCAGTGATGTAGCAGTACTTTATGCCCAGTGATGTAGCAGTACTTTATGTCCAGTGATGTAGCAGTACTTTATACCCAGTGGTTTATCTATACTTTATGCCCAGTGGTGTTACAGTACTTTATGCCCAGTGATGAAGCAGTACTTTATGCCCAGTGATGTAGCAGTACTTTATGCCCAGTGATATAGCAGTACTTTATTTCCAGTGATGTAGCAGTACTTTGTACCCAGTGATGTAGCAGTACTTTATGCCCAGTGATGTAGCAGTACTTTATTTCCAGTGATGTAGCAGCACTTTGTGTCCAGTGATGTAGCAGTACTTTATGCCCAGTGATGTAGCAGCACTTTATGTCCAGTGATGTAGCAGTACTTTATTTCCAGTGATGTAGCAGCACTTTGTGTCCAGTGATGTAGCAGGACTTTATGCCCAGTGATGTAGCAGCTCTTTATGTCCAGTGATGTAGCAGTACTTTATGCCCAGTGATATAGCAGTACTTTATTTCCAGTGATGTAGCAGCACTTTATATCCAGTGATGCAGCAGTACTTTATGCCCAGTGATGTAGCAGTACTTTATTTCCAGTGATGTAGCAGCACTTTATGCCCAGTGATGTAGCAGTACTTTATGTCCAGTGATGTAGCAGTACCTTATACCCAGTGGTTTAGCTATACTTTATGCCCAGTGATGTAGCAGTACTTTATGCCCAGTGATGTAGCAGTACCTTATGTCCAGTGATGTAGCAGTACTTTATACCCAGTGGTTTAGCTATCCTTTATGCCCAGTGATGTAGCAGCACTTCATGTCCAGTGATGTAGCAGTACTTTATGCCCAGTGATATAGCAGTACTTTATTTCCAGTGATGTAGCAGCACTTTATGTCCAGTGATGTAGCAGCACTTTATGCCCAGTGATGTAGCAGTACTTTATGTCCAGTGATGTAGCAGTACTTTATGCCCAGTGATATAGCAGCACTTTATGTCCAGTGATGTAGCAGTACTTTATACCCAGTGGTTTAGCTATACTTTATGCCCAGTGGTGTTACAGTACTTTATGCCCAGTGATGAAGCAGTACTATATGTCCAGTGATGTAGCAGTACTTTATGCCCAGTGCTATAGCAGTACTTTATTTCCAGTGATGTAGCAGTACTTTGTACCCAGTGATGTAGCAGTACTTTATGCCCAGTAATGTAGCAGTACTTTATGCCCAGTGATATAGCAGTACTTTATTTCCAGTGATGTAGCAGCACTTTGTGTCCAGTGATGTAGCAGTACTTTATGCCCAGTGATGTAGCAGCACTTTATGTCCAGTGATGTAGCAGCACTTTATGCCCAGTGATGTAGCAGTACTTTATGTCCAGTGATGTAGCAGTACTTTATACCCAGTGGTTTAGCTATGCTTTATGCCCAGTGATGTAGCAGTACTTTATGCCCAGTGATGTAGCAGTACCTTATGTCCAGTGATGTAGCAGTACTTTATACCCAGTGGTTTAGCTATACTTTATGCCCAGTGATGTAGCAGTACTTTATGCCCAGTGATGTAGCAGCACTTTATGTCCAGTGATGTAGCAGTACTTTATACCCAGTGGTTTAGCTATACTTTATGCCCAGTGGTGTTACAGTACTTTATGCCCAGTGATGAAGCGGTACTTTATGTCCAGTGATGTAGCAGTACTTTATGCCCAGTGATATAGCAGTACTTTATTTCCAGTGATGTAGCAGTACTTTATGTCCAGTGATGAAGCAGTATTTTATGTCCAGTGATGTAGCAGTACTTTATGTCCAGTGATGTAGCAGTACTTTATACCCAGTGGTTTAGCTATACTTTATGTCCAGTGATGTAGCAGTACTTTATGTCCAGTGATGTAGCAGTACTTTATACCCAGTGGTTTAGCTATACTTTATGCCCAGTGATGTAGCAGTACTTTATGCCCAGTGATGTAGCAGTACTTTATGTCCAGTGATGTAGCAGTACTTTATGTCCAGTGATGTAGCAGTACTTTATACCCAGTGGTTTAGCTATACTTTATGCCCAGTGATGTAGCAGTACTTTATGCCCAGTGATGTAGCAGCACTTTATGTCCAGTGATGTAGCAGTACTTTATGTCCAGTGACGTAGCAGTACTTGATACCCAGTGGTTTAGCTATACTTTATGCCCAGTGGTGTTACAGTACTTTATGCCCAGTGATGAAGCAGTACTTTATGTCCAGTGATGTAGCAGTACTTTATGCCCAGTGATATAGCAGTACTTTATTTCCAGTGATGTAGCAGTACTTTGTACCCAGTGATGTAGCAGTACTTTATGCCCAGTGATGTAGCAGTACTTTATGCCCAGTGATATAGCAGTACTTTATTTCCAGTGATGTAGCAGCACTTTATGTCCAGTGATGTCGCAGTACTTTATGCCCAGTGATGTAGCAGCACTTTATGTCCAGTGATGTAGCAGTACTTTATGCCCAGTGATATAGCAGTACTTTATTTCCAGTGATGTAGCAGCACTTTATGTCCAGTGATGTAGCAGCACTTTATGCCCAGTGATGTAGCAGTACTTTATGCCCAGTGATGTAGCAGTACTTTATGCCCAGTGATATAGCAGCACTTTATGTCCAGTGATGTAGCAGTACTTTATACCCAGTGGTTTAGCTATACTTTATGCCCAGTGGTGTTACAGTACTTTATGCCCAGTGATGAAGCAGTACTTTATGTCCAGTGATGTAGCAGTACTTTATGCCCAGTGCTATAGCAGTACTTTATTTCCAGTGATGTAGCAGTACTTTGTACCCAGTGATGTAGCAGTACTTTATGCCCAGTAATGTAGCAGTACTTTATGCCCAGTGATATAGCAGTACTTTATTTCCAGTGATGTAGCAGCACTTTGTGTCCAGTGATGTAGCAGTACTTTATGCCCAGTGATGTAGCAGCACTTTATGTCCAGTGATGTAGCAGTACTTTATGCCCAGTGATATAGCAGTACTTTATTTCCAGTGATGTAGCAGCACTTTATGTCCAGTGATGTAGCAGCACTTTATGTCCAGTGATGTAGCAGCACTTTATGTCCAGTGATGTAGCAGCACTTTATGTCCAGTGATGTAGCAGTACTTTATTTCCAGTGATGTAGCAGCACTTTGTGTCCAGTGATGTAGCAGTACTTTATGCCCAGTGATGTAGCAGCACTTTATGTCCAGTGATGTAGCAGTACTTTATGCCCAGTGATGTAGCAGTACTTTATGCCCAGTGATGTAGCAGTACTTTATGCCCAGTGATATAGCAGTACTTTATGTCCAGTGGTGTAGCAGTACTTTATGTCCAGTGGTGTAGCAGTAGTTTATGTCCAGTGATGTAGCAGTACTTTATACCCAGTGGTTTAGCTATACTTTATGCCCAGTGGTGTTACAGTACTTTATGCCCAGTGATGAAGCGGTACTTTATGTCCAGTGATGTAGCAGTACTTTATGCCCAGTGATATAGCAGTACTTTATTTCCAGTGATGTAGCAGTACTTTGTACCCAGTGATGTAGCAGTACTTTATGCCCAGTGATGTAGCACTACTTTATGCCCAGTGATGTAGCAGTACTTTATGCCCAGTGATGTAGCAGTACTTTATGCCCAGCGATGTAGCAGTACTTTATGCCCAGTGATGTAGCAGTACTTTATGTCCAGTGATGTAGCAGTACTTTATACCCAGTGGTTTAGCTATACTTTATGCCCAGTGGTGTTACAGTACTTTATGCCCAGTGATGAAGCAGTACTTTATGTCCAGTGATGTAGCAGTACTTTATGCCCAGTGATATAGCAGTACTTTATTTCCAGTGATGTAGCACTACGTTGTACCCAGTGATGTAGCAGTACTTTATGCCCAGTGATGTAGCAGTACTTTATGTCCAGTGATGTAGCAGTACTTTATGCCCAGTGATATAGCAGCACTTTATGTCCAGTGATGTAGCAGTACTTTATACCCAGTGGTTTAGCTATACTTTATGCCCAGTGGTGTTACAGTACTTTATGCCCAGTGATGAAGCAGTACTTTATGTCCAGTGATGTAGCAGTACTTTATGCCCAGTGCTATAGCAGTACTTTATTTCCAGTGATGTAGCAGTACTTTGTACCCAGTGATGTAGCAGTACTTTATGCCCAGTAATGTAGCAGTACTTTATGCCCAGTGATATAGCAGTACTTTATTTCCAGTGATGTAGCAGCACTTTGTGTCCAGTGATGTAGCAGTACTTTATGCCCAGTGATGTAGCAGCACTTTATGTCCAGTGATGTAGCAGTACTTTATTTCCAGTGATGTAGCAGCACTTTGTGTCCAGTGATGTAGCAGTACTTTATGCCCAGTGATGTAGCAGCTCTTTATGTCCAGTGATGTAGCAGTACTTTATGCCCAGTGATATAGCAGTACTTTATTTCCAGTGATGTAGCAGCACTTTATATCCAGTGATGCAGCAGTACTTTATGCCCAGTGATGTAGCAGTACTTTATTTCCAGTGATGTAGCAGCACTTTATGCCCAGTGATGTAGCAGTACTTTATGCCCAGTGATGTAGCAGTACTTTATGTCCAGTGATGTAGCAGTACTTTATACCCAGTGGTTTAGCTATACTTGATGCCCAGTGGTGTTACAGTACTTTATGCCCAGTGATGAAGCAGTACTTTATGTCCAGTGATGTAGCAGTACTTTATGCCCAGTGATATAGCAGTACTTTATTTCCAGTGATGTAGCAGTACTTTGTACCCAGTGATGTAGCAGTACTTTATGCCCAGTGATGTAGCAGTACTTTATTTCCAGTGATGTAGCAGCACTTTATGTCCAGTGATGTAGCAGCACTTTATGCCCAGTGATGTAGCAGTACTTTATGTCCAGTGATGTAGCAGTACTTTATGCCCAGTGATATAGCAGCACTTTATGTCCAGTGATGTAGCAGTACTTTATACCCAGTGGTTTAGCTATACTTTATGCCCAGTGGTGTTACAGTACTTTATGCCCAGTGATGAAGCAGTACTTTATGTCCAGTGATGTAGCAGTACTTTATGCCCAGTGCTATAGCAGTACTTTATTTCCAGTGATGTAGCAGTACTTTGTACCCAGTGATGTAGCAGTACTTTATGCCCAGTAATGTAGCAGTACTTTATGGCCAGTGATATAGCAGTACTTTATTTCCAGTGATGTAGCAGCACTTTGTGTCCAGTGATGTAGCAGTACTTTATGCCCAGTGATGTAGCAGCACTTTATGTCCAGTGATGTAGCAGTACTTTATTTCCAGTGATGTAGCAGCACTTTGTGTCCAGTGATGTAGCAGTACTTTATGCCCAGTGATGTAGCAGCTCTTTATGTCCAGTGATGTAGCAGTACTTTATGCCTAGTAATATAGCAGTACATTATTTTGAGTGATGTAGCAGCACTTTATATCCAGTGATGTAGCAGTAATTTATGCCCAGCGATGTAGCAGTACTTTATTTCCAGTGATGTAGCAGCACTTTATGCCCAGTGATGTAGCAGTACTTTATGTCCAGTGATGTAGCAGTACCTTATACCCAGTGGTTTAGCTATACTTTATGCCCAGTGATGTAGCAGTACTTTATGCCCAGTGATGTAGCAGTACCTTATGTCCAGTGATGTAGCAGTACTTTATACCCAGTGGTTTAGCTATACTTTATGCCCAGTGATGTAGCAGCACTTTATGTCCAGTGATGTAGCAGTACTTTATGCCCAGTGATATAGCAGTACTTTATTTCCAGTGATGTAGCAGCACTTTATGTCCAGTGATGTAGCAGCACTTTGTGTCCAGTGATGTAGCAGTACTTTATGTCCAGTGATGTCGCAGTACTTTATGCCCAGTGATGTAGCAGCACTTTATGTCCAGTGATGTAGCAGTACTTTATTTCCAGTGATGTAGCAGCACTTTGTGTCCAGTGATGTAGCAGTACTTTATGCCCAGTGATGTAGTAGCTCTTTATGTCCAGTGATATAGCAGTACTTTATGCCCAGTGATATAGCAGTACTTTATTTCCAGTGATGTAGCAGCACTTTATATCCAGTGATGTAGCAGTACTTTATGCCCAGTGATGTAGCAGTACTTTATTTCCAGTGATGCAGCAGCACTTTATGCCCAGTGATGTAGCAGTACTTTATGCCCAGTGATGTAGCAGTACTTTATGTCCAGTGATGTAGCAGTACTTTATACCCAGTGGTTTATCTATACTTTATGCCCAGTGGTGTTACAGTACTTTATGCCCAGTGATGAAGCAGTACTTTATGCCCAGTGATGTAGCAGTACTTTATGCCCAGTGATATAGCAGTACTTTATTTCCAGTGATGTAGCAGTACTTTGTACCCAGTGATGTAGCAGTACTTTATGCCCAGTGATGTAGCAGTACTTTATTTCCAGTGATGTAGCAGCACTTTATGCCCAGTGATGTAGCAGTACTTTATGTCCAGTGATGTAGCAGTACTTTATGCCCAGTGATATAGCAGCACTTTATGTCCAGTGATGTAGCAGTACTTTATACCCAGTGGTTTAGCTATACTTTATGCCCAGTGGTGTTACAGTACTTTATGCCCAGTGATGAAGCAGTACTTAATGTCCAGTGATGTAGCAGTACTTTATGCCCAGTGCTATAGCAGTACTTTATTTCCAGTGATGTAGCAGTACTTTGTACCCAGTGATGTAGCAGTACTTTATGCCCAGTAATGTAGCAGTACTTTATGGCCAGTGATATAGCAGTACTTTATTTCCAGTGATGTAGCAGCACTTTGTGTCCAGTGATGTAGCAGTACTTTATGCCCAGTGATGTAGCAGCACTTTATGTCCAGTGATGTAGCAGTACTTTATTTCCAGTGATGTAGCAGCACTTTGTGTCCAGTGATGTAGCAGGACTTTATGCCCAGTGATGTAGCAGCTCTTTATGTCCAGTGATGTAGCAGTACTTTATGCCCAGTGATATAGCAGTACTTTATTTCCAGTGATGTAGCAGCACTTTATATCCAGTGATGCAGCAGTACTTTATGCCCAGTGATGTAGCAGTACTTTATTTCCAGTGATGTAGCAGCACTTTATGCCCAGTGATGTAGCAGTACTTTATGTCCAGTGATGTAGCAGTACCTTATACCCAGTGGTTTAGCTATACTTTATGCCCAGTGATGTAGCAGTACTTTATGCCCAGTGATGTAGCAGTACCTTATGTCCAGTGATGTAGCAGTACTTTATACCCAGTGGTTTAGCTATCCTTTATGCCCAGTGATGTCGCAGCACTTCATGTCCAGTGATGTAGCAGTACTTTATGCCCAGTGATATAGCAGTACTTTATTTCCAGTGATGTAGCAGCACTTTATGTCCAGTGATGTAGCAGCACTTTATGCCCAGTGATGTAGCAGTACTTTATGTCCAGTGATGTAGCAGTACTTTATGCCCAGTGATATAGCAGCACTTTATGTCCAGTGATGTAGCAGTACTTTATACCCAGTGGTTTAGCTATACTTTATGCCCAGTGGTGTTACAGTACTTTATGCCCAGTGATGAAGCAGTACTTTATGTCCAGTGATGTAGCAGTACTTTATGCCCAGTGCTATAGCAGTACTTTATTTCCAGTGATGTAGCAGTACTTTGTACCCAGTGATGTAGCAGTACTTTATGCCCAGTAATGTAGCAGTACTTTATGCCCAGTGATATAGCAGTACTTTATTTCCAGTGATGTAGCAGCACTTTGTGTCCAGTGATGTAGCAGTACTTTATGCCCAGTGATGTAGCAGCACTTTATGTCCAGTGATGTAGCAGTACTTTATTTCCAGTGATGTAGCAGCACTTTGTGTCCAGTGATGTAGCAGTACTTTATGCCCAGTGATGTAGCAGCTCTTTATGTCCAGTGATGTAGCAGTACTTTATGTCCAGTGATATAGCAGTACTTTATTTCCAGTGATGTAGCAGCACTTTATATCCAGTGATGTAGCAGTACTTTATGCCCAGTGATGTAGCAGTACTTTATTTCCAGTGATGTAGCAGCACTTTATGCCCAGTGATGTAGCAGTACTTTATGTCCAGTGATGTAGCAGTACTTTATACCCAGTGGTTTAGCTATGCTTTATGCCCAGTGATGTAGCAGTACTTTATGCCCAGTGATGTAGCAGTACCTTATGTCCAGTGATGTAGCAGTACTTTATACCCAGTGGTTTAGCTATACTTTATGCCCAGTGATGTAGCAGTACTTTATGCCCAGTGATGTAGCAGCACTTTATGTCCAGTGATGTAGCAGTACTTTATACCCAGTGGTTTAGCTATACTTCATGCCCAGTGGTGTTACAGTACTTTATGCCCAGTGATGAAGCGGTACTTTATGTCCAGTGATGTAGCAGTACTTTATGCCCAGTGATATAGCAGTACTTTATTTCCAGTGATGTAGCAGTACTTTATGTCCAGTGATGAAGCAGTATTTTATGTCCAGTGATGTAGCAGTACTTTATGTCCAGTGATGTAGCAGTACTTTATACCCAGTGGTTTAGCTATACTTTATGTCCAGTGATGTAGCAGTACTTTATGTCCAGTGATGTAGCAGTACTTTATACCCAGTGGTTTAGCTATACTTTATGCCCAGTGATGTAGCAGTACTTTATGCCCAGTGATGTAGCAGTACTTTATGTCCAGTGATGTAGCAGTACTTTATGTCCAGTGATGTAGCAGTACTTTATACCCAGTGGTTTAGCTATACTTTATGCCCAGTGATGTAGCAGTACTTTATGCCCAGTGATGTAGCAGCACTTTATGTCCAGTGATGTAGCAGTACTTTATGTCCAGTGACGTAGCAGTACTTTATACCCAGTGGTTTAGCTGTACTTTATGCCCAGTGGTGTTACAGTACTTTATGCCCAGTGATGAAGCAGTACTTTATGTCCAGTGATGTAGCAGTACTTTATGCCCAGTGATATAGCAGTACTTTATTTCCAGTGATGTAGCAGTACTTTGTACCCAGTGATGTAGCAGTACTTTATGCCCAGTGATGTAGCAGTACTTTATGCCCAGTGATATAGCAGTACTTTATTTCCAGTGATGTAGCAGCACTTTATGTCCAGTGATGTCGCAGTACTTTATGCCCAGTGATGTAGCAGCACTTTATGTCCAGTGATGTAGCAGTACTTTATGCCCAGTGATATAGCAGTACTTTATTTCCAGTGATGTAGCAGCACTTTATGTCCAGTGATGTAGCAGCACTTTATGCCCAGTGATGTAGCAGTACTTTATGCCCAGTGATGTAGCAGTACTTTATGCCCAGTGATATAGCAGCACTTTATGTCCAGTGATGTAGCAGTACTTTATACCCAGTGGTTTAGCTATACTTTATGCCCAGTGGTGTTACAGTACTTTATGCCCAGTGATGAAGCAGTACTTTATGTCCAGTGATGTAGCAGTACTTTATGCCCAGTGCTATAGCAGTACTTTATTTCCAGTGATGTAGCAGTACTTTGTACCCAGTGATGTAGCAGTACTTTATGCCCAGTAATGTAGCAGTACTTTATGCCCAGTGATATAGCAGTACTTTATTTCCAGTGATGTAGCAGCACTTTGTGTCCAGTGATGTAGCAGTACTTTATGCCCAGTGATGTAGCAGCACTTTATGTCCAGTGATGTAGCAGTACTTTATGCCCAGTGATATAGCAGTACTTTATTTCCAGTGATGTAGCAGCACTTTATGTCCAGTGATGTAGCAGCACTTTATGTCCAGTGATGTAGCAGCACTTTATGTCCAGTGATGTAGCAGCACTTTATGCCCAGTGATGTAGCAGTACTTTATTTCCAGTGATGTAGCAGTACTTTATGCCCAGTGATGTAGCAGTATTTTATGTCCAGTGATGTAGCAGTACTTTATGCGCAGTGATGAAGCACTACTTTATGTCCAGTGATGTAGCAGTACTTTATGCCCAGTGATGTAGCAGCACTTTATACCCAGTGGTTTAGCTATACTTTGTACCCAGTGATGTAGCAGTACTTTATGCCCAGTGATATAGCAGTACTTTATGTCCAGTGATGTAGCTATACTTCATGCCCCGCGATGTAGCTATACTTTATGCCCAGTGATGTAGCTATACTTTATTCCCAGTGATGTAGCTATACTTTATGCCCAGTGATGTAGCTATACTTTATGCCCAGTGGTGTAGCAGCACTTTATGTCCAGTGGTGTAGCAGTACTTTATGTCCAGTGGTGTAGCAGTACTTTATGTCCAGTGATGTAGCAGTACTTTATACCCAGTGGTTTAGCTATACTTTATGCCCAGTGGTGTTACATTACTTTATGCCCAGTGATGAAGCAGTACTTTATACCCAGTGGTTTAGCTATACTTTATGTCCAGTGGTGTAGCAGTGCTTTATGTCCAGTGATGTAGCAGTACTTTATACCCAGTGGTTTAGCTATACTTTATGTCCAGTGATGTAGCAGTACTTTATGCCCAGTGATATAGCAGTACTTTATTTCCAGTGATGTAGCAGCATTTTATGTCCAGTGATGTAGCAGTGCTTTATGCCCAGTGATGTAGCAGTACTTTATTTCCAGTGATGTAGCAGCACTTTATGCCCAGTGATGTAGCATTACTTTATGCCCAGTGATGTAGCAGTACTTTATTTCCAGTGATGCAGCAGTACTTTATGCCCAGTGATGTAGCAGTATCTTATGTCCAGTGATGTAGCAGTACTTTATTCCCAGTGATGAAGCAGTACTTTATGTCCAGTGATGTAGCAGTACTTTATGCCCAGTGATGTAGCAGCACTTTATGTCCAGTGGTTTAGCTATACTTTATGCCCAGTGGTGTAGCATTACTTTATGTCCAGTGATGTAGCAGTACTTTGTACCCAGTGATGTAGCAGTACTTTATGCCCAGTGGTGTAGCAGTACTTTATGTCCAGTGGTGTAGCAATACTTTATGTCCAGTGATGTAGCAGTACTTTATGCCCAGTGATGTAGCAGTACTTTATGCCCAGTGATATAGCAGTACTTTATTTCCAGTGATGTAGCAGCACTTTATGTCCAGTGATGTAGCAGTACTTTATGCCCAGTGATGTAGCAGTACATTATTTCCAGTGATGTAGCAGCACTTTATGCCCAGCGATGTAGCAGTACTTTATGCCCAGTGATGTAGCAGTACTTTATTTCCAGTGATGTAGCAGTACGTTATGCCCAGTGATGTAGCAGTATTTTATGTCCAGTGATGTAGCAGTACTTTATGCACAGTGATGAAGCAGTACTTTATGTCCAGTGATGTAGCAGTACTTTATGCCCAGTGATGTAGCAGCACTTTATACCCAGTGGTTTAGCTATACTTTGTACCCAGTGATGTAGCAGTACTTTATGCCCAGTGATATAGCAGTACTTTATTTCCAGTGATGTAGCAGCACTTTATGTCCAGTGATGTAGCAGTGCTTTATGCCCATTGATGTAGCAGTACTTTATTTCCAGTGATGTAGCAGCACTTTATGCCCAGTGATGTAGCATTACTTTATGCCCAGTGATGTAGCAGTACTTTATTTCCAGTGATGCAGCAGTACTTTATGCCCAGTGATGTAGCAGTATTTTATGTCCAGTGATGTAGCAGTACTTTATTCCCAGTGATGAAGCAGTACTTTATGTCCAGCGATGTAGCAGTACTTTATGCCCAGTGATGTAGCAGCACTTTATGTCCAGTGATGTAGCAGTACTTTATACCCAGTGGTTTAGCTATACTTTATGCCCAGTGGTGTAGCAGTACTTTATGTCCAGTGATGTAGCAGTACTTTGTACCCAGTGATGTAGCAGTACTTTATGTCCAGTGGTGTAGCAATACTTTATGTCCATTGATGTAGCAGTACTTTATGCCCAGTGATGTAGCAGTCCTTTATGTCCAGTGATGTAGCAGTACTTTGTACCCAGTGATGTAGCAGTACTTTATGCCCAGTGATGTAGCAGTACTTTATGCCCAGTGATGTAGCAGTACTTTATGTCCAGTGATGTAGCAGTACTTTATACCCAGTGGTTTAGCTATACTTTATGCCCAGTGGTGTTACAGGACTTTATGCCCAGTGATGAAGCAGTACTTTATGCCCAGTGATGTAGCAGTACTTTATGCCCAGTGATGTAGCAGTACTTTATGCCCAGTGATGTAGCAGCACTTTATGTCCAGTGATGTAGCAGTACTTTATGCCCAGTGGTGTAGCAGCACTTTATACCCAGTGGTTTAGCTATACTTTGTACCCAGTGATTTAGCAGTACTTTATGCCCAGTGATATAGCAGTACTTTATTTCCAGTGATGTAGCTATACTTCATGCCCCGTGATGTAGCTATACTTTATGCCCAGTGATGTAGCTATACTTTATTCCCAGTGATGTAGCTATACTTTATGCCCAGTGATGTAGCAGTACTTTATGCCCAGTGATATAGCAGTACTTTATTTCCAGTGATGTAGCAGCACTTTATGTCCAGTGATGGAGCAGTGCTTTATGCCCAGTGATGTAGCAGTACTTTATTTCCAGTGATGTAGCAGCACTTTATGCCCAGTGATGTAGCATTACTTTATGCCCAGTGATGTAGCAGTACTTTATTTCCAGTGATGCAGCAGTACTTTATGCCCAGTGATGTAGCAGTATCTTATGTCCAGTGATGTAGCAGTACTTTATTCCCAGTGATGAAGCAGTACTTTATATCCAGTGATGTAGCAGTACTTTATGCCCAGTGATGTAGCAGCACTTTATGTCCAGTGATGTAGCAGTACTTTATACCCAGTGGTTTAGCTATACTTTATGCCCAGTGGTGTAGCAGTACTTTATGTCCAGTGATGTAGCAGTACTTTGTACCCAGTGATGTAGCAGTACTTTATGCCCAGTGGTGTAGCAGTACTTTATGTCCAGTGGTGTAGCAGTACTTTATGTCCAGTGATGTAGCAGTACTTTATGTCCAGTGATGTAGCAGTACTTTATGCCCAGTGATATAGCAGTACTTTATTTCCAGTGATGTAGCAGCACTTTATGTCCAGTGATGTAGCAGTACTTTATGCCCAGTGATGTAGCAGTACTTTATTTCCAGTGATGTAGCAGCACTTTATGCCCAGTGATGTAGCAGTACTTTATTTCCAGTGATGTAGCAGTACGTTATGCCCAGTGATGTAGCAGTATTTTATGTCCATTGATGTAGCAGTACTTTATGCACAGTGATGAAGCAGTACTTTATGTCCAGTGATGTAGCAGTACTTTATGCCCAGTGATGTAGCAGCACTTTATACCCAGTGGTTTAGCTATACTTTGTACCCAGTGATGTAGCAGTACTTTATGCCCAGTGATATAGCAGTACTTTATTTCCAGTGATGTAGCTATACTTCATGCCCCGCGATGTAGCTATACTTTATGCCCAGTGATGTAGCTGTACTTTATTCCCAGTGATGTAGCTATATTTATGCCCAGTGATGTAGCTATACTTTATGCCCAGTGGTGTAGCAGCACTTTATGTCCAGTGGTGTAGCATTACTTTATGTCCAGTGGTGTAGCAGTACTTTATGTCCAGTGATGTAGCAGTACTTTATACCCAGTGGTTTAGCTATACTTTATGCCCAGTGGTGTTACAGTACTTTATGCCCAGTGATGAAGCAGTACTTTATACCCAGTGGTTTAGCTATACTTTATGTCCAGTGGTGTAGCAGTACTTTATGTCCAGTGATGTAGCAGTACTTTATACCCAGTGGTTTAGCTATACTTTATGTCCAGTGATGTAGCAGTACTTTATGCCCAGTGATATAGCAGTACTTTATTTCCAGTGATGTAGCTGCACTTTATGTCCAGTGATGTAGCAGTGCTTTATGCCCAGTGATGTAGCAGTACTTTATTTCCAGTGATGTAGCAGCACTTTATGCCCAGTGATGTAGCATTACTTTATGCCCAGTGATGTAGCAGTACTTTATTTCCAGTGATGCAGCAGTACTTTATGCCCAGTGATGTAGCAGTATTTTATGTCCAGTGATGTAGCAGTACTTTATTCCCAGTGATGAAGCAGTACTTTATGTCCAGCGATGTAGCAGTACTTTATGCCCAGTGATGTAGCAGCACTTTATGTCCATTGATGTAGCAGTACTTTATACCCAGTGGTTTAGCTATACTTTATGCCCAGTGGTGTAGCAGTACTTTATGTCCAGTGATGTAGCAGTACTTTGTACCCAGTGATGTAGCAGTACTTTATGCCCAGTGGTGTAGCAGTACTTTATGTCCAGTGGTGTCGCAATACTTTATGTCCAGTGATGTAGCAGTACTTTATGCCCAGTGATGTAGCAGTACTTTATGTCCAGTGATGTAGCAGTACTTTGTACCCAGTGATGTAGCAGTACTTTATGCCCAGTGATGTAGCAGTACTTTATGCCCAGTGATGTAGCAGTACTTTATGTCCAGTGATGTAGCAGTACTTTATACCCAGTGGTTTAGCTATACTTTATGCCCAGTGGTGTTACAGTACTTTATGCCCAGTGATGAAGCAGTACTTTATGCCAAGTGATGTAGCAGTACTTTATGCCCAGTGATGTAGCAGTACTTTATGCCCAGTGATGTAGCAGCACTTTATGTCCAGTGATGTAGCAGTACTTTATGCCCAGTGGTGTAGCAGTACTTTATGTCCAGTGATGTAGCAGTACTTTATGTCCAGTGATGTAGCAGCACTTTATGCCCAGTGATGTAGCTGTACTTTATGCCCAGTGATGTAGCAGCACTTTATGTCCAGTGATGTAGCAGTACTTTATGCCCAGTGGTGTAGCAGTACTTTATGTCCAGTGATGTAGCAGTACTTTATGTCCAGTGATGTAGCAGCACTTTATGCCCAGTGGTGTAGCAGTACTTTATGCCCAGTGGTGTAGCAGTACTTTATGTCCAGTGATGTAGCAGTACTTTATGTCCAGTGATGTAGCAGTACTTTATGTCCAGTGATGTAGCAGCACTTTATGCCCAGTGATGTAGCAGTACTTTATGCCCAGTGGTGTAGCAGTACTTTATGTCCAGTGATGTAGCAGTACTTTATGTCCAGTGATGTAGCTGTACTTTATGCCCAGTGATGTAGCAGCACTTTATGTCCAGTGATGTAGCAGTACTTTATGCCCAGTGGTGTAGCAGTACTTTATGTCCAGTGATGTAGCAGCACTTTATGCCCAGTGGTGTAGCAGTACTTTATTTCCAGTGATGTAGCTATACTTTATGCCCAGTGATGTAGCTATACTTTGTGCCCAGTGATGTACAGTACTTTGTGCCCAGTGATGTACAGTACTTTGTGCCCAGTGATGTAGCAGTACTTTATGTCCAGTGTTGTTGCCTTACTTTATGTCCAGTGATGTAGCTATATTTTGTGCCCACTAATGTACAGTACTTTGTGCCCAATGATGTAGCAGTACTTTGTGCCCAGTGATGTACAGTACTTTGTGCCCAGTGATGTAGCAGTACTTTGTGCCCAATGATGTACAGTACTTTGTGCCCAGTGATGTAGCATTACTTTGTGCCCAGTGATGTAGCTATACTTTGTGCCCAGTGATGTAGCTATACTTTATGCCCAGTGATGTAGCTATACTTTGTGCCCAGTGATGTACAGTACTTTGTGCCCAGTGATGTAGGAGTACTTTATGTCCAGTGGTGTTGCAGTACTTTATGTCCAGTGATGTAGCAGTACTTTGTGCCCAGTGATGTAGCTATACTTTATGTCCAGTGGTGTAGCAGTACTTTGTGCCCAGTGATGTAGCAGTACTTTGTGCCCAGTGATGTAGCTATACTTTATGCCCAGTGATGTAGCTATACTTTGTGCCCAGTGATGTACAGTACTTTGTGCCCAGTGATGTACAGTACTTTGTGCCCAGTGATGTAGCAGTACTTTATGCCCAGTGATGTAGCAGTACTTTATGCCCAGTGATGTAGCAGCACTTTATGTCCAGTGATGTAGTAGTACTTTATGCCCAGTGATGTAGCTGTACTTTATTCCCAGTGATGTAGCTATATTTATGCCCAGTGATGTAGCTATACTTTATGCCCAGTGGTGTAGCAGCACTTTATGTCCAGTGGTGTAGCATTACTTTATGTCCAGTGGTGTAGCAGTACTTTATGTCCAGTGATGTAGCAGTACTTTATACCCAGTGGTTTAGCTATACTTTATGCCCAGTGGTGTTACAGTACTTTATGCCCAGTGATGAAGCAGTACTTTATACCCAGTGGTTTAGCTATACTTTATGTCCAGTGGTGTAGCAGTACTTTATGTCCAGTGATGTAGCAGTACTTTATACCCAGTGGTTTAGCTATACTTTATGTCCAGTGATGTAGCAGTACTTTATGCCCAGTGATATAGCAGTACTTTATTTCCAGTGATGTAGCTGCACTTTATGTCCAGTGATGTAGCAGTGCTTTATGCCCAGTGATGTAGCAGTACTTTATTTCCAGTGATGTAGCAGCACTTTATGCCCAGTGATGTAGCATTACTTTATGCCCAGTGATGTAGCAGTACTTTATTTCCAGTGATGCAGCAGTACTTTATGCCCAGTGATGTAGCAGTATTTTATGTCCAGTGATGTAGCAGTACTTTATTCCCAGTGATGAAGCAGTACTTTATGTCCAGCGATGTAGCAGTACTTTATGCCCAGTGATGTAGCAGCACTTTATGTCCATTGATGTAGCAGTACTTTATACCCAGTGGTTTAGCTATACTTTATGCCCAGTGGTGTAGCAGTACTTTATGTCCAGTGATGTAGCAGTACTTTGTACCCAGTGATGTAGCAGTACTTTATGCCCAGTGGTGTAGCAGTACTTTATGTCCAGTGGTGTCGCAATACTTTATGTCCAGTGATGTAGCAGTACTTTATGCCCAGTGATGTAGCAGTACTTTATGTCCAGTGATGTAGCAGTACTTTGTACCCAGTGATGTAGCAGTACTTTATGCCCAGTGATGTAGCAGTACTTTATGTCCAGTGATGTAGCAGTACTTTATACCCAGTGGTTTAGCTATACTTTATGCCCAGTGGTGTTACAGTACTTTATGCCCAGTGATGAAGCAGTACTTTATGCCAAGTGATGTAGCAGTACTTTATGCCCAGTGATGTAGCAGTACTTTATGCCCAGTGATGTAGCAGCACTTTATGTCCAGTGATGTAGCAGTACTTTATGCCCAGTGGTGTAGCAGTACTTTATGTCCAGTGATGTAGCAGTACTTTATGTCCAGTGATGTAGCAGCACTTTATGCCCAGTGATGTAGCTGTACTTTATGCCCAGTGATGTAGCAGCACTTTATGTCCAGTGATGTAGCAGTACTTTATGCCCAGTGGTGTAGCAGTACTTTATGTCCAGTGATGTAGCAGTACTTTATGTCCAGTGATGTAGCAGCACTTTATGCCCAGTGGTGTAGCAGTACTTTATGCCCAGTGGTGTAGCAGTACTTTATGTCCAGTGATGTAGCAGTACTTTATGTCCAGTGATGTAGCAGTACTTTATGTCCAGTGATGTAGCAGCACTTTATGCCCAGTGATGTAGCAGTACTTTATGCCCAGTGGTGTAGCAGTACTTTATGTCCAGTGATGTAGCAGTACTTTATGTCCAGTGATGTAGCTGTACTTTATGCCCAGTGATGTAGCAGCACTTTATGTCCAGTGATGTAGCAGTACTTTATGCCCAGTGGTGTAGCAGTACTTTATGCCCAGTGATGTAGCAGCACTTTATGCCCAGTGGTGTAGCAGTACTTTATTTCCAGTGATGTAGCTATACTTTATGCCCAGTGATGTAGCTATACTTTGTGCCCAGTGATGTACAGTACTTTGTGCCCAGTGATGTACAGTACTTTGTGCCCAGTGATGTAGCAGTACTTTATGTCCAGTGTTGTTGCCTTACTTTATGTCCAGTGATGTAGCTATATTTTGTGCCCACTAATGTACAGTACTTTGTGCCCAATGATGTAGCAGTACTTTGTGCCCAGTGATGTACAGTACTTTGTGCCCAGTGATGTAGCAGTACTTTGTGCCCAATGATGTACAGTACTTTGTGCCCAGTGATGTAGCATTACTTTGTGCCCAGTGATGTAGCTATACTTTGTGCCCAGTGATGTAGCTATACTTTATGCCCAGTGATGTAGCTATACTTTGTGCCCAGTGATGTACAGTACTTTGTGCCCAGTGATGTAGGAGTACTTTATGTCCAGTGGTGTTGCAGTACTTTATGTCCAGTGATGTAGCAGTACTTTGTGCCCAGTGATGTAGCTATACTTTATGTCCAGTGGTGTAGCAGTACTTTGTGCCCAGTGATGTAGCAGTACTTTGTGCCCAGTGATGTAGCTATACTTTATGCCCAGTGATGTAGCTATACTTTGTGCCCAGTGATGTACAGTACTTTGTGCCCAGTGATGTACAGTACTTTGTGCCCAGTGATGTAGCAGTACTTTATGTCCAGTGGTGTTGCTGTACTTTATGTCCAGTGATGTAGCTATATTTTGTGCCCACTAATGTACAGTACTTTGTGCCCAATGATGTAGCAGTACTTTGTGCCCAGTGATGTAGCAGTACTTTGTGCCCAATGATGTACAGTACTTTGTGCCCAGTGATGTAGCAGTACTTTGTGCCCAGTGATGTAGCTATACTTTATGTCCAGTGGTGTAGCAGTACTTTGTGCCCAGTGATGTGGCAGTACTTTGTGCCCAGTGATGTACAGTACTTTATGCCCAGTGATGTAGCAGTACTTTATGCCCAGTGATGTAGCAGTACTTTATGTCCAGTGATGTAGCAGTACTTTATGCCCAGTGATATAGCAGTACTTTATTTCCAGTGGTGTAGCAGTACTTTATTTACAGTGATGTAGCTATACTTTATGCCCAGTGATGTAGCTATACTTTGTGCCCAGTGATGTACAGTACTTTGTGCCCAGTGATGTACAGTACTTTGTGCCCAGTGATGTAGCAGTACTTTATGTCCAGTGGTGTTGCAGTACTTTATGTCCAGTGATGTAGCTATATTTTGTGCCCACTAATGTACAGTACTTTGTGCCCAGTGATGTAGCAGTACTTTATGCCCAGTGATGTAGCAGTACTTTATGTCCAGTGATGTAGCAGTACTTTATGCCCAGTGATATAGCAGTACTTTATTTCCAGTGGTGTAGCAGTACTTTATTTACAGTGATGTAGCTATACTTTATGCCCAGTGATGTAGCTATACTTTGTGCCCAGTGATGTACAGTACTTTGTGCCCAATGATGTATCAGTACTTTGTGCCCAGTGATGTAGCAGTACTTTGTGCCCAGTGATGTACAGTACTTTGTGCCCAGTGATGTAGCTATACTTTATGTCCAGTGGTGTAGCAGTACGTTGTGCCCAGTGATGTAGCAGCACTTTGTGCCCAGTGGTGTAGCAGCACTTTGTGCCCTGTGGTGTAACAGTACTTTATGCCCAATGGTGTAGCAGTATTTTCACCAATTTCCACCAATAAATTTCCAGATTTTTTTCAGGTGATGAATCTTTCATGAGAAATACTTCCTCAGCCCCCAAAAATTCTCTTTATTTTCTTACCCGAAAATTGGTTCCAGTAATGGCCACACATGACATCTGTGACATAACACACACATGGTGTATTGTATGTGCTGCACTGACATCATGGATGAGATGCACTCGCATCTCTGGGCGTGATTTTCAGCAGGAAAGGAAACCAAGGCTGTATAATTTGGATTTTTTTTTGAAGGAGGTCTGGATCTATTTCAGGTAATACAATTATATTCTTTGTGCTGCAGAAAATGTCCGTCTCTCATTCCTAGCTGGGTCTGGAGCAGGGACAGCAGTGACCTGACAAAATTACCGCTCTGTTAGTCCCCTAAGGACTGAGGTCATCAATCATAGACTGACTCGGGTCATGCACCAAGGCATTGCTTGCAAAAAGTGAAACTGCAATAGTCCTTCTGTCTCCAACAATTTTTATTATCCCACCATCATACTGGCAGGTAAGTGGCTGGAGAACAACAACAAAAACTTGCATTTATATAGCGCCTTTGATGTGGTAAATTGTCCCAAGTTTCTTCACAGGAACGTTATCAGACACAGGTGTTTCAATTTTACTTTTAATTTTTTTTAAAAATTAACTAGGGCTTAAGTGAGCCACATAAAAGTGGTGTCCATAAACTGTGTAAATAATTGTTTGTTGTCATTTAGCTTGACTGTATTTTTTTTTAAGTAGCTTGCTTGTTTTCTTGTGTTTAAAGAGTGTTCAAGATAAAAATTGTTCTGCTGATAGTCTCTGAATTTACTTGGACCTTTTTCCCACTGATTTTCTCTCAAATATTTACTCTAAAACTAAAACCTGGAAAAATTCAATAAAGTGGAATGGCTCACCACCACCTTCTCAAGGGCAATTAGGGATGGGCAATAAATGCTGGCCTCGCCAGCGACGCGCACATCCCATGAATGAATAAAAAAAAAATTAATTTCATGCTCAGTGATATAGTAACTCAACTCAGGAGCACTATAGATATTGTCAGCCTCGGGCTTAGTTGGTCGCACTCTTGCCTCTACGTCAGAAGGTCGTTGGTTCAATTCCTATTCCAGAGACTTAAGCACACATTTTAGGATGATATACCACTGCAGTAGTGAGGGAGTGCTGCAAAGTCGGAGCTGCTGGTTTTCGGATGAGACATTAAACCGAGGCCTCGTCTGCTCTCTCAAGCGGATATAAAAGATCCCATTGCACTATCTTGAAGAAGAGCAGGGGAGTTCTTCCTGGTGACTTGGCCAATATTTATCACTAAAACTCATTGCTGTTTGTGGGACCTTGCTATATGCAAATCGATTTCCTACATTACAATAATGACTGCACTTCAAAAAGTACTTCTTTGGCTGTAAAGCACTTTGGAATGCCCTGAGGTCATGAAAGGCGCTATATAAATGCACATCTTTATATATGCCAAGCAGCAACTCGCCACATCCCCACAGGGAGGTAGGGGAACACAGTGGACGAGCCATCCCTGGCTGTTTCAATTGGGCTTACCTCCTGGCAGCCAGGTAGCAAGAGGCCAGCGGAAAGGTTGCCCATGTGTCCACCACAGTTAGTGTGAGGGCAGGGAAGAAAAATAGTAGTTTGACCCTCCTGTGTTAAAAAAAACAAATTTTAAAGAAATATTTTGATGGATGAAACTGAACCAAACTTAAACCTGCGCCTCTGCCTCCTGTACACTCTGATCCTCATTACAGGGCGGTCAGGACAGGTCTGAGACGCAAAAAAATTAAATACAATTTGGAGCCTCCATTTTCTCGCGAACAAAATGAGATATGAAAGTTTTTGTTGTGAGTACCCAACATGGCGGCTGTCATCGAGTCTGCTGGCCATTCCATAACTACAAAAGATACAAAGGCAATTAAAGATGAACTGGTCCTATTCATTTGCTATTGTTTAAGTTCAAGAAAGTACAGACAGGGAGGGGACCAAGATACATCGAACTCAGGCTGGCAGTGTAGCACTTCCTACATTACAACAGTGACTACACTTCAAAAGTATTTAATTGGCTGTAAAGCGCTTTGAGACATCCTGAGGTCATGAAAGGCGCTATATAAATGCAAGTCTTTCTTTCTTTCATCTTTCACTTATCTACGAAGTGTTAGTGTTTAATAAATCAGATTCATTCAATACTGGATAGGATGCTTGGCTGGGAGAAGGTACTTAGCAAAGGCATTACCCCTTCTCTCTCCTCCCCAACTCTGCCCTTGTAATCACAATAATCTTTTAATCAGGAGATTTCCTTGTCTCTGTTGTCTTCTGATGTTGCTATTGCTATTCGCGTTGTCAGCAGAATTGATAGCAATGAACCACTGGGTAGCAGAGGTGGGACAATGCACTGACCTTTCACCCCTGGGGGTTAGCACACAGAACTTTCACCTCTGGGACCGATGTTTGAATTCAGCCCAGACTGTTGGCTGTAAGGGCGTCATAATGATGCTAAGCTTGCAGTGTAAATCTGGTGTTGAGACTCATCTGGATTCCAAGTCAAAGCAGAACAAGACTCCCTTCTCCAGGGAATCTCACTCCACTTCATTCCGGTGTTAGGTTGGGGCCCTGAGTCAGGTTGCATGTACACTATAACTGCTGAGCCAGAGCGAAGCAAAGCCATTTTGCACCAACTCTATAGCTCTAGTGTAAACAACCTTCAGCTGCCTAGGTCCTAAGCTCTGGAATTCCCTCCTTAAACCTCTCTGCCTCTCTACCTCTCTCTCCTCCTTTAGGATGTTCCTTAAAACCTACCTCTTTGACCAAGCTTTTGGTCACCTGTCCTAATACCTCCTTATGTGGCTTGTTGTCAAATTTTGTCTGATCACACTCCTGTGAAGCGCCTTGGGACGTTTTGCTACGTTAAAGACGCGATATAAACGCAAGGTGTTGTTGTTGTTGTTAGGGATGGGTTTGGCACAGAGCCAGCAGAGTTCCAAGTAAATGTGAGCACATGGCATAAAACTGCCCATATTTTGGCACTGATTGGCACTGATTGGCACAGGCAGTCTCAGTCAGAGAAAACACAAGGATTAGCTGCAGTGGGAAATGGAAATGTCACGGTGGGTCACTTGAAGGTATAATTTTGATATTGGGATTAGGAACATAGGAACATAGGAACAGGAGTAGGCCATTCAGCCCCTCGTGCCTGCTCCGCCATTTGATAAGATCATGGCTGATCTGTGATCTAACTCCATATACCTGCCTTTGGCCCATATCCCTAAATACCTTTGGTTGCCAAAAAGCTATCTATCTCAGATTTAAATTTAGCAATTGAGCTAGTATCAATTGCCGTTTGCAGAAGAGAGTTCCAAACTTCTACCACCCTTTGTGTGTAGAAATGTTTTCTAATCTCACTCCTGAAAGGTCTGGCTCTAATTTTTAGACTGTGCCCCCTACTCCTAGAATCCCCAACCAGCGGAAATAGTTTCTCTCGATCCACCCTATCCGTTCCCCTTAATATCTTATAAACTTCGATCAGATCACCCCTTAACCTTCTAAACTCTAGCGAATACAACCCCAATTTGTGTAATCTCTCCTCATAACTTAACCCTTGAAGTCCGGGTATCATTCTAGTAAACCTACGCTGCACTCCCTCCAAAGCCAATATGTCCTTCCGAAGGTGCGGTGCCCAGAACTGCTCACAGTACTCCAGGTGCAGTCTAACCAGGGTTTTGTATAGCTGCAGCATAACTTCTGCCCCCTTGTACTCCAGTCCTCTAGATATAAAGGCCAGCATTCCATTAGCCTTATTGATTATTTTCTGCACCTGTTCATGACACTTCAATGATCTATGTACCTGAACCCCTAAATCCCTTTGGACATCCACTGTTTTTAACTTTTTACCATTTAGAAAGTACCCTGTTCTATCCTTTTTTGATCCAAAGTGGATGACCTCACATTTGTCTACATTGAATTCCATTTGCCACAGTTTTGCCCATTCACCTAATCTATCAATATCGTTTTGTAATTTTATGTTTTCATCTACACTGCTTACAATGCCACCAATCTTTGTGTCATCGGCAAACTTAGAAAGAGTGATCTTTCTATGCCTTCATCTAAGTTGTTAATAAATATTGTGAATAATTGAGGCCCCAAGACAGATCCCTGCGGGACTCCACTAGTCACATCCTGCCAATGTGAGTACTTACCCATTATCCCTGCTCTCTGTCGCCTTTCGCTCAACCAACTTCCTAACCAAGTCCGTACTTTTCCCTCGATTCCATGGGCTTCTAACTTAGCTAACAGTCTCTTATATGGGACCTTATCAAATGCCTTCTGGAAGTCCATATAAATAACATCCATTGACATTCCCCTGTCCACTACTTTAGTCACCTCTTCAAAAAATTCAATCAGATTTGTCAGGCATGACCTACCTTTCACAAATCCATGCTGGCGCTCTCTGATTAACTGAAAATTCTCGAGGTGTTCTGTCACCCTATCCTTAATTATAGATTCCAGCAATTTCCCCACAACAGATGTTAGGCTAACTGGTCTATAATTCCCCGGTTTCCCTCTCTCTCCTTTCTTAAAAAGCGGAGTGACATGTGCAATTTTCCAATCTAGAGGGACAGTTCCTGAAGGGATTAACCCTTAGACTGCTTCCAGGTCAGAAAATGACTGCCTTCCTGTGCTAGACAATTCCGTAAGCTTTCGGCTCATCTTCCATGTCACTGAAATGAATACTGCTATTGCAGTACTAAAATTACTTGAGTAAAAAGTAGCCTTATTATCGCAATCCTAGCCCCAAACTTCAAAAATGCCATTTTAATTGATGAAGAGAATTTCCTTTACGCAGCGAGTTCTGATCTGGAATGCACTGCCTGAATGGGCGGTGGAAGCAGATTCAATAGTAACTTTCAAAAGAAAATTGGATAAATACTTGACAAGGAAAAATTTGCAGAGATTTTGAGGATGGGGAAAGAGCCGGGGAGTGGGACTAATTGGATCACTCTTTCAAAGAGCCGGCACAGGCACGATGGGCCGAATGACCTCCTTCTGTGCTGTATGTTCTATGATAATTGCAAAGTAAAACAAATGGCTCTTTTAATGACTCAGAGGAGCTGATATTCACCTACAGTCCTGAATGGTTAACAACTGATGTAAATCCAACCAGAATGCTAATATTCTAATAGCATGCCGTTTCTGGTGCCAGCTCACTATCATAAAGGTAGAAAGAACTTTCATTTACATAACACCTTCACAACATGCCAAAGTGTTTCATAGCAATGAAGTACTTTTGAAGTGTAATCACTACTGTTATGTAGTGAAACACTGCAGCCAATTTGCGCACAGCAAGGTCCCACGTACAGAAATTAGAAAAATGACCTATTTTAGTGATGTTGGTTGAAGGATAAATGTTGGCCAGGACACCATGAGAATTCCCCTGCTCTTTTTTGAAATAGTTTCATGGGATCTTTTACGCCCAAGTATCCTCAAAATCTCATTAGAATACGCCCGAACTTAAAATGGACGTAAATGGGCATAAACAATCAAGGCCCAAGGAAAGCGCAGAACCCACACTAGTATATTTCTTCCTTAAGTATGAAAATTTAAGTTTCAACTCATTTAACCATCATTCATGCACATCAGGCACAGCATGTTTAAGAACCTGCAATCAGGGAAGCTTTTCAATTGTTAATGTGACTTATACTGAAGCCATAAAAATGCATCCACAGAAACAGAAAATACAGAGCAGGTCTCAGTGAGGGTAAATTTTAAAAAGCCGATCAATAAAATTGCAATAAAACATCAGAAGAATTACTTTTTTTCCTGTTGCGCCTGAAAATTTGGTTGCAACGTTGAGAGACCCCCTGAACAATGACAATTGGAGGATACTCGTGTTTCAGGACTGAGGGCACGGCCAGATTTGTGGGCAGAGATTCGATCGAACAGAAGGTTTGATGGACGGACGTAAAAGATCGAGATGACTTTGACATATTGCAGTTGCACATGTAACTCACTTACCCCCAAAATTCCGCGATCTTTTAAGCCACGTAATTGGTTTGCACCCAGATTACGAGTGTCTCTGGATTGGAGGAAACTCCAGACCCAAGATAATTTGTTGGGGCATTTTGTTGGGGCATTGTAGAGAAGGAGTTTTACCCTTGTATTTAACCCATGGTGTACTGATACTGACATTGAGGGAGCACCAACATTTGCGAGTCACTTGTGAATTCCAATATTTTTTTTAAAATGCACACGGAAAATGTCAATAAACTTTCTGCGTGTTTAAATTTCCCACTCTGAAGAAAAACTTATGGAAGTGGCAGGAACGCTAAGAGGTGGAGAGAACGGCCCACTCCTCCAGCGCTGGTATCCTTTCAACTTGACGAATGCAATTTTAAACAATAACAAAATTTAAAAAGCATAAAATAAAGAAATGAGTGAGATTAAACGAGTCTGTTTTGTGTTCAAATGGATCTCTCTCCCGAGTACATGCGAAGTAACTAGCTGTTAAATGTGGAGTTCATTATAACATAAACACACACACACACACACACACAGCCACCCTCAAGTCAATCAGGTTGCAGGAAGCAATCCACTGCATTATATCATGCTTCTTAAAACGGCAAGCTTCCACCGGACAGGCATTAATGTCATCGGTCTTCCACCTTTAACAATGACAGCAGCTCTGACTCCTGTTTTAACCTGCTCCTGATGCATTATTAATGGCTTTTAGACACGCACTCTGAAAGAATTCTGACGTTCAGCTTCCGAGGTTTTACGACCTTTTTTTTTTGCTCAGAAGGGAGAAAGAGAGAGAGAAAAGGGTCTGTGTCTGGCAGAAGGACAAGTTGAGTTGGTCGGAGATGGGGGTGGGCGGGGGGAGCAGATACACAGCAGCTATTGTAAATGTTTGTTTTAAATGCAGGGGAAACTCTGTATTCCCCTGTGCTGCTGGAGGAATTCAGACAATACAAACACGGCCTGGTCAGGCAGGGCAGCTCGTTCCTGGCTTAGCTTCAAGAATCTCCAACTCCCCTGCCGGAATAAGGCGGTGGACCCCAGCCGGGGTGAAACTCAGGTTAATTTCCAAAGTAAAATTTCTAGACACACACAAAAAAAAAGAGAAACAAATTCAAGCACAATTAACTATTATAAAGTTTTCTTTTTAAAGAACCTGTCAAATTTATTTTCATTTCTCAAAACGATTATTGCCTATCACGGGTTAGATTCTACCTATCTTGCTATGCCTTCATTTCTCTGTTTTACTTACCTCTCCTATCTCTTCTATCGTGTCTATCTATCTATCTATTCACTTTCTCCCTCTATGTATGAATATGAATCGCTCTGTCCTGTCACCTGGTCTCCACCACAATGTGATCCCAGAGATGATAGGACAGCCATGCAGGAGATCAGCTACTAAAAACTTTTCCAGTGATGATCATGAACCAGCCATCGAAATGTACACCACTGAGGTTAAGGAATAATTCCTGCTCCCCCTAACAGGAAGAGATCTGGCCTGCAAAATCTGTTCTCATGCCTCTGCTTGAGCCTCTCTTTATACCAGCTGCGAGGAAGTTGGTGAAAATGTCTTTGTGACAAATATAGAAATTGTGTCTTGGTAGGTCTATGCGTCCAAACACAGCAATAACTCTGCACTATTTCAAAGAAGAGCAGGGGAGTTCTCCCCGGTGTCCTGGCCAACATTTATCCCTCAACCAACGTCACTAAAAACAGATTTTCTGGTCATAATATCATTGCTGTTTGTGGGAGCTTGCTGTGCGCAAAATTGGCTGCCGCGCTTCCTACATTACATCAGTGACTACACTTCAAAAGTACTTCATTGGCTGTAAAACACTTTGGGACGTCCTGAGGTCGTGAAAGGTGCTATATAAATGCAAGTTCTTTCTTTCCTTTCTTTATTGTGGACCATTTCCATTTGTATTATACAAGCAATGTGCTGTTTAATATTTTGTTCCATTTTTCTTTTGCTTCTGTGGATCATTTACAATTGTAAATAAATCCAATCAGTACTTTAACCTGCACAAAGTGGTCTGGAGTCATGAAAATCTTCTACCTTCCAGAGGCATGGCAGGAATCCTACATGCTCTCCAGTAAGAAATGTATAGTGGTTGGGGTTAATGGTTAGACCTGGGCCTACATTAAGTCAGTATGGCAGAGAGTAAAAATGCAGGTTTCAGTTCATAAGAGACGTGGCCTGCTTAAGGAAACTGCATCAAGCCACTTGCACAAGAAAAAAAAGTATTGTGAAAAACCAGAGCAGTAACTGGCCACTGGATGACTCGTGCTCATATTTTCCCTCTTTAGCCTCCAATGGGGAATTGATTCATCTCCAATCTGTGCATTTCTCCCCTCTAGACCAACCTGCTAAGGTGCATATCCACCACTCTGCAGTGGAGCATAGTATTGCATCAGTGAGTCGCACAAGTAGACTGCACATTCTTAAAGGACATTCATAGCAATCGTTCAGCTACTTGTGAAGATAGAGCAAGTATGGTGGTCAACCTCATTTGTGTAAATGTATCGATTTACGTATTAGTTTCATGTGCAAACATTCTTGCTCATGCCAGTGAGGGGAAATTCTGCTAACTTTCAATAGATACTACTTGGCTTTCCTAATAACTGTTTGTAAATGTAATCCTGATGTGGTACTGAGCCGCTTGGACAACAGAGGTCCCAAGTTTGATCCCTGGCCTTAGCTGATTTATCTGCTCTCAAACCTGGCAGCGATTTAGATGGTACAACTGGCCTTGGTCCTGGGGTATTGAGGGGAAAGTAATTAGCCAGGGCTCCTACAGAATCATACAGCACAGAAGGAGGCCATTCGGACCATTGTGACCATGCCGGCTCTTTGAAAGAGCTGTCGGATTAGTCCCACTCCCCTGCTCTTTCCCCATAACCCTGCAAATGTTTCCTCCTTCTCATTTTAACGGTCCCTTTCCCCTGTACAAATTAAAATTCCAAATATTATAAATAAATGGAGACAGTGTTATTTAAGTAGCGAAGTTACATGCTAAAGAGGACATTGCCATTCTACTATACTATACTATACAATATATAGCATTCTACTATACCGTACTATACAATATATAGCATTCTACTATACTGTACTATACTATATATAGCATTCTAATATACTATACTATACAATATATAGCATTCTACTATACCGTACTATACAATATATAGCATTCTACTATACCGTACTATACAATATATAGCATTCTACTATACTGTACTATACTATATATAGCATTATAATATACTATACTATACAATATATAGCATTCTACTATACCGTACTATACAATATATAGCATTCTACTATACTATACAATATATAGCATTCTACTATACCGTACTATACAATATATAGCATTCTACTATACTATAAAATATATAGCATTCTACTATACCGTACTATACAATATATAGCATTCTACTATACTGTACTATACTATATATAGCATTCTAATATACTATACTATACAATATATAGCATTCTACTATACCGTACTATACAATATATAGCATTCTACTATACTATACAATATATAGCATTCTACTATACCGTACTATACAATATATAGCATTCTACTATACTGTACAATATATAGCATTCTACTATACCGTACTATACAATATATAGCATTCTACTATACTATACAATATATAGCATTCTACTATACCATACTATACAATATATAGCATTCTACTATACTATACAATATATAGCATTCTACTATACTATACTATAATATACTATACTATATATAGCATTCTACTATGCCATATTATACAATATATAGCATTCTACTATACTATACAATATATAGCATTCTACTATACTATACTATACTATACTATATATAGCATTCTACTATACTATACTATGCAATATATAGCATTCTACTATACTATACTATGCAATATATAGCATTCTAATATACTATACTATACTATATATAGCATTCTACTATACTATACTATGCAATATATAGCATTCTAATATACTATACTATACTATATATAGCATTCTAATATACTATACTATACAATATATAGCGTTCTACTATACTATACTATACAGTGCTATGCTATACAATATATAGCATTCTACCAAACTATACTATACAATGTATAGCATTCTACTATACTGTACTATACTATATATAGCATTCTACTATACTGTACAGTATATAGCATTCTAATATACTATACTATACTATACTATATATAGCATTCCACCAAACTATACTATACAATATACAGCATTCTACTATACTGTACTATACTATATATAGCATTCTACTATACTGTACAATATATAGCATTCTAATATACTATACTATACTATACTATATATAGCATTCCACCAAACTATACTATACAATATACAGCATTCTACTATACTGTACTATACTATATATAGCATTCTACTATACTGTACAATATATAGCATTCTAATATACTATACTATACTATACTATATATAGCATTCCACCAAACTATACTATACAATATATAGCATTCTACTATACCATACTATACAATATATAGCATTCTACTATACACTACTACACTATATATAGCTTTCTATACTATACAATTTATAGCATTCTACTATACCATACTATACAATATATAGCAATCTAATATACAATACTATACTATATATAGCATTCTACTATACCGTACTATACAATATATAGCATTTTACCATACTATCCTGATCCAGATTGCTATCCAATGATCCTGCCGGAAAATACGTGTGCGCGGGTGACAGATGTAGACATTGCTGGGCTCAGTTGTGATGCTTTTCATGGCCGAATAGACACTGAGGCCTTGGTTTTCTGATCATTCATGAAGAATGGTTAGTTGTGTGAGGTACTGCAGGGTAACCAGTACTCCAGTGCGGGTTCCTAACTTTAGGCGAGAGAACATCTAAAAATCCTACATTACTTCGGTGCAAAAATATCAGTGTTTCGTCAGTAATATCAGGTTTAAATGTGGGTCGACATGGTGTTAAGTAGCATTTCCTTACAGCTTTTTGTATATAAAATTCAGACCTTTGATGCTGAGTAAAAATAGGGAATGAAAACAAACTCGGCACGTCTGGAATCTGATCCTCCTCCTTCAAATGTCTCTCTGCTTGCGTGAAAAATGATAAACGCCAGAGAAGGAGCAGTTCTTTAGGACCCTGTTGTAACTTAACCCCCAGGAAACAGCAGTACTATTAATCTTTCCTCTTATTTCCTGTCTTTCCTTATTCACCTTCACTTTTTTTCTTTCTCTTTTTTAAATCTTTCTTTCTTTGCACGCTTTTGTTACTCGACTATTCCAATACTCTCCTGGCTGGCCTCCCACCTTGCACCCTCCGTAAACTTGAGCTCATCCAAAACTCTGCTGCCTTATTCCTAACTTGTACCAAGTCCTGTTCACCCATCACCCCTGTGCTCGCTGACCTACATTGGCTCCCGGTCCAGCAATACCTCGATTTTAAAATTCTCATTCTTGTTTCCAAATCCCTCCATGGCCTCGTGTCTCTCTCTCTCTTTCTCTCTCTATCTCTGTAACCTCCTCCGGCCCTACAACGCTTCGAGATCTCTGCGCTCCTCCAATTCTGGGCCTCTTGCACATCCCCGATTATCACTGCTGCACCACTGGCGGCCGTGCCTTCAGCTGCCTAGGCCCTAAGCTCTGGAATTCCCTCCCTAAACCTCTCCGCCCCTCTTTCTTTCCTCCTTTAGAATCATAGAAGTTTACAACATGGAAACAGGCCCTTCGGCCCAACATGTCCATGTCGCCCAGTTTATACCACTAAGCTAGTCCCAATTGCCTGCACTTGGCCCATATCCCTCTATACCCATCTTACCCATGTAACTGTCCAAATGCTTTTTAAAAGACAGAATTGTACCCATCTCTACTACTGCCTCTGGCAGCTCGTTCCAGACACTCACCACCCTTTGAGTGAAAAAATTGCCCCTCTGGACCCTTTTGTATCTCTCCCCTCTCACCTTAAATCTATGCCCCCTCGTTATAGACTCCCCTACCTTTGGGAAAAGATTTTGACTATCTACCTTATCTATGCCCCTCATTATTTTATAGACTTCTATAAGATCACCGCTAAACCTCCTACTCTCCAGGGCAAAAAGTCTCAGTCTATCCAACCTCTCCCTATAAGTCAAACCATCAAGTCCCGGTAGCATCCTAGTAAATCTTTTCTGCACTCTTTCTAGTTTAATAATATCCTTTCTATAATAGGGTGACCAGAACTGTACTCCTTTGAGTTGCCCCTTAAAACCTACTTCTTTGATCAAACTTTTGGTTTCCTGTCCTAATATCTCTGTATGTGGCTCAGTGTCAAAATTTTGTTAACGCTCCTGTAAAGCGCCTTGGGACATTTTACCACATTAAAGGCACTATATAAATGCAAGTTGTTGTTGTTGCTGCTGTTGTATTGCTTTTCCTCTCTCTTTCATTTTCTTGTTTTCTTTTCTCTTTCAGTTGCTTCCTTTCTCATCTAATATCCATAAACGTGCAGAGGTCATTGTTTAACAATCTGGAACCGTGGCGCTGAAGACAATTCTAGACCTCCACTATCCTGGTTGAGGAACAGCTAGGCCGAGGATCAAATCTAAGACCTTCCTGTTTGTCTGGCCAGCATTTATTGTCCATCCCTAGTTGCCCTTGAGAAGGTGGTGGTGAGTCGCCTTCTTGAACAGCTGCAGTCCAAGTGGTGAAGGTACCCCCTCAATGCTTTTAGGTAGGGAGTTCCAGGATTTTGACCCAGCAACGATGAAGGAACGGCCGATGTACGTCCAAGTCAGGATACTGTGTGACTTAGAGGGGAACTCGGAGGTGATGGTTTTCCCATGCGCCTGCCGCCTTGTCGTTCTAGGTACTAGTTACTCATGGTCATTAATGCTGAGCCACTAGGGGAGATAGTGGCTCACTCTTTCAGCCTGATTCTCTATGCCTGTGTTATTCCCAACCAACATTGTGAACACTGATGGTGCTACAGTCATGTCACAGCCAGGCACTATGGAGCTGAGTCCATCCTTTTAATGCTCTGCTGTCCGACATTTCCCTCTCAGACCAATTGTAAGAAGATACCGGATTCTCCAGCACAGCTCAGTGGCAGAAGATACAAACATGAAGGACAAACACTGGTGAGATGGAAGAGAAGCACCTAAAGGGGAAATACTTAATTGTGGCAAAGATACAAAATCATAGCTCAAAGCTGCTGAGCTGAAAGGGAAGATACAGTTAAAAATAACTGATGGCTGGGATTGTGTTTAAGCATGTAACACAATCTGAGGAGTCTAATGATTGCATAACGCACAATGTCGTTAGAACTCCTAAGTTGCATCAAGTCCTTTAACATGCCTCAAGCCACATGTTATTCCTTGTGCGGAGTTACTATATTCACTGAGTTACTTAGAATATCAAGAGAGAAAAACTGACATATAACAGAGAGACAGAAACATAGACAGACAGAGTCACAGCGATAGAGAGAGAAATGACTGAGGGCATATCCTCAAACTTGGAAGAAGAGTGAAAGGACAGTTTAGATTTAATTACTCAATGCAAAGGGTGGTGAATGTATGGAACATAGGAAAAGGAGTAGGCCATTCAGCCCCTCGAGCTTGTTCCGCCTAAATATTGGCCAGGACTCCGGGGAGAACTCCCCTGCTTTTCTTCGAATAATGTCATGGGATCTTTTACATCCACCTGAGAGGGCAGAGGGGTCCTTGGTTTAACATCTCATCCAAAAGATGGAATGGACTGCCAAGGGAGGCAGTGGGGGGCAGATCATATCAGTAAATGCAAGAGTTGGATATGTACTCAGGGAGAGATTTGATGGAGGAGTATGAGAGATATCATGGGATATGATATTTCCTAGACCAGCCAAACTGCCCACAGTGGTCTTTTCTGGCCCTGTACATCCCCACATTCCTATGACAGAGATCGAGAAATAGAAAGAGAGAGCAGCAGAAACAGGGAGACAGACAGTATTAGAAGTGGAGACAAAAACAGAGAAACTAAACAGAGATAGAACGATAGATAGAGAAACATAATATTTATGAAATTGTCCTGCTAGTGGGAGCCTTTGTCCACTGGGACCATATATCAGGAATTCAGGCACTCGCTTCCCATGATGTTATTCCATTTAAAAGACAGAAATCGTGGGGAGTGCTTGCTCGAATTCCCGATATGTGCTCCCAGCAGACAAGACTCCCCACTGAGAGAACAGTTTCTTAAAAGTACCACTGTAGAGATAGAGACAAAAGTACAGAGATAGATAACGATAGTGAGCTAGAAAGATGGGAGCAAACATAGACACAGAGAAACAGACAATGACATAAAATCAGGCAGAGAAACAATGGCAGATAGAAAGAGACAGATGCAGATCCAGAGATGCAGGGACAGAGGGGGCAATTTTAACCTAACCCGCTCATCGGGAGACTGATAGGATCGGGTGCAATGTTGGTTTTACACCCCGCCTGAATTTACTCACCCACTGAAGTCAACGGAGAGCGATACGGGCGGAGTGTAAAACCGCCATTCCACCCAATCCCGTGGGGTTCCCGCCTGGCCAGCTAGGTTAAAATTACCCCCCAGACAGCAATATAGAGATACAAACACGCAGATACAGGCAAGAAACCAAAGACAGATAGAAATATAGATGGAGAGTCATACAGAAGCAGAGGATTGATAGAAGGTCAGCAGCTGTAATGCTGATGTTAGGCACTCACTGGAGCAGGATTTCATGACGTCACTGAATGGAAAATTCGAGACAAATTTCTTTTTCCAGACGGCCTCTGATCATCAGCGTTACATACAGGCGCAAGGCAGCAACGAGAGACAACAGTATGTGTACAGGAATGAGAAAAGGATGATGGTGGTAACAGTGACTCAGTGGGACTGTTTGATTTTGTACTGACTGTTACAAGATGGTTTTAGAAATACTGGAGGGCAGAGTTATGGGGTATAGAGAATCACAGTTTCCAAAAGGTAACTCTTTAAAGTTACTGGGATATCAATATTCAAATCTTTGTCACACTGCAGCAGTTACTGCAGCTGATCACTGACAGAGTAAAAGATAAAGCTTGAATTTATGTAGCACCGTCACACATCTCTCAGAAATGCACCAAAGCACCGTCCATGTAATGAATTATGTTGAAGTGAAGCCATTGGCCCAGAATTTGCTGTCATAATAACAGTAAGGCTAACGTTATTTATGCGCAAATTGTACAGCAACTTCAGGCGAGGGCAGTTAAACATGGAAATCCAAAGGTTGCTGTCTGAGATGCTCCGCTCTGCCCTTAGCTTCGCAAAGATGGTATCTCGCTGTCTGCCTCACCATTGAAATGCATTGAATGGCATGAAGTTGCTGTATTTTTGCAGTAGATACAATCTAAACTCGCCACGGAAAGTTAAGTCAAGTCATTTCAAGTCTAAGTACCCCTTTAACGACGTGGTAAGCGTTAATTACTGCCAGTCAACCTCTCTGGCACTGAAAATTAACTATTACAAGTGTTGAGTCTCATTCCTCCAGGTTTTAATTGTTGGAGATTTTTTTAAAAAAAATTTAAATTACATTTTTTTAACTTTTTCTTTCTGTCTCTTTTCTTGCCCTCTCTTAATCCAGTCTTTCTTTCCCTCTCTTTATTTCTCTTTCTGTACCTGATTTGACATTGAATTAACCTACTCTAATTTACACTTTCTTCCCAGTCCTGGCGCTGTTCATTTCATAATCCTTCAATCTGATTGGTTAAGGAGATACACAGTTGCTTGCCCTGTTCGCTCAGGTCCCAGATGCCTTGTAGGGGGAGCCCCGCTGTCTCCATCTCCCACTTCCAGCAACTTACAGCACAAAATATCATGGAGATTAAACGGGCAAGGGAAAATCTAACTACTGGCGGGGGCTGTTTATTGCTTGGCTACAGCAAATTCTGGGCCATTGTTCTTGGTTAAACAAGCACGGTAGCTACGTAGCAAGGTTCCAGCAATGGCGTAAATGGCTGCATGATCTGTTTCTGGTGGTGTTGGTCGAGGGAACAATGCGCCCAGGACACTTCTCTGCTCCTCTTCAAATAGTCTCAGGCGATGGTACGCCCTGACTACTGCATTGAAGTGTGAGCCTAGATAGATTATATGCTCAAGTCCTGGACTGGGGCTTAGACCTCACAAATGTCTGACTCAGAGGTGGGAGTGTTGCCAACTGAGTCAAGCTGCCAATGCAGGAATTCCATAGAATTACATAGAAATGACAACATGGATACAGGCTGTTCGTTTCAAACAGTCCCATCTTGGTGTTCATCATCCAAACGAGCAGTTAACTAATTGCATGTGCCCCGACTGTTCCCGTATCCCTGTCATCCATGCCTTTGTTACCTTTAGACTTGACTATTCCAATGCTCTCCTGGCCAGCCTCCCATCTTTCACCCTCCATAAACTTGAGCTCATTCAAAACTCTGCTGCCCGTATCCTAACTCGTACCAAGTCCAGTTCACCCATCACCCCTGTGCTCACTGACCTACACTGGCTCCCGGTCCAGCGCGCCTCAATTTAAAAATTCTCATCCCATGGCCTTGCCTCTCCTTATATCTGTAACCTCCCCCAGCCCTACAACCCTCCGAGATCTCTGTGCTCCTCCAATTCTGGCCTCTTGCCCATCCCCGATTTTCATTGTTCCACCATTGGTGGCAGTGCCTTCAGCTGCCTAGGCCCTAAGCTCTGGAATTCCCTTCCTAAACCTCTCTGTCTCTCTACCTCTCTCTCTCCTCCTTTAAGACACTCCTTAAAACCTAATATTTCCTTATGTGGCTCGGTGTTAAATTTTGTTTGATAATGCTCCTGCGAAACGCCTTGGGATTTTCACGATGCTAAAGGCGCTATATAAATGCAAGTTTTTATTGTTATTATCCTCCCTTTGTTCAACCACCCATCTAATCCATTATTAAATATTGACATGGTCTCTGCTTCAATCACTAACTCCAGTAATGCATTCCACAACCTCACAACCCTCTGCATAAAAAAAGTTTCTCCTGCTCCCTGTCCTAAATCTCCTACATTTAATCTTCCTCCAGACATTAAGTATTCCAATGCTCTCCTGACCAGCCTCGCATCCTCCAGGTTCTGTAAACTACAGCTCATCTAAAACTCTGCTGCTTGTACCTTATCCCATACCAAGTCCTGCTCATCCATCATCCCTGTGCTTGCTGACCACATTGGTTCCTGATGCTCCAAAGCCTCTAGTTTGAAATTCTCATCATTTTGTCTAAATCCCTTCACGGTCTTGCCCCTATCTCTGTAACCTACTCCAGCCCTAGAACCACCCCCCTCACCCCCCTCCATAAACTCTCCGAACCATTCCTCCGACTCTGACCACTTGTACATCCCTCCCTTCCTTCAGCTCTGGATTTCCCTCCCTAAATCTCTCAGCCTCTGCACCTCCATCTCCTCCTGGAAGCCCCTCCTTAAATCCCATCTCTTTAACCAAGCTTTGGGTCACCCTTCCCAATATCTCCTTCTTTGTCTCGGTGCCCATTTTTGACTGATTACACCTCTGTGAAGTGCCTTGGGACATTTTTCTACATTAAAGGTGCTCTACAAATGCAAGCTGTTCTTGTTATTATATCTACGTCTCCTCGTTCCAGACCCCTCAACTACTGGTAACAATCTATTTCTAACCACTCTGTCCCTTCCTTTCATGATTTTAAACACCCTTATCAAGTTACTGCAGTAGCTTTCTGATCAGATCATCTCTATCTGTTAAATGTGGATATATTTAGCACCACCCTGAAGTGGAGGGTTACTTTAGGTGTCAGCTGTGGCTCAGTTGGTAGCACTCTTGCTTCTGAGTCAGAAAGTTGTGGTTGTGTCTAAGTCCCATTACAGTTCCTTGGGTGCATAAGCCAGGCTGATACTGCAGTGCAGTACTGAGGGGGTGCTGCACTGTCGGAGGCGCTGTCTTTTGAATGAGAAGTTAAACCGAGGTCCCGTCTGCCCCCTCAGGTGGAAATAAAAGATCCCATAGCCACTATTTCGAAGAAGAGCAGGGGTGTCCTGGCCAATATTTAACCCTCAACCAACATCACTAAAACAGATTATCAGGTAATTTATCTCATTGCTTTTTGTGGGAACTTGCTGTATGCAAATTGTCTGCAGTGTTATCCTACATTCCCTACAAGTAACCACACTTCAAAAGTGCTTCATTAGCTGTAAAGCGCTTTGAGACATCCTGAGGTTGTGAAAGACACTATATAAATGCAAGTCCTTTCTTACTGTGGAATGATTTAGATTTAACTAATTTTACATTCTTGCATTTCTTCCCATTCTCTACTATTCACCATATGATACTGTTCATCCTGTATAATCTCACCTGTGCCCTCCCTCCCACCCAGCCAGGAATTATGGCATACGTGAGCCAGGAATCTTCCTGACACCGTTGACACTGCTTTCTGATTGGGAAAGTGAACCTTTCCTCCCACTGTATGCCTTAATTCTGCTGAAGCCTCTGGCTCTTGCTGGGGCCTGGCTACATGGGCAGCGGAAACCCTCCTGTACCTTACACACATGGGCATTTATCATGGGCATTTATAACGTTTGAGCCTAGGCAGTAAGTGTAGAGGAAATCAGAGCCGAGGGCAATCTAGTTCTCACTGATATCGCTGCCCCACACGCACTCACACTCACATGCACACACACACACACACATATATGTGCATACACGCACTTACATACACACACGCGCACAAACAACGGTGATGCTGGTTGAGCGACAAAAATTGACCAGGAAACCAGGGAGAACTCCCCTGCTCTTCTTCAAAAGAGTGCCGTGGGATATTTTATGTCCACCTGAGAGGGCAGTCAGGGCCTCGGTTTAACATCTCATCCCAAAGACGGCACCTCCAACAGTGTAGCACTCCCTCAGTACTGCACCGGGAGTGTTGGCCTAGATTTTGTGCTCAATCTCTGGCATGGGACTTGAACGCAACAACCTTCTTGTTCAGAGGCAAGCGTGCTACCAACCGAGCCACGGTTAAAGTCAGAGGGCCTGTCACCCTCCATGGGGGCCCCACTCATCCACTTTCCAGAGGCCAGTCAGCCAGCAACGTTAACAGAGGACTGGCCACTTATTGCTTGCCTGAACCCATCAACTAAAGAACGGCGTGCGGTGTGAGGGAAAAGGAGGAAAATACGAAGGAAAGGGGGCTTCTGAGGAACGGCCTCCCCCGATCCTAAGGGGTGGGATACCACGGTAATGTGCGGTACTTCAAGCTTCAGTTAAGAGCTGACAGAACCTTCCGTTGTAGGAAATGGAAATGTCATATTGTTACAGTCGGGGGCAACTGCTGAGAATGGGGTTAAAGGCACATCACTAGGACGGAGTAGAGGGAATCTTAGTCTGAAACAAAACCACGTTTTACTACATAGGGGAACAGCTGGGGTCAAAACAACAACAAAAAAAAATTATTTCTCCAGCAATGACATCATTCACCGTGTCGAAATTACTGCAATAATTTAATGTATTTTCTATCTTGAAGCTGCAGTGTTAGCTTAGAGCGTGAGTCTAACTCAGGCTTGGAGCGGTGAGTAATCTCCATGTCGAGTGAATGAATGCTGTCTGACTGATGCTCTCCAGCGTATTTTTTTTTTTCCTCCCTTTTTCCAAGGGCGGGATTGTCTGCATCCCCCTGAACTGTTGCTGCAGATTTACACCCCTCAGCCCCTCGCACAGCTGCACAATCTCCCAGTTCAGGATGTGTTTCATGCTTTTTACCATGCCTAATTCTTACCAGACCCTCACTTAACAACCATGTGCTTCAGAAAAAACAAACTACTGGGAGAGAGAGAGAGAAAAAAAAAAACGAGCCCCACACACGAAACACCAGTTTTGGGAAAGTTCACTTTTACCCATCAAATTATTACATTTTCTGCCAACTGCATTCTATAATCTTCATTTCATACATAAAGGAACATTTACAGCACGGTGTTGAAATTATCTTGTGTTTTTTTTAGGGTAGGACGTGACATTTGCGCTTCTCAAGGTGATTCATGTCAGTGTTGGTTAATGAGGGCCCTTACCCTGGTTTCTGCGGCTAGTCTCAGACTCACGCACTCCTTGGTCAGGTACAGCATGGGTTAACTACATGATGAGGCCACCTCTTAGTCAGACTATAAATTTACTGCCAAATAATATATAGATATATTCCTGTGGATATACTGTACTGGGGATTGGTTTGAAACAGTCCAAAATTTATTTTGTTTAGGACTCTAATCACCATCAGAGAGAAAATAAACTCTCAGTCCATCCATTCACTTCACACTCAAGATCCCAGCAGTGAAAGGAAAAAGCCTTTCTTTCCCCCACCCCCCCTAATTTTCTCCCCTCCTCTCCCGTTAACTCGTGTTCACTGTGATTCCTTGAGAGCCAGCAGCCCTGCAGTACCATTCCCAAGTGCCCATTATTTATGTGCGAAGCCCAGACGGTAGAAGTCAGCAGACCATTCCTTCGTGGCGGGCATCAGAACCAGGCCTGATCCTGACTCAACCTGTCATCCGTGTGCGCACATGCACTTTCCAGCAAGGGTCACTGTGTGGTAATCAGGAATGGGGACCCTGGCTGGTCTTTCTCCTCTCTGACCCTGGGCACTGAAGCCTGCAATCTGCTGCCCTTGGTTGAGATCAGCGAAGTCAACACAGTCCATAGACCAAACCTAGCATTCTTTTGGGCTGTATAACTCAGCACCATGCTGGACAGTGCGCTTCTCTATTAGTCTACCAGTACAGTGATTTAACTGGCCGTGACACCCACTCCCCACCTACATCAGTTTACCCACAGATCGAAATATATTTATGGAGAAAGAACTTGCATTTATATAGCGTCTATCATGGCCACAGGACGTCCCAAAGCACCTTGCAGCCAATGAAGAACTTTTGAAGTATAGTCACTGTTGTACTGTAAAAAACACAGCAGCCAATTTGCGCACAGCAAGGTCCCACAAATAGCAATGAAATAAATTACCAGAAATCTGTTTTAGTAATGTTGATTGAGGGACACCAGAGAGAACTCCCCTGCTCTTCAGATAGTTCCATGGGATATTTTACGTCCACCAGAGAGGGCAGATGGGGCCTCGGTTTAACATCTCTTCCAAAAGTCAGTACCTCCAACAGTGCAGCACTCCCTCAATACTGGAGTGCTAGCTTGGATTTTGTGCATAAGTCTTCAGAGTGGGATTTAAACCCACAACCTTCTATCTGAGAAAGTGAGAGTGCTACCCACTGAGGCACAGTGGAGGTGCAAAGCAAGCATATTTTTTTGAGTGTGTATGTGTTTGTGTCTGTGTGTGTGTGTGTGTGTGTGTTTGTGTTTGTGTGTGTGTGTTTGTGTCTGTGTATGTTTGTGTGTCTGTGTGTGTGTGTGTTTGTGTGTGTGTGTGTCTGTGTATGTTTGTGTGTCTGTGTGTGTGTGTGTTTGTGTGTGTGTGTGTGTGTGCGCGCGCGCGCGCAGATGCACCTTACTGCTCACTCAGCAACTACTTCCTTCAACTCCCCCATTCCCTGCTGCCAACACCACCTGGCTGAGATAAGGAACTCAGTGTTTGAGGAAGCTAGCTTTTATACAAAGCAGTGCATCACATGGCTACCACCAACCGAGACTGTTTGGAAAGCTGAGGAAAGGAGGAACCATGACTCCCAGTAAGCCATCCTCATAAGGTTTACACCTAAGTTGTACATGTCTGGCAGGATTTCAATTCCGGCCTCTGATTGATTTGAATTAAATTCCTCGGCTGTGAACGACAGCATGTTTACATGGAACAAGCCAGATAGTATAACTCACAGCGGAAAGAATTAATGTGCAGGAATAGAGCCTGGAGACCACTGCTCAGGCCAAAATATGTGCTATATCAGCCAAGTGCATTTTGTAGTCAAACATTGAAATTGTCCATGTGAATTTAAACACTCAAACCTAACAGCACTTTCCCTTGCGGAGCCCGTCACTGACACCAAAGAGGGGACTCTTATTACGGGCAAATCGGTTTAGAAACTCACGGTGAGTTTTCTCTTTTAAGGAGAAGTTGCTGATCTCATTTCCTTTTCCTTAAACAAAAAAAAACCCATCTCCTAAAACTTGCTTCAGTCAGAACACATTGTTCAAGGGATTGGCAAAGATGAGGCTTCTTTTCATTTCGACTTGCGTCTCCGGTAATCTTGCCCTCCCTCCTTGACTTTTATGAACTCGGACAATGAAATTTCGATGTAAACATACAAAAAAATTGGGCGATTAACCCAGGGTGAAAACAGAGCACTTTGGGAGTGGGACTGGAGTGTGATGGGGAAGGGGAGGGGGGGGTGGAATTTACTTGATTCCATGGCCTGATTGGAGCAGCCATGAATCAGGTCTTTGCCTAGAGCTGAAGATTACATCCGAATCCTGGAGGGTGGGAAGAGTTTATGTAATTGAAACGAGGTCGATTCAGGCAGCTTGTGACTCCCACCCGCCACCCCCCCTTCACTAACTAATCCAGAACAGCTGCTTATACAGATCTATCCTGAATGACCAGCTGCCTGGTAAGTAATGATTGCATTCGGGATGATTTTAAAAGGGCTCCATTGTCTCCTATTAAGGATGGGCATGTGGCATATTTCCCACCCCCTCCAAAAAAAAGTGAGATTATACAAAAGCCTTGTTTATATTTTTAGCCCTGTACAGATTGCAATCAGTCCAGGCCAGGATAAACACAAATGAATGTCAGCATTTGACCTCCCCATTCAAGATTTACATTCTTACTGTGACATAGTATTAAGCAACCTGCTCGATCTACATGATGATTCGGATGCGTATCAGGGATTGATGCCAACCTTGATGAAGTGCCCTGTGTTGTAGCTGTGCCCAACCCCTCACCTTGCCCCCAATTTTCTCCACTCCTCTCCTTGAGGCCCTGCCTCACGCTGAGGTACAATTCCACAGGCGCTGGCAAAATCTCCAGTCAACGCCCAATCTTCATGTGTGAACTTAGACTGTGAGCATCGGCAGGTTATTCGACCATGGGAGGAGGGCATCACAGCCTGTCCTGCCCTCATCCCAAACAGGCTCACGGAGGAGAACGACCATTTGGGTGAGGCAATGGAGAGATAGTAGTGCCCATGGAGCCAGACACAACCAAGAATTAGTGGCCCCAGGCAGTCTTCCTGTCCATTAATACTGAAAATAATCTTGCTGGATGTCCCATCCAGGGACCAATGCCCCTTCCGTCGTGGCTCAGTGGTAGCACTCTGAGTCAGAAACTCATGGGCTCAAGCCCCACTCCAGAGACTTGAGCCCATAATCCAGGCTGACACTCCAGTGCAGTGCTGATGGAGCGCTGCACTGTCGGAGGTGCCGTCTTTTGGATGAGACGTTAAACCGAGGCCCCATCTGCCCTCTCAGGTAGATGTAAAAGATCCCTTTGCGCCATTTTGAAGAGCAGGGGATTGCTCCCTAGTGCCCTGGCCAATATTTATCCCTCAACCAACATCACTAAAAAAAAACAGATTATCTGGGTCATATGTTTGTGGGACCTTGCTGTGCGCAAATTGGCTGCCGCATTTCCTACATTACACTTCAAACTACACTTCAAAAAATAGGTCATTGGCTGTTAAACGCGATGAGATGTCCTGAGGTAGTGAAAGGCGCTATATAAATGCGCTATCTTTCTTTAATACCTCTACCGGCCTCCATGAAAGTGTTTAAAGAACTCGCTATTCTTAAAAAGTACAAGCACCACATTCCCCCCAATACAGAACACATCTCTCCTTTTTTTTTCACATTTTGGCTAGATGTTTTTTTTAAAAAAAAATTTACAACAGATATAACAACGTAAAAACTTAGAAAAGGCCAGATCTCCCCAAATGGAGATAGACTTCAGCATTTTTTTTTAAAGTGTCACACTTTCTGTCTCTCTAACCGCTTACATCAAGCTCACGCTGTGCATAGAGTCTGTGGATTGTAGCAGGACTGAATCGTTCATTTCAATAGTCAGGTTGAAAGTTTGTGGTTAGCAGGAGTTCGTGGAGGGAGAACGGAGGGAGGAAAGGGGGCTCCAGGGCTGTCCCCGTACTCCTTGTATAAAGTTTGCCACGTGTTTTTTTTTGTAAAGTTGTTGTCGCTGCTGCGAGCCCTCTTTTGACCCCTGCATTTCAGGCTGGTCGCCGGCTGTGCTGCTGGATCTCAGCGGACCCTCTCTGGATCTCTAGCCGCCTCTCCGTGCGCCTTCACTGGCGTTGCATCCGCAGAGTTCCCGGTCCCCTGAGCTTCGAATACCCGCTCTTCCCGTCCTTCTCCTTAACCTACAAAAAAAAACGGACGATCGAAATATTTATTACAAAACCGTTTGAAAATTGTACAATTTCATTTTAGCTTTCGTTTTATAATTTTCCCCATTTATCTTAGAGTTTTAATTGTTAACCTTTTATAAAGTCACCAAATATCAAATCTATTTTAAAATCGTATTATAAAACATAATCCGTATAAAATTATCATATATATCGTTTAATATTTTTATAAAATATTATAAAAATTATTTTATATATATAGTCTAGTGTGCAAAATACCAATATTTTTGTAAATCTGTTATTCTTTTAACTTAAACGGGAACAAATTCAGTGTTTGTGGTTAAGATTAAGTCATTTAAGTCGTTTAAATTGCGAGAGGCGAGCAGCGTGGCCCATTCCAGAGGTGATCGGGTAACAGATTAATGACACGCCGTCTGTAACAGTAGAACTGTAACCAATTTGCAATGCGATACACTCCACATAGCTGTTTGTTCTATGTGGGAGTCAGTTAAAAACACACTCGGCTTCCTGAAATGTTCCCTCCTTCACCCTCTCCCCTCCTTCCCTCCCCTTTATGTTCCGAGTCTCAAGCGCACCTGACATCCCAAATTTATTTTATTACCCTTTGCATCCCTGACTCGTTGGTTTCCCTGTAGTTGGAAAACATCAATTTCTGAAGGAATTTTGAGAGTTTAAAAAGCAATGGAAAACAATGGAGTCCAGAAATTACACTAGTGATATTAGAACATGTCACAAGTTCAAATCGTTTAAATAGTGAACAAAGTAATTACATCAAATGTTAAAATAGTAAACAAAGTACATAGAAGCAGGTTAAGTGTAGGAACACTAATAAATCAGGTTAAGTGTAGGTACACTAACACACCAGGTTAAGTGTAGGTACACTAATAAATCAGGTTAAGTGTAGGTACACTAACACACCAGGTTAAGTGTAGGTACACTAATAAATCAGGTTAAGTGTAGGTACACTAACACACCAGGTTAAATGTAGGTACACTAATAAATCAGGTTAAATGTAGGTACACTAACACACCAGGTTAAGTGTAGGTACACTAATAAATCAGGTTAAGTGTAGGTACACTAACACACCAGGTTAAGTGTAGGTACACTAATAAATCAGGTTAAATGTAGGTACACTAACACACCAGGTTAAGTATAGGTACACTAACATACCAGGTTAAGTGTAGGTACACTAATAAATCAGGTTAAGTGTTAGTACACTGACACACCAGGTTAAGTGTTAGTACACTGACAAAGAAGGTTACACTAACATCACACAACATAATTTCTAGGTATAGGTGTTAAAAACATTACAAAGAATTACATATAAATTACAACACGGAATCAGGCCATTCGGCCCAACCAGTCTGTGCTGTCTTTAATCCTCCAAACTAGCGCATGAGCTTTTTAAACTGTGATTTTAAAAAAATCAATGATATAACCCAGAGCATGACTTTAAACAAAACCCAAATGTTTCCTTGGGTGCATTTATAAAGTTATGAATTACAAAAATGAATTCATATTTAAAGTAACGACTCTCCTAGGGGAGCCTTTCTTTCATATAGGGGCTACAAAAAGAATTTTCTTTACCTTTAGTAAAACAAACAACACATGTGGAGTAATAAATGGAGGAAATGAGCTACAATGTGTGTAATTCAATTGAGCGGTTCAGGTGGTGTCATGAACATTTAGTACAAAGTCTGAGGGGTTTATGAATACTGGCAGAACCCATTTAATTTGATACTTTACATTTACTGCCAACAATTTACTATTATTGATTAAATACAGTCTGTAAGTTAAAAATATAACAGCTTCAGCACGTCCAGTATTGTAAAGGATATAGTGTAGGTGAAAGGGTAATAATGATATAGGACTTGAAAGCAGCATTTGACTAGCTCTGTAGTTTTCAGCAATGAGGTATTAGGAAATATACATTCTGAGTAATATACCATATGTTATATATCTATTAAAAAAATTGCTGGGTGTCACTTTTGAGCAATCTGATTGGCCAATAAAGTCATGATTCCAACTGCTAGTGACTCTTTCTAGCAATCTCCATTGGTCAAACTTAATCATGTGCCTATTCAGGGTCTGTCACTTTCCAGTAATTTCATTGGTTGTAGTACACTGTCCATTTTGTGTTTAACAATATTCAAAATTATGTTAGAAGGTTATCAATCACTGATTGTGATTTACTTATGACTGGCTGTGTTGTTAGTGGTTCTTCAATGCAGAGAGATAAAGGACTTTGTGAAATAAACATTTAATCTAATTCATATTTTATACTAATTTAACTTAATTTTAAACCTTTGATTGTTAATTTATCTTCTTATCTGTTTCCATATTGAAACCCCTGGGTGTGAGTCAGTCCTTTTCCTTTAACTGTTATTTTGATGATTTCTATATTATTGTGACTTTTTGTCCACAAGTAACCCCGCATGAGATTGACTAGTATGTAATAAAGAAAACACCTGGGCTAGATATTCCACCCATTGTCCATGAACGGACAGGAATGGAGCCCAAACTTATTCCATTGTCACCGTCCTTTACGTCCATTTCTATTGGGATTTTTTTGAAAGAGCATGACTATTTTCTCATCAGTCCACTTGATCTCCCTGGGCCACATGGATGAGAAGGTGGTACAACAACAACAACAACGTGCATTTATATAGTGCCTCTAACGTAGTAAAACATCCCAAAGCGCTTCACAGGAGAGTTATCAAACAAAATTTGACACCGAGCCACACAGGGAGATATTAGGACAGGTGACCAAAAGCTTGGTCAAAGAGGTAGGTTTTAAGAAGCATCTTAAAGAAGGAAAGAGAGGTAGAGAGGGAGAGAGGTTTGGAGAGGGAACTCCAGAGCCTAGGACCTAGGCAGCTGAAGGTATGTCCCCCAGTGGTGAAGCGATTAAAATCTGGGATGCGCAAGAGGCCAGAATTGGAGGAGCGCAGAGATCTCAGAGGGCTGACGGGCTGGAGGAGGTTACATTGATAGGGAGGGGCAATGCCATGAAGGGATTTGAAAACAAGGTTGAGAATTTTAAAATCAAGACTTGGTCCCAGACCTTCATCCATGCCTTTCTGATCCAGGGAGCATCCATTGGAGAAAAGTGTGTGTGTGTGTGTGGGGGGGGGGGGAATAGAGATGACTTTCCCTCCAACTTTTCCTGCTTCCCTTTGGGAGGTGCCAGGTTTCCACTTGGCATGAAGGTTTTGTTCTTCATTCTCTTTCAGTGAAAACACAACATAACTCCACAATTGAGGTATTCACTTGATCACATTGCCCCCACTTTGTCTTTCTATTTCTTTGTCAATAGTTGACTAAAAAAAGTTGGGATGTGTTATTGAAATTCTGCTATGCTATTTATCTTCAGCATCTGGGCGGTTTATTTTACACCTAGATTCACTGAGTTTTTAAAGTTTTATTTGTCGTCAATAACACCAAAAAACAGGCCATTCTCTAAAAATAATCAAACTGGTATTTATGTACAAAGCAACTTATAAACCAGGACTGGTTGGCTGTGTGGTTTTATTGACCCGAGATGAATTCCTGATGCATTACTCTCATAAGCGACTTGCTGTTGGAGGCAGATAGTATTAGCACATGACCCTCTGCAGAAATCATCTCACCAAAGACTACAAAGCCTGCCAACATAGTTAGGCACTGTCCTGAAGTGATTCAAATTGAAAATCATTCAGTAATTTTTTTAATTTGGGAAATTGTACTATGAATTATTAGCTGGATGGTCTCTCTAGTAGAGTGACTTTTTTTCATTAATTTCAATTTAACAAAGTAAATAATCTTAAACCAGCTGCTCTCTGATTTCTAATTCAATTATTTTACTGAATGTTTACAAATCGTTAACAGCCTTAGGACAGAAACCACTTGTAGGGTCCGTAACACTGAACAAGTCTTACTTTTATTGCTTCTGAATGAAGGTACAACATTATGATCTGTTCTCTCACTAATGCTGGCCACAAATTTTCCTTCACAAAAACTCTTTTTCTTTGGAGCTGAAGATAACATGTTACATTTGTACTGAATGGAACTAATAATGGTGTTTATGTGATGCAACAGCTTTCCTGTTGAACAGGTGGGCGACATTGGTCTATTATGTCTAGGATCAGGGACTGACCCACAAACAGTGGTCTCTGTGTGTGTGAGTGTGTATGTGTGTATGCGTGCGTCTGTATATCTATGTGTCTGTATATCTGTGTGCCTGTGTGATAATTAATTCAGCCTCTTTGAGGACTATAGCTGCATTAATAAAATCTGTAAATATATTTTTTTCATTCTCTTCAGGACACTGTGGATTAATCAATATTTTTTCTGACTATATTTCTTCATCTCCATTTTATAAGACCGTATGTTGGAGAATCACAGGAAATAATGTTTAAAATTTATATAAAGGAGCAGACATCAGTGGTTTAAATTCAGAAAACATCAGTACTTCGAAGAAGAAAATATATCCTCAATTATCTTTGGTGAGAACTTACTAATGATCCATTACCACATTTACAGCACAAGTTACATTGTTTTATTTTTATACAAGTCTACAGTATTTGTTATACAATTTTCTTTAACTTATGAAAAAGTGACAGACTAAAACTTCAAAGGTAAGGTGTTCATGAACAGTATTTATGTTTGGCCACAGCACAATAATCACTGGACTCCAAAATCAATTCATTTGAAGCACCTTGAAACATTTTGATGATGTGAGGCTCCACTCTCTAATGGTAAGCCTTTGTGTTGTCATTGACAACATAATAAAGATAAGGAGCCATATAAATGCAAAAAAAATAAATAAATTGCAGTTAATCACTTGCAATAAAGTTTAAAAATAAAAAATATATACACTATGAAAACTGATAGCCCTCACCATTCTTATTCATTTATTTTTGAAAGTGAGTTATTGCTTACATTCTAATTATTGGCTGTACCAACAAAACTCTATTTGAAGGTTAAAATATTATGTTGTAAATGGCAATGCAGGGGCTTAAAGTTAGAGAGTGAGAATTAATGGGAGATTGGTACCTTTGTTCCTAATATGAGTGCATATACCACATGCCTGTACCACATGTTTTATCATGTACAAATGCCTTCACATGAAGCTCTAATTTAGAAAGGGTCCATTTGAGCAGCAGTTGGAACAAATACTTCAGTGGTACGTTGAGCTATAAGTTCTGGAACTGACTAAAGCACCAGGCTGCATTCTTTTTAACCAAGAATCAGTGCATTCCTCCATCATAAAATGCAATTATGAGCTTACTATTCCGATGGTCAAGTCAAGTCTAAAATCCTGAATCTTTGACTAATAGTCATTCATTCCCAACAAAGGCTTTAAGATTTGAGAACAAATTTTAAAATCGTAAGCAATCAATGTAGAAAAAGAACAAAAAAAGTGAAAATCAACTCAAAACAGAAATAATACCAAACAAAACTATTTGCTCCAAAATAAATATTAAAATGTTAATACTAAACCATGTATTTCTAGCAGCAGATGCAACAACAACTTGCATTTATAAAGTGCCTTTAACACAGGAAAACTTCACAAGGCACTTCATAGGAGCATTATAAGACAAAATCTGACACTGATCCAAAGAAGGTGATATTAGGTTATTAGGATTGGTGACCAAAAGCATGGTCAAAGGCGGGAAGAGGTGGAGAGGCCAAGAGGTTTAGGGAGGGAATTCCAGAGCTTAGGGCCTAGAAAGCTGAAGGCACGGCCGCCAATGGTGGGTCAAGGGGAGTGGGTGATGCAGAAGAGGACAGTGTTGGTGGAACGCAGAGTTCTTGGAGGGTTGTAGGGCTGGAGGAGATTACAGAGATAGGCAGGCACGAGGCCATGCAGGGATTTGAACTCAAGGTAAAGAATTTTAAAATACAGATGTTGGTGGACTGGGAGATGCAGCAACTGATTCAGCAGCTTTCATAGTGGGATAATCCTCTTTGACCAAACTTTTGGTCATCCCTCCCAGTCTCTTGTTGGTATCCATTTCCCTCACACCTCTGTAAAGCCCCTTGAGACGATTTTCTATGTTAAAGGCGCCATATAAATGTAAGTTGTTGTTAAGGACCTCCATATAAAGCATTGAGACTCTTGGCTCTTACCTTGTTCTTTAATTAGCTCTGACCCTTAAAACCTGCTGAATCTTTCACTGTAGGTTGACCAGTTCATTTGAAATACTTTGGAAAAAGCACAAAGAACAGATACAAATATGTCATTTGTATATGTTTTTTAAAATATATATTTCTATATGAATTCTGGTCTCCTGATAACCTGAGACTTATCCTTTGAGCAATTCACAACAAAATGCCAGAACTGAGACTTCAGACGTCATAATGAAGGTGATATAAATATTGGAGGTGTGCCGTCTAGTTACTGAAACCCGAATCTATCTCCCTTTCCATAGATCGATCTGGAATGCACTGTCAGAAAGGCTGGTGGAAGCAGATTCAATAATAACTTTCAAAATGGAATTGGATGTATGGTTGAAAAAGGGAAAAAAAAATGCAAGGGTAAGGAGGAAGAGCAGGAGGAGTGGGACTAATTGGATAGCTCTCTCAAAGAGCCGGCACAGGCAGGATGGGCCAAATGGCCGCCTTCTGTGCTGTATGATTCATTCTCCACCACACGCGGATTTCCCCTCGCTATGCATTTCCAATATTTTTTTTGCTTTTAATTTCAGATGGCCATAGCAGATGGCTCCACTCTGTGTGCGCCCTAAGAGAAATGCTACCTACCCCTTTCCTTTGGTTGCTCAGACAGAAGGTACAGATGGATCTGGGCTGCGAGCCCTCAAACTCATTCTGGCTGCTGTAGACCGTGGCCAGGCACGGTTGTCCATCCACGCACTCCTCTCCCACCAGTAAGATGTTGCCCAGGTGGGAGATGTAGCTGGAAGCCAGGCGGAGGGTCTCGATCTTGGAGAGCTTCCTGTCGGCAGGCTCGGTGGGGATGAGTGTCCTGAGGGCGCTGAACGCCGTGTTGACGCTGTGGGTCCTGTCTCTCTCCCTGGCGTTGGCGGCTTGCCGGTGCTTTACCACCACCGTGCCCTTGGGGAAGGAGACCTTCCTCCTCTTCCCAGACCCGTTACAGCAGTCGAAGGACTGGTCGGAACCGTCACTCTCGCTCTTATTCTCATCGTCGTCCGAGTGCAGGCTGATGTCCGGGTAGAAATGTCGAGCAGCAACAGATCTCAGCATAGTGAAAGCCATTGCCTCGTCCCACCCCCCACCCGGGTCTCAGTGACCTCGCAACTTCTAAATGGAGATCCTTGAAGATCTGGAACCGGCAAACCAACGGCAGCAAGTCTAAAAATAAGTCCCTTCTCTACCCAGTTCTGGTGAAAACTAGCAATAGTGCCACAGCTGCAGGAACACGCCCCCCCTCCCTGGTCTTATGTCATTCAAATCTGTTGTGATAAACCCAAAAGTCCATTTATAACCTGGAGGAGGGGCTTGAAGAGCACGCAAGTCCTTCGGAAACCAATAGGCAGAACCCTTTATCCCCAGCCTTCTGCGAGAGCAAACAATAATTTTTTATCAATTATGTGTCAAAAGCAACTGAAACGAATATATGCATATTTAAAAGTTGCATGTTAGGAGCGCCTGGAATCGTTTGCCAACTGTTTTCCAAACTGAGAAATCGATGTCCTTTTAGAAAAAAAAAACGAAAACACCTGACTTTTTAGAAAATGAAGAATTCGCGTTTTAAAAGCTCTCTCTTCCCCCCCCCCCTGCTTTAGTTGCTGCCGAGGAATGTGTTTCTGTTGCTGGGATTTCCTCCGCAGAATGCAGCCAGTTCCCAACCATACTTCTCATTCCAGCTTCACGAAGGTTTAATTACAAGTGCATATTCCCCCAGCTCCCCGGGTCTGTTAAATATTGCAGCTGGGTTTCCGTTCCAGAGTACCTTGTTTTTTTCTCCCTCTGTGTGTAGCCTTATGGTATTATAGAAAACAGATTCTGAGATACCCAGTGTTCTCTGGCTGGGCCGATTTTCCTCATAGGATACAGAAGTTTAAGATTTCAGTAAAAAAAAAGTTGTTCAAGAGGAAACAAAACACAGGTAAAAGAAAGCACTTTATGTGTCCTACCCTAACTGGTGACTAATTATTAATTGTGATTTTTTTTTGTTGGTTGATAAACTTTTTAGATGCATCATTTACATTAAAGGAGCAAATTATTTCAACCTGAAAAAAAAGAGGGAGGGACGTGAAATCAGGGGCACTGTAGAGGAGCTGGACTATTTCATCTCGGTGTACTGCACACGCAATTTGTCAAAGCGTCACTTAACATTTTGTGCTCTCTATTTGTTTTCTCAGGTCAATAAAATTTATTTCTGGGGGGGAGGGGGTGAGGGGGGAGAAGAGAAAATATAAAGTTGAAAAAAGCTTCTGAGCACTTTCTATCTTACGAACCCGGCGTCCACATCTGTAATTTACTGTCGCCAATTCCGCTCTGTGTTGCGTGCAGCAAGAAACACCGACCAGCTAGCTATCTATCTAGCTATATATACCCATTTATCCTGTCGGGCAGTGCGGGTGATGTGGGACAAACCCTTTAAGTCATTACAGACAAGCTGCCGGCTTCTTGCGGAACGAATGAGAAATGTCAGGATAAAACAGTAAGCAAACACCAGCCGTTGCTTGTCACGGTGTATGTGTTTCAAAACTAGTTTCTCTAAACTTTCTAGTTTTTTTCATTTTAGTAGATTAAATGATTACTAATTGAGCTGGGATCTGGCCCTTGTTATTTTTGCTCTGGGTTTGTGTGAGGGGGGGTCATGTGTTTATATTACTGCAAATATTAACAGTGGAGGCAACACAGCAAGTGCTTTAACACACATACAAACAAATATATACAGGTACAAACACACATACACAAATATACATAGATACACACATATAAACAAATATATACAGGTACAAACACACATATAAACAAATATATACAGGCACAAACACACACATACACAAATATACATAGATACACACATATAAACAAATATATACAGGTACAAACACACATATAAACAAATATATACAGGCACAAACACACACATACACAAATATACATAGATACACACATATAAACAAATATATACAGGTACAAACACACATATAAACAAATATACATAGATACACACATATAAACAAACATATACAGGTACAAACACACATATACACAAATATACATATATACACAAAAATAAACAAATATATACAGGTACAAACACACATAAAAATGTACATAGATACACATATAAACAAATATATACAGGTACAAACACACATATAAACAAATCTACATTGATACATATAAACAAATATATACAGGTACAAACACACATATACACAAATATACATAGATACACACATACAAACAAATATATACAGGTACAAACACACATATACACAAAAATATAAATAGATACACACATATAAACAAACATATACAGGTACAAACACACATATAAACAAATATACATAGATACACACATATAAACAAATATGCACACTTACAAATACATATACACACAGATACAAACACACATGTAAACAAATATACACACACAAACACACATATACACACATAGATACACACATACAAACACATATATACCCACATACAAATACACACAAATAAGAAATACCAGGATAAAGCAACAAACACTATCAAGCACACATGCACATACAGATATATACAAATATACATACATACACCCATACATGTATTGTGGGAGTACCTTCACCACATTGACTTCAAGAAAACGGCTCATCAACACATTCTCAAGGGTAACTAGAGATGGGCAATAAATGCTGGCCTTGCAGCAATGGCCATATCCCGAAAACAAATGTTAAAAAAGCAAACACGCATATATACAAATACACACACATATATACAGACACAGACAGGCATACAAGCACACGCATACGGCCACACACATAAACCTGTAAAATGAACAAACACACACACATATACAAGGACACATAAATACACACAAACATCAGATAGGCAGGCACGTTTATTGGTAGCAGTGAACGATAATTGAATTCTGTTGAGATTAATACATTAAAACTTGATTTCCACCCGATTTTGAATTAAACAGTTAGTTACTGAACGTAAAGGCCACACCTTAAACTAGGACAGCCGAGCAGGATGGTTTTTCACTGTCCCTGGAATCTCAGGAACTAGCTGCCTCGCTTCCCTTTCTCATTGTTTATGGCTTATAATGTATACTAGGTAGTGTTTTATTTCTGAAGCTGAGCTGAGTTGCTCAGTGGCTGAGTTGGCTGTCCTTTCTGGTGATTTTTTTTTGTTCTCCGACTGTTTGCGCAGTGAGTCTGGGACTACAGCAAGGCAGTGGTGCAGATCACACAGATATACCCACATTTCGGAATGTGGAATTCACAGCCAGTCACCTTAAATTAAATGGAAACGCACAGCACGCGGATCAACATCTGGAAAAAAAATGTCTTATTTCTTCTTCCTACCAGATACTGACTGACCTACTTGGCTATTTTTTTCCTTTCCAGAATTTCGTTTTGCTTTCAGACTTCCAGCATTCCCAGATTTTCCATCTGGTCTCCTTTAATTTATGGATATTTCTCTAAAACGGCGGGTTTCGAAACTTTACAAATTATTATACTACCTTGCTCTGAATGGGTGACTATTTAATCAGTATCCTGACTCAATACCTGCGCCAATGACCATGACTGGCACAAGTTTACAAATCACGCCATTTAACGATAGGTCCTACACCTCAGTCACGGGTCTTTGAGGGGAGATATATAATTTGTTTCAACTTAAAACAGAGCTGTGCAGTTGAAACGGATCAAAAATTTTAAATAAACTGGCTCACAACTCTCAATCTCCCTTCTTAAAATCACGTATTGGAACTCCAGGGATCAGCTCCGTTATTCCGCGGATACCCATCGCCGCAGGAGTTCTGTTCCAATAAGAGAGATCTCGAAATAATTCCACCCCCCCCTCTCTCCCGCCCCCCTCTCTCCCGCCGCCACCTCCGGATTCTCAGCAGGTTTGTGAAGATATATATTTAGTTTTATTTTGCGCTTTCCCCATTAGATGAGCATCTGTCTTAAAGGGTTCCGTAAAACACAACTAGAAAGCTAAAGCTCTTGAAATAAAATATTGAGCATAAATTAAAAGGGGAGGTTTATTCCTTTACTGTTATTTGTAATATTGTACATTTAATTAGTAAAATAGACCACTGTATCTGTGCAATTTTATAAACATGAACTATGCAAAACCCAGACTGCTAAAATGCAATTGTTTTATTAACACGGGTAGTTTTATTGGTTGTAATATTTTCTATTATAATGCAGTGATGTACATAAACTCTGCAAATCCTATAACGCGAAGAGCAGAAAATTGAATTATTTTCTTCGCTTGTATTTTTTGTATATTACATTCGTACAAATAATTATATTTTGTTATACTTACAAGAGAGTTATTTATATATCTAAGCCCCTGTAAATCTTATGAAGAGAATGGTGGAAAATACATGGAATATTTTTTCTTGTAAGGGAGAGTTTGGTGTCGAACCCTTTCTGAGCAGCCTGTGTATATTTACATATATTTTTGGGTGCACAATACAAATATTTATCTTTCCTGGAGCGTTGGCGGGATGGTTCATCCTCCTGTTAGGGTCGGTGTTGGAAGCCCTCACAGTTTTATGGCTGGCGGTGGCCCGTGAATCCCCCTCTGAGACTGCTTATTTTGCTTTCGGTAGTCCTGGAGTGAGAAAGCCACGCAGTTGAAGTTGGAGCAAAAACCGCAGGTGCGCATTCTTGAACCGTTGTCTCAACCCGCCTCCCGCAAAACTCCGATTGCAGAAGAAACTCTTTATCAATGTGGGGGTAGGGAGAGGGAGAGATGGATTCTCCCCAATGGAAATATTCACTAGTTTCTGTTGTTATTATTACTGCTTCTTTGCACATTCGATTTTGACATTAATTTCAAAGGAAAAAAAAATATTTGCAGGGTTATGCGGAAAGAGCAGGGGAGTGAGACTAATTGGATAGCTCTTTCAAAGAGCCGGCACAGGCATGATGGGCCGAATAGCCTCCTTCTGTGCCGCATCACTCTACGATCTTACTTTATTTGGGGGGGGGGGGGGAAATAAACTAAAATTGCCTTTCCTCCCCTCTTATTCTAACGACTGTGGAGTTTTAGATAAATATTTATTGTGTAAACAACCGCCGATTTATTTGTTGTCTCAAGTGCGCTACACTTTTAAAAACATTTTTACTGCGTTGATATTGTGTTTATTTCAGACGCAATAAGGATTTTTTTGAAATCCTTTAAATTAAATCGCCCAACCTTTTATCTTTGAGTTAGTGTTTTATTGAAAGGAGATGGAGACCCTGCTTTGTATGTACATTTGTTCAATGTCGATTTGATTTGTGTCTTTAATCATTAGCTTCGGTCTTGAAATTAAGCCGGGTGAATATTAGCATATCAACACTTAACCTGATAGTTGGAACTCACTTTTCTGCCATCTTAATACAGATATTAACCGTTTTAAAAATAATTTGTTTGAACACTAATATTCACACAGTGTAATTTCAAGACCAAAAGTTAAATCAGTGCCCTGCATGCAGGCTCTCTCGAATTAGTGTATTAATGTTTAACATGTGTGGGTGTCAGGTGAGGGCAGAATCAGGCTCATCTGTGATGCCCTCCACAGTTGAATAACCTGGCGAGATTCATGCATGAAGTCATTACTTGGGCAAGGTGCCAGAGGGCTCCTGGCGCTGTGGGACTGCGCTGCCAACAGTTTCTAAAGACGAGGGGGAGAAATTGGAAAAATAAGATGGTGCGGTACAATTCAACCTGAATGTCTCTTAGTTATCTTTTCACAAACTCCAGTCGAAACTCAATATTAAACTGCTCATCCTTGTTTTCAAATCCTCCCGTGGTCTAGCTCCCCCCTATCTCTGTAACGTATTCCAGCCCTACAACTCTCCGAGATCTCTGCGCTCCTCCAATTCTGGCCTCTTGCGCATCCTCGATTTTAATCGCTCCACCATTGGCGGCCATACCTTCAGCTGCCTCGGCCCTAAGCTCTGGAATTCACTCCCTAAACCTCTCCGCCTCTCTACCTCTCTCTCCTTCCTTAAGACGCTCCTTAAAACCTGCCTTTTTGATCAAGCCTGTCCTAATATCTCCTTATGTGGCTCAGTGTCAAATTTTGTTTGATAATCGCTCCTGTGAAGCGCTTTGGGACATTTTACTACATCAAAGGTGTTATATCATTGCAAGTTGTTGTTGAAGGAACGGAGAAAAGAAGCATCAAGTCGGTGTTATGTTGGGTGTTTATTGAATAGGTGCATAAAATATTTAATACTTTATCACCTGTGTACTCTGTGTGGTGTTATGTTATGAACGCTTAATGCATTTGTATCAAATCCCTGTGCCAATTTAATGGAGGTGCTAACCCATTATTGCCTCAGTTAAAATAGCAGACAAAGGAATTTGATCCAAAATGCATTAAAAATTCATAGAATAATGCTGCACACTGTAGCTTCTAGGCTTAGATTCCCTATTAAGGTTTGGAAATTATTTTTCGTTGTAATGCAAATGAGTTATTTTACATGTAATCAGATGTAGATAAATCCACTTTTAATACAAACACCACTTACATCAGCAAATGTGGATCGGAACATACTTAATAATATTTCAAAATTGCAGGTTCAAATAAAACTGCCCTCCTCCCCCATGCTGGTCCAACACTATAGAGGGGATTTGCCGTTAAGGATGCAACCTTGAAGTACATTGGCGCATCTCGCACTATGGTTGCGGGGAGTGGATTTCCTGGTATTTTCCGAGGTTGCCCTTCCATTAAATAATTCTGGAGGGCTGCCAGTGGGGACTGTGGAGAGTGTGGGGGGGGGGGGGGGGGTTGGGGGGGGCAGGATATTCAAGGCAATAGAATGCATAAACAGCAGCAGCTGCACCTTTAAAGGGGTCCAGGGAATTTCCTGTTATTCACTGTTTGGCCGTTCTTTTCAGTTGGGTCTTTCAGAGTGTTTTAGGAGTCTGCTTGGGCTCAGGGCAAATGGCAGGACTGCGCCCTTTTCTGAAAGAGCCCTGGAAGTGGTAGCTAAGGGAAGTGAGCCAAAGGAGGGATTGCCATCTTTGGCCCAGTGGGGCACCCTTTCCAGAAGGCAGCTGTCTTGCGTTGAAGGGTTGGAGCAGGTCAATCTGTGTCTTTGGTCTGGAGATCTAGATATGCCAAAAAAAAGTTTGTCAAGGTAACTGCTGAAGTTCTCTCCACTGCTCTGGTACAATAGCAACCCACACTCTCATCTCCAACTGTTGTATCCTACAACTGGATGCTTGATCATCTTTAGGGAACCCCTTGGCCAGTCTAGTACTATCAGAAGGGAAGCCATCTCCATGCTTCACCTATCTCCCACACTCCAAGGAAATCTTTCACCAATGGAGGGCCATCAAAGTCTCCTCCAACACCCACATGCGTTGATGCAAGTTCTTGCTCTCTCATCTTGGGAGGCACAGTCACCAAATGCACGGCAATGGCAGGGCTCAGGAAGCAGTCAGCATTTAACCAACCTCTTTACCATTGCAGGGAAAAGCAGCTCATAACTGAGACTAACCACAGGTGGGCACAGCCAACATGAAGTACCTGATTCATTGAAAAAAAAGTTCTTAGAATGTGGGCATCGCTGGCAAGGCTAGCATCAATTGCCCATCCCTAGTACAACTGAGTTCCTTGCTAGGCTACTTCAGAGGGCAGTTAAGAGTCAACCACGTTGGTGCGGGACTGGAGTCGCATATAGGCCAGACCGGGTAAGGACGGCAGGTTTCCTTCCCTAAAGGGACATTAGTGAACCAGTTGGGAATTAACACTGGAAATGTGGGCACTGCTCTGTTGAACCATTGGAGATGACACGCAGGTGGTCAATCTGCATCTGCAGGCTTTGGTACCCCTTATTATATGTTCTTCCTGCTGCAGTTCTTGGATTCTGCACTGGCATCCGGGGCCATGGCATGGAGAGGGTATCCCTGCTCACCCAGGCTCCATCCATTCAGGGCAGAAATGCGTTGAATTAATGGTCGGACTGTAGACTGGTGTAGGTAAATGCATCAGCTTCCAGAATACCTGGCATCACCAGTTGATGGGCACATACAACCTGGGCATTGATAAAGCCCCTCGTGTTTATAAATGCTGTAGCATTGGTAAAAGGAGCCCGTACGGCTACCAATAAAGCCCTGTGCTCTTGGGAAACCAGCCATTCTGGTCATTCTCATTAAGAAAAGTGATGTAGTCCTTGGCCCCGGTAAACAACGTATCAGTGACCTGGTGTATGCAATGGTACGCTGCAGGCCGGCTGATATGACAGACATCATCTGAGGCAGCTCAACAGCAGCCGGTGGCATAGAGGTTGGAGGAAGTCATGACTTTCACCTCCATGGGCTGTTAGTACAGTTGCGTGCTCCTCGCACATTTTCGGTACAAAGCTACTCCTCCCTGTGCCCCATGCACCGGGTGTATTCTTGCGCACCTGGCAGACAATCAGCGCTGATATTCTTTGCCCGTGCTGGTTTCCAGTGCAGCAGCTTTGTTAGACGCCTCCCACCAAAAACTTTGCACCTCAGATCCATCCATCTGAACACGCAGGTGTATCTTGTTCGACCCACGTGGAGATACCACATGTGTTAATTGTATCCATGTGATTTATATCAATTAGTATTAATTGTTTTCAGGTGATGGGTAGCAATTGAGGACTTTCTTGTATCCATTGAGAGGAGGGAGTTTATTTAGGGGGTGTGCAATGTGTAAGGTGGATCTCTGTGAATAAAGACTTGGGAGCAATTGAAGACCAGGCTGTAGTATTCTATTCACTACTGGGCTATCCAATTTATATCAACATGGAGTAGTTGAGGCGAATAGCAAAGATGCCTTTAAGGGGACACTAGATAAGTGCGTGAGGGAGAAAGGAATACAAGGTTATGCTGATAGGGTTAGACGAAGTAGGTGTGAAGCATAAACACTGGCATAGACCAGTTGGGCCGAATGGCCTGTTCCTGTGGTGTAAATTCGATGCAATTGTATTAAAAAAAATTGTCTACCCTTTCAGTCCTTTAAACATCGGGGGGTGAGTTTACTTGGCAGAGTAATGCCCAGCTGTGGGGACTGACAACAGGTATATTCCATGGCAGCAGCTTTTCTTGGTTTGGTTTCTCTAAATAGCTACGGTTGATGGCATAATTGAGGGAACTGATTGGGAAGAGCTATTGAGCAGCATGGCGGGAGAGAGCTGAAGAGCGGGGAGTCTCGGGCGGCATTGACCCAAGCCTTCTTTGTGTTGCCCAGGGGAGCAACACCCTTCCCATTGCTGGATGCTGGTTCCCACCCTGAGACATAGGTCAATCACTGGTCAGAAGGATTTTCTTATGGGGCAGATGGTCATGCACTCACTGTTTGAAAAACACTCGACATAAACTTTACCTGAATAAGGTTTTTTGAAATTTTTACTTTAGCTTTTCTTCAAATTATTTTGGAAAGCAACCAGATACTGTTAGAGAGACATGTTTTTCCTGACGAGCATTTAATGGTTTCTGAAATCTGCATAATTTGATATTTCTACCCAGAGTTATGATTTGGGCAGCTGAAGGCAGCTCCCACAGTTGGAGAATTTGCATGCACTACACATGCTCCAACTGTGGGATCTGCCTTCAGCTGCCTAAGCCATAACTCTGGTTAGATATATCTGGTTGGAAATATATCACCGTTCCTTCATCGTCGCTGGGTCAAAATCCTGGAACTCCCTTCCTAACAGCACTGCGGGAGAACCTTCACCACACGGACTGCAGCGGTTCAAGAAGGCGGCTCACCACCACCTTCTCAAGGGCAATTAGGGATGGGCAATAAATGCTGGCCTGGCCAGCGATGCCCACATCCCATGAACGAATAAAAAAAAAGATATAGCAAATCCAAACCCAGGCTTTTGAGAAAGGCTGAGGCCTTCAAGTGAAAACATTAATGAAGTCACTTACTCAAAGATGCAAAAGATAACTTTATGGTTAATTTTAATCACATTTTTGTAAAATATGTAATTTTTGAAAGCCTTTTTTATGTTTCAAACCTTACTTTGGACATTGGGAAGCTTCAGTTACTAAGGAAAATACGGCAAATGTAAATTTTTCAAGAAGTGTTTTGAGCGATATTTTCTGTCTTTTATTGGTAGATTCTTTCCACTGGTCAGTCTGGATTGGTTATTTTCATAAGTGCTTAGCAGTTTCTCATTGGCAGTTTTTCTATCGACTTTCCTTCACTTTTGATCATGCTTCTTCAGTTTGATTTGCTGCTGTTTTACTTTGACCCAATCAACAAAATGTAATGGGGAGAGTGTTACAGGAAGTAAGTGTGGCACTTACAGGAAGTGCATGCTAGACACAAGACGTTTAACACGTTATAAATCTATATTTTACCATATGTTTTATGCTAATGTGTGGGTGTATACATCCACCGTCAAAGCGATATGCACCGACAGAGAGAAGTAGGGTTTTTCTGATGAGGTATTTCTGGAACATGCCATCACCTGGAGCACTTCTGTTTATTGCAGGGGCCTGCAGTTTGAGCTTTATAATCATTCCAGAGAACAATGTACAGTGCAGAGTCTGGACTGTTAGATGAGATTTCCACAGATGGATAATATTAGCTTATTTTCATTGGTGTGAAACCTAACCTTTAGGGACTGTTTTTTTTTTAAAAACCCCAGCAAAATCCACAACACAAAATCGCATGTTGAAATTTACATTTCAGGGGGAAAAAATTGTATTTTGAATGTATTTGAATATTCTCTCATTTCTCCTTACTTTACTTGTGCATATCTTAGTTATTTTAGCAACTTGTTCTATTACAGACTTTTTTTCAATGCGTTGATTTAAAACAAATGTGATAGTAAAGAGCGTCTCTCCCGATGAAGATGAGGCACATATACCAAGCTATTTTAAAGATACAAAGAGCTTGCATTTAAATAGCTCCTTTCACGTCCTCAGGACCTCTCAAAGCGCTCCACAACCAATGAATTAGTTTCAAATTGCAGTCACTGTTCTGTGGGCAGTCACTCTGTGCATAGGACATCAATAGATTAGGCAGCCACCAAAAAAAAAACACCTGGACATTAACAGCTATCAGCAGAAACAGTCACTTAGGTCATCCATAAATCACTACACGTCTCAGACAAGAATGATAAGAATGATCTGGGACTCAAAAGAAAGAAAGAACTTTATATAGGCTTTAATCAAATCCTATAAAGTGCTTCACAACCAATGAAATACTTTAAAACCCTACCTGTTTAACCAAGCTTTAAGTCATTCCTCCTAATATCTCCTTTTTTGTCTGGTGATGCTTCTGTGAAGTGCCTTGAGATGTTAAAGACGCTTAATAAAAGCAAGTTGTTGCTGTTCTTCTCGGGGCCTCAAATGGGCCGGCAGTGGGCTGTTTTGAATTTTTTTTTAAGTTTCCTGGGTTGTTTTTTTAAGTGGCACCTGTGGGCCCTTTAAAGACTGCTGGTTAGGACACTCAGTGCCTGGTGCAAGAAACCCCCCTGAAGTTTGATGCAGGATGTATCAGGTTCAAGGCAGGTACCCGGGGAAAGAATTTCCATGAGAGTTATCCCTATCCACCGCTGTAATCTCTGTGGAAAATCAGCAGAATCCCTGAGAATTGTTGTAAATGGCATTTTTAGCCATTTTTCCTTGGGCTCCGCCAATCTTCGACTATGGCAAAAGAACCAGAGGCGAGTGGTTATGATCTGGAATGCGCTGCCTGAAAGGGCGGTGGAAGTAGATTCAATAATAACTTTCAAAAAGGAACTGGATAAATACTTGAAGGGGAAAAAAATGCAGGGCTATGGGGAAAGGGCAGGATGTAATGGGACTAATTGGATAGCTCATTCCAAGAGCCGCTACAGGCACGATGGGCCAAATGGCCTCCTTCTGTGCTGCTTCAGTCTATGATTCTATGATACAGACAGGGCATGAGATCGGGAAAAGCCCCTTAGTAACTCCAAGAAATGGTTTTTAGGACCATAGGAGGGGATTTTTGTGATTTAGCAAAGGGGGGAGCACTAGAAAGATAGTCCCAAAGTTTGGCAGAACTAGGGCCGGGGTTGGGGGGGTGGGGGGTGGGGTTCTGAGGTGGGAGACGCTGAGGTTTTGCAGCAGCAGGGATAATTGTGGACTTTAGCAACATGGGGGGGGATGGTGCTGGGGTTTAGTATCACCAAGGGTGGGGGAGGGGTATGGTCCTGAAGTTTGCTGTGCTGTTGTTATGGGGTCCTGTAGCACTGAGAGGGCAGTTCTTGGGTTTAGCAGTGGGAGGGGGTTCATGGGGACTCTCAGCGGCTGATCACTGCCCTGTAAAGCACTCTGAGATTTTTTTTAATGGAATGAGCACTATGGAAATGTAAGTTGTTATTTAAAAGAAATGTTTGATATTTTAAATACATTCAGTCAAGTTGACACTGGATCATAATCAGGAATGGGAACCCTGACTGAATTCATCCCCTTCCCCCCACCCCTCCACCTCTCCCTAGTCCAGAGGCACTGAGGCAAATTGGAGCACCCCAACTTTTGCATTGACTGGGCTCCATTAACTCAGCGGAGATCTTTAAGAGATTAAAGCTCTCTTACAATCCACTATAGCCAGTCCCGTCAGGAACAAGCCCCAGATTTTCCAACATTCTCTTAGAGTACAATATTACATAATTCCTGTGAGCATTTCATATTTCCACTCTTCTTTCTGATCCAAAAAAACTTGTCCCAGAATGGTAACTTGCTGTTAATAGAAAAATTGTTAGTAGCTATTTGCTTCTTGAAGCTCTTCATTTTCTTGTATCGAAAGAGGTTGAGGGGGGGGGTGTTTTATTATTTATTTGAATTAACAGGGTATACTGTACCCCTTAGGAGGGTACTTGAGAAATAAACTATATATTTTTTTAAAGTTCCCTCTACCCAGTTGGTCCCACCCCAGTCCAGATCAGCTGGGCTGACTGACGAGATAGTGAGATGGTCCCGTCTACCTCTGTCCCACGCACTGCCTAGGGAATGGGGTCAAACTGGAGGTGGCTGGGAATGTGCAGCTGTTGTCTGCTCAACCCGCCCACATTATAAGCAGCGGTCCTGGATGAGTGACAGTCCACTTGAAATTCTTGCTTGTTAAAAATTGTGCATTTTTCTCCTCCTTTATCTCCCCTGCTTCGGACCTCCCCATTCTCAGCTCAGAGTCTGGGCCCCTACATTGAGCTGTTGGGACATGTGCTTTGACTGTCAGGATTTTTCTCCCCTCTGCCTGCTGTTGTCTTCCCTGGACACCTGGCTGTGATCAGGGCCTCATTCCAGGGGGAGCCACATGTGCAGCCTTGTATCCTCCTGCTTAATGATGCCCACTGAAGCTGCGACACATGGCACTGCTTGTTAATAACTACCACATTAAGGTGTCAGCCTTGGCTCAGTGGGTAGCACTCTTACCTCTGAAGTTAAGAAGGTTGTGGGTTCAAGTCCCACTCCAGAGACTTGAGCCTCATGATCGAGGCTGACACTCCCAGTGCAGTACTGAGGGAGTGCTGCATTGTTGGAGGTGCTGTCTGAAAGACAGCACCTCCAACAATGCAGCACTCCCTCAGTACTGCACCGACGCCCCCTCTGCCCTCTCAGATGGATGTAAAAGATCCCATGGTGCTATTTCAAAGAAGAGCAAAGGAGTTCTGCCCAGTGTCCTGGCCAACACATATCCCTACACCTAAAACAGATAATCTGGTCATTTATTTCATTGCTGTTTGTGGGACCTTGCTGTGTTCAAATTCTCTGCTGCGTTTCCTACATTCCAACACTGACTACACTTCAAAGGTAATTCATTGACTGCAAAGTGTTTTGGGACATCCTGAGGTCGTGAAAGGTGCTGTATAAAAGCAAGTCTTTTTTTAAACTGGAGAATAATATCTGGAATTGCCCTAATGAGGCTATAAAATAGTGACATCTGAACGTCAATATGATTTTTTTTCATTTTAATCACTGTAATTTTTAACATGCGCTTTCAGCCTTGGAAGGAGGTGGCTGAGAGGGGACGTCATAAACAGAAATACTCCTTCAAGTTAAACAAGTGAGTGTGGAAGCACAGGTTCAAACAAGTGAAAGGTCAACTCAAGACTGATATATGTAAGGACTTGCACAACACCAGGTTATTGTCCAACAGTTTTATTTTAAATCACAAGCTTTCGGAGCTTTCCTCCTTCGTCAGGCGAGTCCACCTGACGAAGGAGGAAAGCTCCGAAAGCTTGTGATTTAAAATAAAACTGTTGGACTATAACCTGGTGTTGTGCAAGTCCTTACATTTGTCCACCCCAGTCCATCACCGGCATCTCCACATCAAGACTGATATCAGCAAGATCTTCATACAAAGAGTATGGAGATAAAAAAAACTGGAGATAAGAGTGCTGAAATCATTTAAGAAACAATTGGGTGCTGATGGGGAGCGTAGGAATTGCTAAATTAAAAAAAAACCAAGGTCCATCTAGTCCGCCTTCTACCATCCCGGTAGTCGCATGATACAGTGATAATGGAGTTGTTGGCTAATCACAGCAATCAGTCTCTATCAATCAGTCTACAACAGACCCAGACATGAGGCGAGGAAAATCCTCAGTGGTGGAGAGTTTTGGGAACCATAGGTCCAAAGTCACCAGCATGCTACACTTATCACATGCGGGTTACTTCTGGAGGGTCATGCAAGGATAGGCTAATTGGCCTTCCTCATTCATATTTATTTGTTGCTCTTTTCCCCAGTGAAACTCGCACTCAATGGGGTGAAGGATGTTAGTGCTGCGGAGTGGCTCACTTTCCGTTGCAGACACCCAATCACTCCCTGGTCAGCTATGATAACAACTTACATTCATGTAGTGTCTTTAAAAATAGTAAATACCCCAAGGAGGTTCACAGAGGAGAAACAGATGTCGGGCAGCAGTAGAAGAGTTAGGAGAGATGACTGTAAAGGATGGTTGAAAAGTTTGTTTCACATCGAATTGCATGGACTGTACAGCACAGAAACAGGCCATTCGGCCCAACTGGTCCATGCCAGTGTTTGTGCTCCACTCGAGCCTCCTCCCACCCCACTTCATCGAATCCTATCAGCATGTTCTTATATTCCTTCCTCCCTCATGTGTTTATCTAGATTCCTCTAAAAAACATTTTTCTCAGGATTTGGGCAACGCTGACAAGGCCACACTCATTGGCCATCTCTAGTTGCCCTGAGACGGCGGTTTTGAGGAGGATTTTAAAGGCAACTATTGAAGTAGCAAGGCAGAGAGGTTTACGAAGGGAGTTCTACAGAGTGGGCTTGAACCAGCTAAAGGCTCTCGCCATCAATAGCGGGGTGGAGTGGAGGAAGGGGGGATACACTAGAGGTTAGAGCCAGAGGACCAAAACCCACAGGCTAGGTCGTAGCACTGCAGACAGCTGCAGAGTTAAGGTGCGTGAGGGATTTGTAAGGAGTAAAACTGGCGGGAGTGCATTGGGAGGGCTGGAAAACAGGCTGGGATCCAAATACGTCAGGACCTGACTTTGCCTGGGAGTTTCCTGTGGCTTTGTTTGTGGGGGGGGGGGTGGGGGGGTGGGCGGAGCCTCCTCTCACTCCAAACAAGACCACCGTGGAGGGGAAGGGGTTGAGGGCCGGGTCTCCCTACATTGGGAGTTCTTGTGTCCTCAGCCTCATAGGGTCCCGGTGTAAGTTTGGAGGCCACTGCCCCAAGTGAGAAGAGGGGAACCGGCCTCCTGGAGGGTGGAAGCAGCTCCTTGGTGTTTACCCCGGGATCATGCCCACTGAAGCCTTTCAGTGCTATTCCCTGGTGCAGTTTGTGGGGTCAGTGGGAGGCAGCGTTTTACACGCCTCCTGATTTGACTCTCCATTGAAGTGAATGGAAAGTTAAAACAGGCACTCAACCTGAACCCGCCCAGTGGGTTAGGTTAAAATTACACCCATTCTTTCTGTTGTTTTATACCCTATTACAACCATGACTACATCTCAAAAGTACTTCATTGGTTGTGAAGCACTTTGGGGTGTCAGTGAGGTTGTGAAAGGTGCCAAATAAATGCAAGTTCATTTTCTTTCTTTCTATCTAATCAATCTAATCAATCAATCTATCTAATTCATCTCCTTCCTTTGGCTAGCTAAATTTGCCTTTAGGAATTTCGGATAAATGTTTCCCGGGAGTGTAAATATTTGTGGGGAGAGGAACCCACACAGAAACTTTTGCAAACTACTGGAATGAGAGAGTGACTGTAATGGAATGTTTGAATTGCACTTTTTTGCTTTCCAATTCTCAGGCCATTTACAGTTTACACACTCGTGGATGAGGATGTCCAAATGTAATCGACTACTTGAAGTACCGCAGACCCTGCAAACTCCGGCAAAGTCAGCGTAATCGCCGGGATCCCTGATCTGAACAAGAAGGAGAGACTTCTTCATGCAAAGAGTAGTGGAAATCTGGACCTCTCTTTGCCCCCCCCCCCCACAACAAAAAGCTATTATTTGGCTGGGGGCCAATTGAAAATTTCAATACTGAAACTGATAGATTTTTGTTAGATGAGGGTATTAAGGGTTACGGAACCAAGGCGGGTAGATGGAGTTAAGATACAGATCAGCCATGATCTAATGGATTAGCGGAACAGGCTCAAGGGGCTGAATGGCCTCGTCCTGTTCCTATGACACTCCACCAATCCATGGATGGCCTAACCAGTGGTCCTTTAAGGGACCATGCAAAAAATGGCTGAAGATATTTTGAACTTTTATTTTCGTGGGACACACAAAGCAAACTCCGGCCTACCACTGGTCCGTGCAAGGCCCCCCCACCGATCACCTCACCACACCCCACCCACCCCCAAGCTTGAACTCTGGGCAGGAACCGGATGATTTCCCGCCCTCCCTCGCTGGCGAGCTGCCTCGAAGCGCTGGCAGCAAGTGAGTGAGGCCCAGGCCTCAAGATGGCTGGGGTTTGCGGGTGGCAACAATGGGTTGTGACTGCCCACCGAATACCCTCCAACTGCCCACCAAGTGCCTAAAATGAAGATCGGCCCCAGGACATGCCGATATTCACACCAGAATTCCCAGCATTTACTCCCACCGTGCAACGCTCTGCACCAGAAACACTAATTCGTAAAACCTTCCCCTAGGGCCTTCTAGCCTATGTGGCTTATTTGCCTCTATTCCCCCAGGTCATCGGGGAGCTCCCCTTATATAACAGAATGGCAAAGGGATCTATTTCTGTCTTGAAACTACTAACAACGAGCAAAATTGTAATGTTTATATGCGACATTATTATCATGTAGAAATTGACCACTTGCTCATCTAAAAATAATGTTGGGATTTAAAAGACTGTGGGTAACTTTTTTTTTCGGGCAAATATATAAAAATAACCCATTTCTAAAAGAAGTGGAAAACAAAGTGAATAATGTTTAGAGCTGCTGGCAGTTTGAAGTTTCCCCTCTCATTCGCTCTCTCACTCACTCTCTCAGGGTTCTATCAGATCGGATTACATGTGGTTCCCAGATCCTGCACCTGGATATACACCACAAGCAGCCATCCATCTTCATCACTGTCAACACAAACCCAACCCCTGACAGGCTGATCTGTGCCCAATCTCACCCTAAGGCAGGGAGCAGCTAAAACCACTCCATACCTTAACTCCACCTGGAGGCAAAGATGGGGATCAGACCAGACCGGGCCCCTCTCTCACTCTCTCTCTCTCTCTCCCCCCCCTCCCCACATCCCACGGGCCGAAGAAATAGCAAGCTAGGCTGCTCCAAGTCTGATACCATCCGTTCCTGGGGAATCAAAATTGGACAGCTTGTGCTCAACCTAATAGCGCCCCAGAGACACGGATAGTATAGGCCAACGGCAGAAGGGACTAGTCCCAATCCAACCTCAACAAGCTTGTCCTGACAGCAGCTCCCAATGATTCCCACACTCATTGATGCACCTGGTACACAGCTGCAGCCACCAGAGCAAGGCAGCTCACAAGATTCTACTTCCCATTCATCTCAAATCATTTCCCCCTGTTTCTGCAGCGTGCTCTCTTCAGGGCCTAAGTGAGTGAGAATGTGCAAATCCTTCTCTATTGGTACTTCTGGCGGTCAGACAGCTCCATCTCTCTTCATACTTAGCACAATATCTTCACGGCATCTTTTTTAATGCAGTGACCTTGTATCCACTGTCATTCCTCTTTTTTTTTCCTTTTTCTAATTGCTTCCATCCAAGTGTAATGTTTGACAGCAGGGCCTGACTGAGATTTCAGTGTGTAAATATGCTTTTAATATTTTTGAAAATGCAATTATATCGCTCTCCCCATATTTTATGTATTTCCTCCGCTACTTTTAGCTTCTCCTCGCACCACACATGCACAGACACAATTACATCACATAGAATTTACAGCACCGAAACAGGCCATTCGGCCCAACTGGTCTATGCCAGTGTTTATGCTGCACACGAGCTTCCTCCCATCCCACCTCATCTAACCCTATCTGCATATCCTTCTATTCCGTTCTCCCTCATGTACTTATCGAGCGTCCCCTTAAATGCATCAATGCTCTTCGCCTCAACAACTCCGTGTGGTAGCGAGTTCCAATTAACCACGTTCCCTGGCTGACATGATAACCTTTTCCAAGCCTTTGCCCGTGCTGCTCCATAACTCAGTGGTAGGAGGTGCAAAAACAGTGGCCTGGAGGTATCGGCGATGAGTTCACTTCCTCCCTCTCTCCTTGTGGGGAACCAGATCAAAGCCTTATGAGGGTGAAGACTCAACTCCTAGCTGAGTACTAAAGCTACGCGATGTGAGCAGTTCTGGGCACCGCACCTTCGGGAGGACATATTGGCCTTGGAGGGAGTGCAGCGTAGGTTTACTAGAATGATACCCGGACTTCAAGGGTTAAGTTACGAGGAGAGATTACACAAATTGGGGTTGTATTCTCCAGAGTTTAGAAGGTTAAGGGGTGATCTGATCGAAGTTTATAAGATATTAAGGGGAACGGATAGGGTGGATGGAGAGAAACTATTTCCGCTGGTTGGGGATTTTAGGAGTAGGGGGCACAGTCTAAAAATTAGAGCCAGACCTTTCAGGAGAGAGATTAGAAAACATTTCTACACACAAAGGGTGGTAGAAGTTTGGAACTCTCTTCCGCAAACGGCAATTGATACTAGCTCAATTGCTAAATTTAAATCTGAGATAGATAGCTTTTTGGCAACCAAGGTATTAAGGGATATGGGCCAAAGGCAGGTATATGGAGTTAGATCACAGATCAGCCATGATCTTATCAAATGGCGGAGCAGGCACGAGGGGCTGAATGGCCTACTCCTGTTCCTATGTTCCTATGTAGTCACATCTGCTGTGTCCTGGAGCTTGATCTTCAATTCCTGGAGACTCCAGGACAATCCTGGAGGGTTGGTACAATCTTAATGTTGAAGAAGAAAATCTTTTTTTTAACAAATTTTTTGTACTGATCAAAGTACAATCTAATACTCAGTACCAGCGCACTGTCTACTGGTTTAAAATGTTGCTGTTTCCTCCCTTTTCACTCTCTCCCCAGCCCACATATCATTCTCCTGCTGAGACAGTGGGCAGTGGAACCACTCTCAAGCCTCTGTCACTGAACGTTGGCACATCTAATGAACACTGTATCCTGGCATATTTATCAAGCACTAGGGATGGAACATCATCACTGCATTGACTTTTCCCTCCGCTTTCACTCTTTGATTCCAGCACCAAATACATGAAAAAGAGACATTGGAGTCTAAACACATTCCGAGATGTCCGGTCCCAGTATTCTTTTGCTTCCTTATGATGTTTGGGACGAAGTCAAAGGTATTTCTGAAAGGGCGGTGGAAGCAGATTCAATAGTAACTTTCAAAATAGAATTGGATAAATACTTGAAAAGGAAAAATATGCTTACTATCGGGGAAAGATCAGGGGTGTGGAATTAATTGGATAGCTCTTTCAAAGAGCCGGCACAGGCACGATGGGCCGAATGACCTCCTTCTGTGCTGTATGATTCCATGATGTTAGCGAGAAAGGGACGGCTTGGGATATTGCAGTTTTTCTACATTTGGGCACTAAACAACTGTTGTGAATAGTGAGACAACATGATTCCATCGTGACCCCATCACTAAAACATAACATGTGGGACACATTATTCAGAGCACTTGATTGCAAAATGATATTTGACTATATTTCTATAGGGTTATTATTTCTACAGTCCAATTCTTTGGATAATGCAGGCCACCTGGGCTAGTTTCTACAGTGAAATCTGGCAACTATTGAGTCAGACTTTATTGAGGAAGATGGAGGAATTTGAAAACAAAATATTATTATTACTAAATAAATTTATCAACAATAGCAGCAGTACTACCTTTTTAAAAATTCACTCTTGGGATTTAGGCATCGCTGGCAAGGCCGGCATTTATTGCCCATCCCTAGTTGCCTTGAGAAGGTGGTGGTGGTGGGACTTCTTCTTGAACCGCTGCAGTCCGTGTGGTGAAGGTACTCCCAGAGTGCTGTTAGATCTGGAGTTCCGGGATTTTGACCCAGTGACGATGAAGGAACGTGGATTATATGTCCAAGTCAGGATGATGTGTGACATGGAGGGGAACTTGGAGTTGACGGTGTTCCCATGCACCTGCTGCCCTCGTCCTTCTGGATGGTAGAGGTCATGGGTTTGGGAGGTGCTGCCGAAGAAGCCTTGGCGAGTTGCTGCAGTGCATCCTGTAGATGGTACACACTGCAGCCACGGTGCGCCGGTGGTGGAGAGAGTGGGTGTTTAAGCTGGTGGATGAGTTGCCCATTAAGAGGATTGCTTGAGGATTTGCGTTTGCCAGCAAACTACTGAAAAGCATCATAACAAAAACAATCTCACAGGCTCGAACTACGGCTTGTGCTGAATTAGCAAATCTCAGCCAGGGCAACAGTAGGGGCAGGTCAAGTGACCTCACCGCATCTGGGTTACAGACGGGAGAACCGGGCTGAGTTCTAGCTTCCGATTGCAATTCAACGATTCTATGGAAAAATAGTTAGCTGACACTCCTAGTCAAGGGTCATGCATAAATAACGGTTCCTTGCATGAGGCATGGGAGGGTGACTGGTGTCCGTCCATCGCTACCTCAGCAAGGAGTCAATGGATGGAAAGAAAAAAAAAGTAATATCTTCACCACACTGTCTCCTCACCCTCTGGAATATTTTTATTTCCTCCCCTCTCGAGACCTCTAGGCCGCCTGCCATTGTTCTGCCGAGATTGTGTGCAGCTCACCCTCTCTCAGACCTCCATCATGCCGCCTGGAAGGTGACCAGCAAAGGTGGTGGGGGGGGGGGTGAGGGGTGGGGGGAGGGTCAGCCTCTGACTTCACGCCATCGTCCATGGGGTAAGGATCGAACCTCCACATGGACGCACCGTAGCTTTGCCTGGGCCTCTGTCGAAGTATAACGGCACGCGTAGGCCTGTGTGTGACCTGTAACTGATTCCTCTAACCTTTTCTATCAACACTGTTTCTCTAGCACGCCGATGCCAGGGGATGGGGGGCTTGAAGGTTTTTGTTGCTGGTAGTCATATTTCCTAGGAGTTTTAAACATATATATCCCCACATAGACCAATAAAACAAAAATGTTAATGCTGCCCTTTCAAGATGTTTGCCGTGCGGGTCTAGCCTGTGGTGTTGAAATACCTCTTGGGATCCCAAGGGCTGCTCCATCTATTAGTGCCTTGTAAAATCCTGGGCGCTTAATACTTTTGACAACCAGCTGGCAGTTACAGAGGGAAAGATAGCAATCTGTAAAAGGCTGATTCTATTTGTCCCAATTAATATAAACTTACTCAACAAACAGGTGTCTGATTTATTGAGAGTCTGGGACAATTTTCAGAAGACCTTTCTTCCCCCAGACACCAACTTCCGAGCTCAATTCTGTCTGCAATTTAAAACATTTATTTATTTTTAAAAAAAAATGTGTGTGTTTTTCCAAATTTACTCTCCTGAAGATCGGGATTCTTGCTGAGATGCAAATTCTACGAGTGCTACACTTCAGTCTTACACACACCACTGTGTGACAACAACAACTTTGATTCAGGGGGCACGGGCACCAACACTGGGGAAAGAGGGAGCTGTTCCGTTGGGACGGGCTCCACTTAAACCGGGCTTGGACCAGCGTCCCGGCAAATCGAACAACTAGGGCCGTAGATAGGGCTTTAAACTAAAAGGTGGGGGGAAATTTAGAAATATAATGAGAAAAGTCAAGACAACCGAGCAGTGTAGTGATTTGGGTAAAGATAAGCAGAGTGTGGCAGGAAGGGACAGAGAGTTTACCAATAATAGAATATCCACAAGTAAGGTCAAAGCAGGAAAAAATGGCAAAATGTCAAAATTAAAGGCTTTTTATCTGAACTCACGGAGCATTCGTAACAAGATAGATAAATTAGTTGCACAAATAGAGATAAATGGGTTTGATCTAATAGTCATTACAGAGACATGGGGCTCGATATTGGGAGGGAGGCAGGTTGGCAGCGGGGGGTCGACTCGGTGCGTGGGTAACGCGCCCAGTGAATTCGGGGTGCTCCGCACGCGATCGCAGCCTGAATGAAGGCACTCACCTTGGCTTCCGGGTTTCGCGCTGGAAAGCTGCGCAGTGGGCGGACTGCGCAGCCGCATCACAGGCTGCCAGCTGGAGGAGCCCTATTTAAAGGGGCAGTCCTCCACTGACTGATGCTGCAGAAAGGAGCCAAAATTACAGCATGGAGCAGCCCAGGGGGAAGGCTGCTCCCAGGTTAAATGATGTCTCACTCCAGGTCCTACTGGATGGGGTGAGGAGGAGGGGGACAGAGATCTTCTCCCCAGCGGACGGGAGGAAGCGGCTTGCCTCTGCCAACACGAAGGCCTGGCTCAAGGTGGCAGAGGAGGTCACCAGCAGCACCAACATATCACGCATCTGCATACAGTGCAGGAGACGCTTCAATGACCTAAGTAGGTCAGCCGAAGTGAGTCCACTTACACTCCATCTGCCACATCACCGCCCCCATCCCACATCTGCTTCTGCACTGCCAACACTACTTTATCACATCACCCCTCACACCCACTCAAAGCTCATCCTCATCTTACCTCGCCAGTACTCATCCCACCACTACCACTCAACCCAATCCTCATACAATCTCATGGCTCTATCTCATACTCACCCTCTCATGCATCCCTTTCACGGTCAGCCTCACCCAACCTGCCACTACCTGTGCTGCAGCCACAGGGCATGCATCACATATGTGCAGTAGGAAGCGTAAGGCAAACACGTCGTGAGCATGAAGGGGATGCACAAGGGTGTTTGAGGGTTTGTCATGGTTTTTACTTATATTTGATTTCTGATCAACTCACATTACATATTATATTGTCACCACTACTGCCACGTCTTTGCAAATCTTGTCTGGTTTGTGCAATAATGCCCTTTCCTGAGGATCACCATGAAGACCCACAACTGATGCCACCTATTGTGTCACTGAAGAGTGGTGTAGGTGTATTTGCAGGGCACTTTTGTGCAGACAACTGAGAGACGTTGGCGATGTCCCCGGTGGCACCCTGGAAGGATGCGGAGGAGAAGTTGTTGAGGGCAGTGGTGACTTTGACAGTGACAGGTAAGAAGATGGTGCTCGGGCCAGCCGAGAGCAGCTCGGCAAGAAGAAGGCTGCAGATGTCCATGACTACACGTCGAGTGACTCTGAGCCTTCGTGTGCACTGCTGCTCAGAGAGGTCCAGGAAGCTGAGCCTCGGTCTGTAGACCCTGTGGCGAGGGTAGTGCCTTCTGCGACACATCTCTCTCTGCGGTTGCCCTCCCTCCTGCTGTGCAGGTGGATGTGTCACAGCACTGTGTTGTGGAGCTCCACGTGTCAGAGGTGGACGGCGTGGCCGACGAGGCTGGTGATGCTGTAAAAAGCTTGAGGATTGGGAAAGTTTTAGAAACCAGCAAAGGACGACCAAAAAATTGATAAAAAGGGAGAAAATAGAATATGAAAGTAAACTTGCAAGAAATATTAAAACGGATTGTAAGAGCTTCGACAAGTATGTAAAAAGGAAGAGAGCAGCAAAAGTAAACGTCGGTCCCCTAGAGGCTGAGACAGGAGCAATTATGATGGGGAATCAGGAAATGGCAGGTGCGTTAAACAAATATTTTGTATCTGTCTTCACGGTAGAAGACACAAAAAAACAGAAATAGTGCGGAACCAAGGGGCTAATGAGAGTGAGGAACTTAAAGTAATTATTATCAGTAGAGAAAAAGTACTTGAGAAACTAATGGGACTAAAAGCCAATAAATTCCCTGGACCTGATGGCCTACATCAGAGGGTTCTAAAAGAGGTGGCTGCAGAGATAGTGGATGCATTGGTTGTGATCTTCCAAAATTCCCTAGATTCTAGAACAGTCCCAGTGGATTGTAAGGTAGCAAATGTAACCCTGCTATTCAAGAAAGGAGGGAAGAGAGAAAACAGGGAATTACAGGCCAGTTAGCCTGACATCGGGAAAATGCTGGAATCCATTATTAAGGAAGTGGTAACAGGGCACTTAGAAAATCATAAAATGATTAGGCAGAGTCAACAGTTTTATGACAGGGAAATCGTGTTTGACAAATTTATTAGAGTTTTTTGAGGATGTAACTAACAGGGTAGATAAAGGGGAACCAGTGGATGTGGTATATTTGGATTTTCAAAAGGCATTCGATAAGGTGCCACATAAAAGATTGTTACGCAAGAGAAGAGCTCATGGAGTTGGGGGGTAACATATTAGCATGGATAGAGGATTGGTTAACGGACAGAAAACAAAGAGTAGGGATAAACAGGTCATTTTCAGGTTGGCAGTCTGTAACTAGTGGGGTGCTACAAGGATCGGTGCTTGGGCCTCAGCTATTTACAATCTATATTAATGACTTGGATGAAGGGACCGAGTGTAATGTATCCAAGTTTGCTGATGATACAAAGCTTGGTGGGAAAGTAAGCTAGTGAGGAGGACACAAAGAGTCTGGAAAAGGATATAGACAGGTTAAGTGAATGGGCAAGAAGGTGGCAGATGGAGTATAATGTGGGGAAATGTGAGGTTATTCACTTTGGTAGGAAGAATAGAAACACAGAATATTTTTAAATTATGAGAAACTATTAAATGTTGGTGTCCAGAGATACTTGTGTGTCCTGGTACAAGAAACACAGAAAGTTAGCATGAAGGTACAGCAAGCAATTAGGAAGGCAAATGGCATGTCGGCCTTTATTGCAAGGGGGTTGGAGTACAAGAGTAAGGAAGTCTTACTACAATTGTACAGGGCTTTGGTGAGACCTCACCTGGAGTACAGTGTACTGTTTTGGTCTCCTTATCTAAGGAAAGATATACTTGCCTTAGAGATGGTGCAACGAAGGTTCACTAGATTAATTCCTGGGATGAGAGGGTTGTCCTATGAGGAGAGGTTGAGTAGAATGGGCCTATACTCTCTAGAGTTTAGAAGATTGAGAGGTGATCTCATTGCAATATAGGATTCTGAGGGGGATTGACAGGGTAGAGGCTGAGAGGTTGTTTCCTCCGGCGGGAGTCTAGATGAGGAGGAATTTCTTCACTCAGAGGGTTGTGAATCTTTGGAATTCTCTACCCCAGAGGGCTGTGGATGCTGAGTTGTTGAGTATATTCGAGGCTGAGATAGATAGATTTTTGGACTCTAAGGGAATCAAGGGATCTGGGGATCGGACAGGAAAGTGGAGTTGAGGCTGAAGATCAGCCATGATTTTATTGAATGGCGGAGCAAGCTCGAGGGGCCATATGGCCTACTCCTGCTCCTATTTCTTATGTTCTTATGTTCTAACTTGCATTTATATAGCGCCTTTAATGTAGTAAAACATCCCAAGGCGCTTCATAGGAGCGTTATCAAACTAAATTTGACACCGAGCCACATAAGGAGATATCATTACAGGTGACCAAAAGCTTGGTCAAAGAAATAGGTTTTAAGGAGCTTCTTAAAGGAGGAGAGAGAGGTGGAGAGGCGGAGAGCAATTCCAGAGCTTAGGCCCTAGGCAGCTGAAAGCAAGGCCGCCAATGGTTGGGCAATTAAAATCGGGGATGCGCAAGAGGGCAGAGTTCTAGGAGAGTTGTAGGGCTGGAGGAGGTTACAGAGGTAGGGAGGGGCGAGTTCATGGAGGGATTTGAACACGAGGATGAGAATTTTAAACGTGAGGCGTTGCTGGACCGGCAGCCAATGTAGGTTAGCGAGCACAGGGGTGATGGGTGAACGGGACTCGGTGCGAGTTAGGATGCCCCTGGACTTAGCCTAAGATGGCAACCGGGGAAGTTGACGGTGGGCGTGCTGGGAGAGGATGGCTTTGGTTTGGTTGACATTTAGCCGGAAGAAATATTGGTTGACGCATCACAAACATCCGTGGCTGCTGCATACTACAATCTTCTTTACACCAATGGGGACTGGAGCAAAAAAAAAGGACATTAGCAAACAAGGTTCATACCTCGTTGACTTCCTGCAGCTTTTGGGCAGATTTTAACGTTGTTTTGAAAAGGAAGGAAAAAAAAAGATAAGCTGAAGGAATCTTGGTGGCTGTTGAAGAAACCTCCTGTGGGTCAGTGACTTTTCTTTGCAGTAAAAATATCTTGTAATAAAATATCTTGCCAGAAAAAGTCTCACAGACAACATGTGGAAGTGTTCTGTAGTGTTCTAGGAAATATGGGTTTCCGTCAATACTGACAATCTAATTATCTGTAATTTATGTTGATCTGGAGATTACTTACGGACTTCAAAATATGCATTATACTTCATTTTGTGCTGTTTCTGCTAAAGATTTTTGAGCAGTTCCTCAGTATGAATATTTGGATCTCCATGGATTGGACCTTGCCCTCCCCTTGCACAGACATGCATGCACACATACACACAATATACACATGCACATACACGTAGACTTACACTGAATGGTATGTTAGTAAAGGCAGGACAGTGACGGAGAAACAGGATGGTGGACTAGCAGAGGCCTCGAGCCCCAATGGACAATGAGGCAATGGGGCATTGATTTGTGGCTACTGTGCTTCCTTGACCTTAGCTGTGTCATCGTAGGGAATGTGAGGCGGAGGCTGGATGTTTCCCCAGTTGGGGTGGGTGGGAATGGAGAAAGAAGAAGGGAACCGCAGAGTGAGAGTCATCCTGAGATCCCCCCTCAAGAAAGTAGAAGTGGAGAAAATAAAATAATTTAAAAAGTGACTCTCATAGGATGGAACAGAGGAACAGGAGTAGGCCCCTCGAGCCTGTTCCGCCATTTAATCAGATCATGGCTGATCTGTACCTCAACAGCATTCACCCATCTTTGATCCTCATCCCTTGATACCCTTACCTAACAAAAATCTATCAATCTCAGTCTTGAAAGCTCCAATTGTCCCCTCACCATCCACAAACTATTGGGGGGGGGAGGGGGGGAGAAAATTCCAGAATTCTACTACCTTTTGTGTGAAAAGGTGCTTCCTGATTTCACTCCTAAATGGCCTAGCTCTGATTTTAAGATTGTGCCTCCTTGTTCTCAATTCCCCCACCAGACTCTCCATCCACAAAATAATACTTTTTTTTACTTTTAAAATGGCATCCAGACATCTACCTCAGTTGCCATGGATCAGGTCCCAGTTGGCAGCTGCTTCCTGCATGTACTTGCCACAGTTTTTTTTTAAAGGCACAGACCAACTTAAAAGGCAAACCATCAGCTGCGGACAAAATTCAGGTATTTGTGAATTAGACTGATTTCAGTTCATAACTTTTAAAGATTCTTCCTGTTATCTAACAAAAATGGCCATTTTTCCGGCATTATCTAACCAAAGTGACCATTATTCTGGCACTGATTGTTGGTATTTGACCACGTCGGACGCCACAGTTGAGCTCGAACCTCCGAGGGAGCCCTGGCCGTTTTCTTTTATTTCCTTTCCCTTGTCCCCCCCCGCACATGATCCAATTATGGTGCAGCTACCACTGCTGGGACTGAGATCGGCTAAGTCTGCACAGCTCGTCTCAGGAACGGAACATGGAACTTTCCTGGTCTATATTCACCAGATTGATACCAGGGCTAAAAGGGTTACATAGAATTACATAGAATGTACAGCACAGAAACAGGCCATTTGGCCCAACAGGTCCATGCTGGTGTTTATGCTCCGCACGAGCCTCCTCCCTCCCTACTTCATCTCACCCTATCAGCATATCCTTCTATTCCTTTCTCCCTCATGTCTTTATCTAGCTTCCCCTTAAATGCATCCATGCTGTTCGCCTCAACTACTCCTCGTGGTAGTGAGTTCCACATTCTAACCACTCTCTGGGTAAAGAAGTTTCTCCTGAATTCCCTATTGGATTTATTAATGACTATCTTATAGTTATGGCCTCTAGTTCTGTTTAAATTATGAGGACAGGTTGTATCGAGGGGAAGCTAGATAAGCACAAAGGGAGAAAGTAATAGAAGGTTATACTGATAGGGTTAGATGAAGAGGGGTGGGAGGAGCATAAATGCCAGCATAGACCAGTTGGGCCGAATGGCCTGTTTCTGTGCTGTACACTCTATGCAACTATGTAATTAAAATTAAACCTAAGGAAGTGTGGCAGCTTGGTATGTTAAACAGTTAAATGTTAGAACAGAGGTCAGAGGGTGGGGTTGGGGGTAGGGTTGACGTGGAAAAGAAGGGGGTGAGCAGGCAAGAGTGAGGTTGCGGCCTTAATTGTAAGGTACCAAATATAATCATCCACTCTCTATAACCTCCACTCGAACTTTGGGATTATTGGAGCCTTGAAATTAGTCCAGGGCATCTGTTGGGTTTTTTTTACAACACATGCCGTGAACTTTACGCCTGATTTTATTCAGCTTTGGGTACGTGCCTACTTTGTCAGTGGCTTTCAATCTTGATGCCTTCTGCCCATGCTCCCTATATCGCTGATGTATGATGGTGCTTACACTGAGGCTATTGCCGATCGTGACTTCATTAACACAGGGTGGGTCGGGGAAATAATCGGCAGCTGATCACTGGCCGGTATTTATAATGATGTATGGAGCACACAGAGAATAGCATACTCTGAACATGTGTCACCTATGGGTAAGTTGACTGACCGCATGCTCCAGCACCTTCTAGGGAATGGGGATTGGAGATTTGGTGCCAATTCTCCAACCCGCCCTCTTTTCTCACAAGGCTCACTGCTGGGGCTGCGGGGATCAGTGAATTGAGAGGTGGGAAATAACCAACATATCTATAAACCTAGAAATTCCTGTCTGAGTGCTTATCGCATTATCAAAGTCTTCTTTCGAAAGCAAAATACTGCGGATTCTTCTTTCGCTGCTTTAACTGAGGTGTTATCCTGTTTATCTTAAATTGTTTATCAGCTCCGTTAGTATAGCAGATGCGAAATTTGACATCTTTAAGAGTGGGTTTGCTAACAATGCTCACTGTAATCTCCAGGCCAGAGAGAATAACATACACTGGGGTAGACAGTGCAAAACCGATGATTCGCGAGTCGGCAGCCCGTTTTACACCTCTCCCCATTTTTATTTCCATTGAAGTCAATGGTAATAAAATCAGGAGAGAGTAAACTCGCAAATCACCGGTTTTACCCATCGCACAAACTCAAGATCTGGCCCATTGAGTCTGTATTGCACATGACAGAAATATAACTATCAAGCAACTTCCAGAATCCTGATGTTCTTCCTCTTCCTGTCTGCCTTCCTGAGTCCCACTGCTCTGGTTCTTCTCACCCGTCTGCCCTTCCACCCCTGCGCCTTGATGGTCTGCCTCCCACAGCATTCTAATTCTTGCAATCTAAACTTGGAGTCACAACTTCCTGATTCACCTCATCACTCTCCCTTCAAACTTGGCTGCGACCGGCACGTGTCTCAGACAAGTGCAGCACGTCCTGTGTGGAGAATCATATACAGGGGTAGAATTTACAAATTTGCACTCTTGGCGTAGAACTTTGCTGCCGAAAGCGTGCATCAGGAATTTGGACAGGAGCTCAGCTCGCCAAGCGTGAACTTCTGGAAAATGGGCAGAAAACTGGTGTGGGGTAGTCTGATCTCCACACCCAAATTTCCTGATACGCGCTCGCTTCATGCAAAGCCCTTTGCTGGGAGCGCTAATTCATAAATGTTATTGCTATATATGATATATATAACACAATGTAGAGAATAATACAAAACACTAGGGTTTGGTGACTTTCTGGCCCTGGCAGTGGTCCAATAATCCAGCGATCGCGAGTTCGAACCTCAGCATGGCAAGTTGTGAAATCGAATCCAATCTTTTGGTTATTTGTGGGTCAGCGCCTTGAAAGCTGCTAGATGGATGTGTTGATAGGGCTAGATGTGGAGCGGAGGGAGGAGGCTCGTGTGGAGCATTAGCTCCGGCACAGACCAGTCGGGCTGAATGGCCTGTTTCTGTGCTGTACATTCTATGTAATTCTATTTAATATTCAGAAAAACCCAACTGGTTCACTAATGCCTTTTTGAGGAAGCAAACCTGCCACCCTTACCCAGCCTGGTCTACACGTAACTCCAGTCCCACTCTATGTGGTCGACTCTTAACGCTCTCAGGGCAACTAGGGTTGGACAATAAAGACCACCCACATCCCAAGAACAAATATATATATGTATAAAAGTATATGATCACAAACAGGATGCCTTATGGTAAATTCTTCTGCTTATAACCTTTTTCCCTCTGTACAAAGGGAGGTTTTTTTGATGTCCAGCCCAGTTAGTCTCTGCCTCCCCAGTAAGTGGCTAGTCCTTTAACCTAACAACACAGGTTGTTTATTAACTCGGTGATGGCCAGTTTGCAGTCTGAGTGATAGTTAAGAGGTAGGTGGGTAAATAAACAGGCAGCAGATGATGCAGCTGATGGATGTTTTCCCGGACATATTGAGGTGCTTTTTGGGAAAACAGCCTCGTAAACAGACAAATGGTTTCCAGACTTCAGCTCTTAAAGTTGTGCTGCCAACACATGTCACATTTCAGAAGTGAAGCCAGGCTCTGAGAATAAAAAGTTCACCTCAGCACAGGCCAAGGGCTGAACATAAGACTTTCTGGGCTGTATGGCTCAGCACCGCACAATGTGGCGCATTTGTCCGCTGAATAACATCCTTCCGTAGCCTCGCCCTCTCCCTAGCCCTCCTCCAGCCCTACAACTCATCTCTGCACTCCGCCAATTCTGGCCTCTTGCACAGCCCTGATTTTCGTTGCTCCACCATTGGTGGCCATGCCTTCAGCCATCTAGGCCCTGAACTCTTGAATTCCCTCCCTAAACCTCTCTACCTCTTTCTTTCTTTATCTTTTTCTTTCTTTCTTTCTCTCTTTCTTGTTATTTCTCTCTCTTTCACTCTTTCTTTCTTGCTCTTTCTCTCTTTCTTTCACTCTTTCTCTTTCTTTTCACTCTCTCCTTTCTTTCTCTCCTTTCATTCTTTCTTTCCTTCCTTTCTTTCTCTCCTTCCTTTCTTTCATTTTTTTCTCTCTTTCTCCAGAAAGTGCTGTGGTAAAGTTCCCTAAACCTCCGGCACCTCATCTAAGTGGCCTTTCTTCCTGTGTGGACTCAGACAGTGGCTGCCAGCCGGCTATTCAACATCTGGGCCATCACAGCTCAGCCCTGTCTTGTCCTTACCTGAATCCTGCAGATATACAGGCCAGGGAATTCCCCAGAGCTGCTCCCGCTCTGCGGGTGTTACTCCGCCAGAAGTGCGACGGTGAACCCCGTACAACAAGTGCAAACAGGGTTGCCCTTGCACTTCTGGTAAAGCTGCCCCAGCGGAGCAGGAATAGCTCCGAGGAATTCCCAGCCATACTTGCCTCTCAGGGCTCAGTGGACAGCAATCCATGGCAGAAATCCTCTCCAACTGCAGTGCCCTTACAGCCACTCTGAGTAGGGCCTGCTAACTCACCACAGGCCAGGGATCAAATTGGGGCCTTGCCTGGCCTCCATGATCAAAAAAACACTTCAGGTGGTGCATTTACCCACTGAGCCATTGAACGAGCAATGGAAAATAAGTCACAACAAAATCATACTTGTACCTAAATTAACACAGCTATTTCTACTGTAATCTATAGGTGTTGACAAGAATAGTACAATTATGAAGGGCGGCTGTGCCTTCAGCTGCTGAGGCCCTAAACTCTGGAATTCCCCCCCCCTAAACCTCGCCACCTCTCTTCTGCTCTCTCCTCCTTCAAGATGCTCCTTAAAACCCACCTCTTTGAGCAAGCTTTTGGTCACCTGTCCTAACGTCTCCTTATGGGGCTCGGTGTCAAAAATGTTGTCTGATAATCGCTCCTGTGAAGCACCTTGGGACGTCTCACTACATTAAAGGCGCTGTAAAAATGCAAGTTGTTGTTGTTGTCTAAATGCTTCATCACAGCACAATGGAGGAGGGAGCATGAGGGACATGGTCTATTAGTCTATTATAGGGATAATACTTTTACATTTCATTCTGTGCTTTTTTTTTTTCCCTCACCTGAAATTCAAGCTGCCTATTGCTCTGGTACTTTGTCAAAGTTCATCTATGTAAACACAGGAAGCAAGAAATCGCCTCCCTCCTCCCCCCTTTGTTGCTCTTTTTGAGTAAAGGTTCTCACATTTGATGGATGCTGGTAGTGTGGTGTTTGATTGGTGATCCCTCGAGTTAATGGCTGGGACCCTGCCTGGTGGACATTACACGCTTGTTGTGCGGTGCAAGCTGCTCAGATTCCAGAGTGGAACCTGGGAGAGCTGGGCTAGATTAACACAGCGACTGCGGCACCTCCACCGACTCAACCAGGAACATTTGTGATAATCCCTGAAGCTGAGGCTGAACTAATGGATTTGATGTAGCAGAAGTTGCCTTTAATTCCTGACACATCTTCGCACGGAGTAACACATTTATCATCAGAAGCCAGCAAGTCAATTAAAGAACCATTTTTCCTTTTCTCAATTAAAATGCCCAACGTTTAGCAGTAAACCAAAGGTTAGTGATTTGATTTTCTTCTTAAAACAGCAAATGTTTCGATGTCACCATGCGAAGCTTTTCCCAATCATTCTGTTTTTCAAACAAGACATAGCAAAATTGCCTAAAAAATTAAGAAAAAGGAGGCAAGAGGAATCCCAATCCCAGGTATACAAGATTAAGGGGTGACCTAATTGAGGTGTTTAAGATGAGTAAAGGAGTTGAAAGGGTAAATAGAGAGAAACTATTTCCTCTGGGTGGGGGAGTCCAGAACCTTAAAATTAGAGCTAGGCCGTTCAGGGGTGATGTCAGGAAGCACTTCTTCACACAAAGGGTAGTGGAAATCTTGAACTCTGTCCCCCAAAACGCTGTTCAGACTGGGGGTCAATTGAAAATTTTCAAGACCGAGATCAATAGATTTTTGTTAGGTAAGGGTATTAAGGGTTATGGAACCAAAGCAGGTTAATGAAGTTAAGATACAGGTCAGCCATGATCTCACTGAATGGCAGAACAGGCTCGAGGGGCTGAAGGGCCTCCTCCTGTTTCTATATCTGGGGTTCGGAATGCCCAACTTTCCCAGATCTCCAAATCCAAGCTTTACCAGTATACTTGCTTGTATCGAGGGCATCCTCGGGATTATTTGTTGCAACACATGTCACGGCACTCACCTGGAATGGGCAGAGGTTGATTTGAGATGGGAAAGTTCTGAAAATTCTGAATGGATTTGAAGTGGATTAAAAGGGGATTCGGACCCTTCCCAACTCAATTGTGGCATTTTAAAGGATGGAATTCCTCTGTGTTTGAGGTAAATAAACATCAGTGATTTGAACCCCTATTTTAACCTAGCCTGCCCAGGGGGAAGGAGACGGGTTTGGATCAATTGAAGTCAGCGGAGCGCTAAATCAGGTGGGGTGTAAAACGGGAGTCCGATCCGAACCAGCCGCATTCCCGCCGGCGGGGGGGGGGGGGGGGTTAGGTTAAAATCGGGGCTCAAAAGTTTGGTGTGTTCATGCTGATGAACTGCTTGCTCAGTTTTATCTCTCGTCACCAAACAAAATAACGCTCGCCAATCAGTGCATCACAACTGACGGGAGAAAAAGTTCCAAAAAAAATACGCAGTAGGTTAGTCAGCATCTGTATAAAGGTTACGACATTCAGGGCGTGTACCCTTCATCAGAACAGGTTCTGTTAAATGATCCGCACCCAAAACATCAGAATCTGGCTTTTCTATTTACAGGTGCTGACTGGCCTACTGTGTATTTCCAGCAGCTTCTGTTTTTTTATACACAGCAATCGCAATTGTTCCTTTTTATTTTACAGGAGAGAAAGTTAACACACTTGGGTTTAATTCCATCTTTGCATTGCCCCAATTTCCAGGTTGCTCCCTCGGCAAATACCAGTGAAAACACAGATTAACTGGTGACTCATCACAATGGCTTTACTCCAGGAGCCACCGCACTCCAAAAGTAATTCAATGCCTCAAGTGTTTTGACATATTTTGACAATGCGGCGAAATGCTACATAAATGCAAGAATTTTTTTTCTTTCTAATTCAGGAAGAAACAGTAAACTGTTATTCTTCATCCAAGCCTGCTATCTCAAACATGTTTTCTTTTTGAAGATGTTTGGTCAGTTTTTGCTAGTTTTCTCCAACGTAGAACAACTTCTAAAATACAGACACAGCCTTGATAAAGCTGTCAACTGAAGAGAACCCTTGATTACGAACCTATGACACGCAAGAACAAATAGCTACGCTGGCTTTACATATGTGCATACAAACATACGAATCAAGAGCAGGAGTAGGCCATTCGGCCCCTCGAGCCTGCTCTGCCATTTGATAAGATCATGGCTGATCTGATTGTGACCTCAACCATACTTTCCCGTCTACCTACTATAAACTTTGACTCCCTTGTTAATCAGGAATCGATCTAACTCAGCCTTAAAAATATTCACTGACCCCGCCTCCATCGCTCTCTGGGGAAGGGAGTTCCACAAACTCACGACCCTTTGAGAGAAAAAAATTCTCCTCATCTCCGTCTTAAATGGGAGACCCCTTATTTTTAAACTGTGGCCCCTAGTTCTAGTCTCTCCCACAAAGGAAAACATCCCCTCGGCATCTACCCCTTCTAGTCTCCTCAGGATCTTATGTGTTTCAATAAGATCACCTCTCATTCTTCTAAACTCCAGTGTATACAGGCCCAACTTGTCCAACCTTTCCTCATAAGATAAGCCCCTCATCCCAGGAATCAGTCGAGTGAACTTTCTCTGAACCGCCTCCAAAGCAATTATGTCCTTTCTTAAATAAGGAGACCAAAACTGCACACGGTATTCTAGATGTGGGCTCACCAATGCCCTGTACAACTGCAGCAAAACATCTCTACTTTTATATTTCATTCCCCTTACAATAAATGACAACATTTCATTTGCCTTCCTAATCACTTGCTGTACCTGCATACTAACTTTTTGAGATTCATGTACTAGGACACCCAGATCCCTCTGTACCTCAGAGTTCTGCAATCTCTCTCTATTTAAATAATATACTGCTTTTCTATTCCTCCTGCCAAAGTGGACAAGTTCACATTTTCCCACATTATACTCCATCTGCCAAATTTTTGCCCATTCACTTAACCTATCTATATCCCTTTGCAGACTCCTTATGTCCTCTTCACAACTTACTTTCCTACCTGTGTCATCAGCAAATTTAGCAACCATACATTCAGTCCCTTCATCCAAGTCATTGATATAGATTGTAAATAGTTGAGGCTCAAGCACTGATCCCTGTGGCACTCCACTCGTTACATCTTGCCAACCTGAAAATGACCCATTTATGCCTACTCTCTGTTTCCTGTTAGCTAACCAATCCTTTATTCATGCTAATATGTTACCCCCTACACCATGAGCTCTTATTTTGTGTAGTAGCCTTTGCTGTGGCACCTTGTCAAAAGCCTTCTTGAAATCCAAAACTAGAGGTCATAAATATAAATATAAGATAGTTGCTAATAAATCCAACAGGGAATTCAGGAGAAACTTCTTTACTCAGAGAGTGGGTAGAATGTGGAATTCCATACCATATGGAGTAGTTGAGGCGAATAGCATCAATGCCTTTAAGGAGAAGCTAGATAAACACATGAGGGGGAAAGGAATGGAAGGATATGCTGATAGGGTTAGATGAAGAGAGGCGGAAGGAGGGTTGTGTGGAGCATAAACGCCGGCATGGACCAGTTGGGCTGAATGGCCTGTTTTTGTGCTGTAACTTCTATGTAATTCCTTTGCTTGTATTGGAGGAAGGATGATATGAGTGCATGAAAGCCAAATAATAAAATTGGTGGTGCATTTCTAGCGAACTCCTACATTACTTTTACATTGCCCCACTGCAGGAATACATAATCTAGGCTGAAACTTCAATGCAGTACTGAGGAAGTGCTGCATTATTAGCGGTGCCGTCTTTCAGATGAGGCATTAAACAAAGTCCCACTCACCTACCTACTTGCCCTACTCCTGTTCCTATGTTCCTGCCTGTTTAGGTAAAGGTCAAAGGTCCCACGTCACTTTTTGAAGAGGAGCTGGGGAGCTGTCCCGATATCCTGGCTGATATTTATCCCACAACTAACGCTACCAACACTGGCCATTTGTCTCATTGTTGTTTGTGGGATCTCGCTGTGTGAAAATTGGTTTCCTTGTTTGCCTAAAAAACAACAATGACTACACTTCAAAAAAAAAAGTGATCCAAACAAAAGAAAAAGCAAAGTGATGTTTGGATTTTCAACAGATCAACCAAACCATCACTTTCCCAAAGTTACCACAACACCCACTGTCCCACGCTCAAGCCCTGACTGCCCAGTTCACAAAGACCCTCTCTCGACCCATTTCACAGACACATTAGACCCCATCCAATTACCCACCCTTTCACGGAGATTTGCAGTCCTCCTCCGAAACTCCCAGTTCAAACTTGCACTCCGTCCTTCTCCACCCTCAATTCTACCTCGGCATTCTCCTTCCATCACCTCTTTCAAGCTCACACTATTCGCCCTCTCCCCACCATTCTCGATCTGCTGCCATCAAAGAGAGTTAAGTAAGAAACTCCCAAAAGGTAATAACATCCATGTTTTGCAGAGTATGGATCATTGGGTATATGCACCACCCAGTGTGGCACTGTGCCATTCAGATCAGGAAGGTCCCAGGATTTGGTTGGAGGGTGTTGGGGGGGCGTTTGGTCTGATCTCACCCAGGGCTGTGGAAAGAACACTACAGTGCCCCTTAACTAAGGAGGGGAAAATCAGCCACATTCCTGCTGGAAAGTGCTCATAGAATCATAGAATGGTTACAGCACAGAAGGAGGTCATTTGGCCCATCGAGCCTGTACTGGCTCTTTGTAACAGCAATCCAGTTAGTCCCATTCCCCTGTCCTTTTCTCCGTAGCCCTGCAAATTTTTTCCCTTCAAGTATTTATCCAATTCCTTTTTGAAAGCCGCGATTGAATCTGCTTCCACCACCTTTTCAGGCAGCACATTCCAGATCATAACAACTCGCTGCGTAAAAAAGATTTTCCTCATGTCGCCTTTTGCCAAATGCCTTAAATCTGTGTCCTCTGGTTCTCGACCCTTCTGCCAATGGGAACAGTTTCTCTTTATTCACTTTATCTAAACCTTTTATGATTTTGAACACTTCTGTCAAAGCTCCTCTCAACCTTCTCTGCTCTAAGGGGAACAAGCTTCTCCAGTCTATCCACGTAACTGAAGTCCCTCATCCCTGGAACCATTCTAATAAATCTTTTCTGCACCCTCTCTAAGGCCTTCACATCCTTCCTAAAATGCGGTGCCCAGAATTGGACACAATACTCCACTTGTGGCCGAACCAGTGTTTTATAAAGGTTAAACATAACTTCCTTGCTTTTGTACACTATGCCTCTATTTATAATCTATCTATCCCATATGCTTTTTTAACCGCTTTCTCAACCTGTCCTGCCACCTTCAAAGATTTGTGCACATACACCCCCTGATCTCTCTGTCCTGCACCCCCTTTAGAATTGTACCATTTAGTTTATGTTGCCTCTCCTCGTTCTTCCTGCCAAAATGTATCACTTCACACTTCCCTGCGTTAAATCTCATCTGCCATGTGTCTGCCCATTCCACCAGCCTGTCTATGTCCTCTTGAAGTCTATCACTATCCTCCTCACTGTTTACTATGCTTCCAAGTTTTGTGTCATCTGCAAATGTTGAAATTGTACCCTGTACACCCAAGTCCAAGTCATTAATATATATCAAAAAAAGCAGTTGTCCTAGTACTGATCCCCGGGGAAAACCACTGTACACCTGCCTCCAGTCGGAGAAACAACCGTTCACCACTACTCTGTGTTTCTTGTCACTTAGCCAATTTCATATCCACGCTGCCACTGCTCCATTTATTCCATGGGCTTCAATTTTGCCGACAAGTCTATTATGTGGCACTTTATCAAACATCTTTTGAAAGTCCATATACATCGCATCAACCGCATTGCCTTCATCAACTCTCTCTGTTACCTCATCAAAAAACTCAATCAAGTTAGTTAAACATGATTTGCCTTTAACAAATCTGTGCTGACTTTCCTTTATTAATCCACACTTGTCCAAGTGACTGTTAACTTAGTCCCAGATTATCGTTTCTAAAAGCTTCCCCACCACCGAGGTCAAACTGACTGGCCTGCAGTTGCTGGGTTTATCCTTACACCCATTTTTTTGAGCAAGGGTGTAACATTTGCAATTCTCCAGTCTTCTGGCACCACCCCCAAATCTTCTGGTTTGGAAGATTATGGCCAGTACCTCTGCAATTTCCATCCTTATTTCCCTCAGCAACCTAGGTTGCATCCCATCTGGACTGGGTGACTTATCTACTTTAAGTACAGTCAGCCTTTCTAGTACCTCCTCTTTATCAATTTTTAGCCCATCCAGTATCTCAATTACCTCCTCCTTTACTGTTATTTTGGCAGCATCTTCTTCTTTGGTGAAGACAGATGCTAAGTACTCATTTGTCCCTCAGCCATGCCTTCTGCCTCCATGCGTAGATCTCCTTTTAGGACCCTAATCCGCCCCACCCATCCTCTTACTACCCGTTTGCTATTTATGTGCCTTTGGAAGACTTTTGGATTCACTTTTATGTTTGCAGCCAGTCTATTCTCATACTCTCTCTTTGCCCCTCCTATTTCCTTTTTTCATTTCTCCTCTGTACTTTCTATATTCAGCCTGGTTCTCACTTATATTATTAACCTGACATCTATCATACGCTCCCTTTTTCTGCTTCATCTTACTCTCTATCTGTTTCGTCATCCAAGGAGCTCTGGTTTTAGTTGCCCTACCTTTCCCCCTCGTGGGAATGTATCTAGACTGTACCTGAACCATCTCCTCTTTAAAGGACGCCCATTGTTCAATTGCAGTTTTGCCTGCCAATCTTTGATTCCAATTTACCCGGGCCAGATCCGTTCTCAACCCACTGAAATTGGCCCTCCTCCAATTGAAGTATTTTTACTCTGGATTGCTCATTGTCCTTTTCCATAACTAATCTAAAACTATGATCACTGTTCCCTAAATGTTCCCTCACTGACACTTGCTCCACTTGACCCACCTCATTCCCCAGAACCAGATCCAGCAATGCCTCCTTCCTCATTGGGCCGGAAACAGCTCGTGCAAACGTTTGTTGAGGACAGCATTGGGCTCAGCTGTGATGTCCCGCAGTCGTAGAAAATAGTATCTAGACTCATGCATGAAGCGTAACCACTTGGGCGAGGAATGGAGTGGGGGGGGGGGGGGGTGGGGGAGGGTTTCCGACATCCGTAGAACAATATTCTAGCAAGGGTCAACACCTTAACGGGGTGGGGGGAGGGGGCAGATTTAAAAGGTCACACAAGCTCTTGTTTTTTCTCCCAGAAGACTTTGCAAGAAGGTGCAGGCCACCACCCCACCTCCATTTACAAATATCCTGTCACTATAGTTACTATTGTAATGAGAGCTTGTTCTGGGAGTGGTCAAGACAGCTTGGTGCCGAGAGCAATCAGGACTTTGACTTCCTTGATTAGCCATTGTAACTCATTGTTGGCTGGGAAGCTTCTCCCTTTTGTCTTTATATCACTTAACTAGGCGTTATTGAGCACAATACCAGTGACCATGGGAACAGCCAAATAATATCTACGTAAATTCTAACACTTTCTAAATTAATCACAATTTGAATGGTTACATCCAACAACAACAACTTGCATTTATATAGCGCCTTTGACGCAGTAAAACGTCCCAAGTCACTTCACAGGAGCATTATCAGACATCAATTGACACTGAGCCAAAGAAGGAGACATTAGGACAGGTGACCAAAAGCTTGGTCAAAGAGTTAGGTTGTAAGGAGGAGAGAGAGGCAGAGAGACTTGGGGAGGGAATTCCAGAGCTTAGGGCCTAGGCAGGTGAAGGCACGGCCACCAATGGTGGGGTGAAGGAAGTGCGGGAAAGGTCAGAGTTGGAGGAACGCAAAGTTCTTGGAGGGTTGTAGGGCTGGAGGAGGTTACAGGGATAGGGAGGGGTGAGGTCGTGGAGGGATTTGAAAACATGGAAGAGAGTTTTAAAATGGAGGTGTTGGTGGACCGGGAGCCATTGTAGGTCAGTGAGCACAGGGTAATGGGTGAAGGGGACTTGGTGCGAGTTAGGATACGGGCAGCAGAGTTTTGGATGACGATACTATTCCAAGACATACCACATTTCATTCAAGTCATTGATCAATGTGAGACTCTAATCCATTGGCCTGTGGTGGAGGTCTGGAGAAGGTAGACACACTCACACCCAGGAACCACAGCACAGAAGATGCTTCCCTCAGCCCAGTTAAAACTTTGAGCTGCTCTCATCTGTAAGTGAGCATGAACTTCCTAACAAGACAAAAGCATTTGCGCAAAGGTCCAATACGGTGACCAAAATCATTGTTAAAGATGCCTGCCTAAATTTTGCTCTATTGGCGTACCCTCAATCTTGCTGCAATTATATATGGCTCTGGTGAGACCACACCTGGAGTACTGTGTACAGTTTGGCCTCCTTACCCAGGGAAGGATATACTTGCCTTAGAGGGGTGCAACAAAGGTTCACTAGATTGATTCCTGGGTTGAGTGTATTGTCCTATGAGGAGAGGTTGAGTAGAATGGGCCTGTATTCTCTGGAGTTTAGAAGAATGAGAGGTGATCTCATTGAAACGTTTAAAATTCTTAGAGGGCTTGACAGGGTAGATGCTGAGAGGATGTTTCCCCTGGCTGGACAGTCTAGAACTAGGGGTCATAGTCTCAAGATAATGGGTCGGCCATTTAGGACCGAAATGAGGAAAAATGCCTTCACTCAGAGGGTTGTGAATCTTTGGAATTCTCTACCCCAGAGGGCTGTGGATGCTCAGTTGTTGAGTATATTCAAGACTGAGATCAATAGATTTTTGGATACTAAGGGAATCAAGGGATTATGGGGATTGGACGGGAAAGTGGAGTTGAGGTAGAAGATCAGCCATGATCTCATTGAATGGTGGAGCAGGCTCGAGGGGCCGTATGGCCCACTCCTGCTCCTGTTTCTTATATTTAACAACCCCCCCCCTCCGCAAAACAGATTAGGTGGTCGATTGTCCTGTTTGTAGGATCTTGGCATGTGCAAATTGTCTGCCACATTTACCTCTAAAACAAAAGTGACAGATGTCCCAATTTTAACCAAACCAACCCAGCTGGAATGGGGCAGATTTGGGTTGGATGCCTGTTTTATACCCCACCCGATTTTACTCTCCATTGCAGTCAATGGGTGGGGAGTGTATATATTATGATGCATAAGGTGTCACAACTTGTGGGATAGGCTGGATGGCCAGAAGGCCTTTACCTTTGCATCATTTTCGTACATTCATAATTATACATCAAGTTCTTTGGGGTGGATAAAGCACCATTTAAAATGCAAGCAAGTGCTGTAAAATTCTATGATTCTATGCTAGCTGCACATCTGGTTGAGAGGACCAGCTGGGGACTTGCGTCTAGGCTTAGCGTAGTGGGTAGCATTCTTACCTGTGAGTCAGATGGTTGTTGGTACACACCCCACTCCAGAACGTTGAGTATGTAATCTAGGCTGACACTTCAGTGCAGTACTGAGGGGGTGCTGCACTGTCGGAGTGTCTTTTGCATGGGACACTAATCCAAGGTCCTATCTGCCTGCTCAGGTGGATGGGGAGATGCCATGGCACTATTCAAAGAAGAACAGGCCAACATTTATCTCTTAACCAACAGCACCGAAAACAGATTAACTGGTTACTAATTTCATTACTGTTTGTGGGACTTCACTGTATACAAATTGGCTGTGACATTTACTTACAACAGTGGCTACACTCTAAAAGTAATTCATTGGCTGTAAAGGCTTTGGGACATTCTAGAGGGATAGAATTGAAAAGCAGAGAAGTTATGTTAAACTTGGATAGAACCTTGGTTAGACCACACTTGGAGTATTGTGAACGGTTCTGGTCTCCATATTATAAAAAGGGTATAGAGGCATTGGAGAAGGTACAAAAAAGATACACAAGGATGATACCAGAACTGAGAGGATATACTTATCAGGAAAGGCTGAACAGGCTGGGACTCTTTTCTCTAGAAAAGAGAAGGCTGAGGAGTAGAGGTCTTTAAGATAATGATAGAGTTTGATAAGGTAGATGTGGAGAAAATGTTTCCATTTGTAGGGAAGTCCAAAACTAAAGGGCATATATATAAAATAGTCGCTAATAAATCCAATAGTGAATTCAGGAGAAACTTCTTTACCCAAAGAGTGGTTAGAATGTGGATCACACTACCGTAAGGAGTGGTGAGGGCGAATATCATAGACGCATTTAAGGGGAAGCTAGATAAGCACATGAGGGAGAAAGGAATAGAAGGATATCCTGATAGGGTGAGATGAAGTAGGGAGGGAGGAGGCTCACCTGGAGCATAAACGTTGGCATAGACCATTTGGGCTGAATAGCCTGTTTCTGTGCTGTAGTTTCAATGTAACTCGATGTAACATCCTGAGGATGCGAAAGGCGCTATATAAATGCAAGCACTTCCTTTCTGGTGCCTCCAATTTACTCTCCTTTCCAGGGGAACTGACCTCTAGCCCGCATCTCCTCCAGTAGCATGTCTGAGATTAGGAACTTGTCATCTTGGGAATTATGAGCACTGACCCTGAACACCAGTGTGCGATGCAACATAATTGAGTTCCAATGGCTTGTGCCACCCACCATATACACCACTATGTCTTAGATTTTGCCTTTTCCTCCTCAGCCTCCTACTACCCAGCAGATTTTTTTTTGCCGTTAAAAAATTATAACTGCTCAGCGTATTACTTAATTGTACAGACCGGCAGTGCCCACTCTGGGGCTAAGGAGATGAGGGTTCCTGCTTTTGAACACTATCATCAACCTCTGTGCTCATTTGTGAATGTCAGATGAGGACAGGATTAGGCTCAGTTGCAGCGCATCCCATGGTCGAATAATCTGCCTATATTCACCGTCTTTGCTCACAACTTAAGAATGGCCACTTCAAAGAGGTACTTGACGGCAGTCAGTCCCCGTGAAACCATTCTACAGTATAAACTGGCACCCTGTAGAGAAGTAGGGACAAGTTAGATGGGGGAAAAAATGTTAATAGTTTTAAGAAAGGGCACGAGTAGTGTAATATCTTAACTATCATTACAATGAACTGTCAAGAAAAAATTGTAGGGGTAATATTATTAAGGGTCAAAGGTGAATGCACAACACCTTTATTTATAAACGGCAAATTCCAACCTGAAAAAAGGTCTCAATCAGAATGTTATTTCTGTTCATAAACAGGAAATCGCTGGATGTGGTAGCAATCTATAAAATTAATTTATAGTCCCAGTGGGAGGTATCAAAGGGTGAGATTCCATTACAGAACAATTCATCGGGCTGGTTTCATGGCTTCCAACTGGGCGGAGAGGATTGGATGTGATATTCCATTATCCCAAAGTATGGACAATTATCATTTAGAGCCACCAAGTCCAATAGTAGATTTACACCCTGCTCTTGTGTGTGTGTGTGTGTGTGTGTGTGTGCGCGCATGTGTATGTGTGTGTGTCTGTGTGCATGCGTGCATATGTGTGTGAGTGCAAGTATGCGTGTGTATGTACATGTGTATGCAAGCGTGTGTGTGTTTGTGCATGTGTGTGTATGCGTGTGTCTGTGTGCATATGTGAGCGTGTGTGTGTGTGTTTGTGTGTGTGTGTGGTGTGTGTATGAGGCGTGTGTGTGGTGTGTGTGTGGTGTGTGTGTGGTGTGTGTACGGGGTGTGTGTGTGGTGTGTGTACGGGGTGTGTGTGTGGTGTGTGTACAGGGTATGTGTGTGGTGTGTGTACGTGGTATGTGTGTGGTGTGTGTATGGGGTGTGTGTCTTTTGTGTGTACGGGGTATGTGTGTGGTGTGTGTGGTGTGTGTACGGGGTGTGTGTGTGGTGTGTGTACGGGGTGTGTGTGTGGTGTGTGTACGGGGTGTGTGTGTGGTGTGTGTACGGGGTGTGTGTGTGGTGTGTGTACGGGGTGTGTGTGTGGGGTCTGTGTGTGGGGTGTGTGTGTAGTGTGTGTATGAGGCGTGTGTGTGGTGTGTGTACGGGGTATGTGTGTGGTGTGTGTACGGGGTGTGTGTGTGGTGTGTGTACGGGGTGTGTGTGTGGTGTGTGTATGGTGTGTGTGTGTGGTGTGTGTACGGGGTGTGTGTGTGTGGTGTGTGTACGGGGTGTGTGTGTGGTGTGTGTACGGGGTGTGTGTGTGTGGTGTGTGTACGGGGTGTGTGTGTGGTGTGTGTACGGGGTGTGTGTGTGGTGTGTGTACGGGGTCTGTGTGGTGTGTGTACGGGGTGTGTGTGTGGTCTGTGTACGGGGTGTGTGTGGTGTGTGTACGGGGTGTGTGTGTGTGGTGTGTGTACGGGGTGTGTGTGTGGTGTGTGTACGGGGTGTGTGTGTGGTGTGTGTACGGGGTGTGTGTGTGGTGTGTGTAAGGGGTGTGTGTGTGGTGTGTGTACGGGGTGTGTGTGTGGTGTGTGTACGGGGTGTGTGTGTGGTGTGTGTACGGGGTGTGTGTGTGGTGTGTGTACGGGATGTGTGTGTGGTGTGTGTACGGGGTGTGTGTGTGGTGTGTGTACGGGGTGTGTGTGTGGTGTGTGTACGGGATGTGTGTGTGGTGTGTGTACGGGGTGTGTGTGTGGTGTGTGTACGGGGTGTGTGTGTGGTGTGTGTACGGGATGTGTGTGTGGTGTGTGTACGGGGTGTGTGTGTGGTGTGTGTATGGGGTGTGTGTGTGGTGTGTGTACGGGGTGTGTGTGTGGTGTGTGTACGGGGTGTGTGTGTGGTGTGTGTATGGGGTGTGTGTGTGGTGTGTGTACGGGGTGTGTGTGTGGTGTGTGTACGGGGTGTGTGTGTGGTGTGTGTACGGGATGTGTGTGTGGTGTGTGTACGGGGTGTGTGTGTGGTGTGTGTATGGGGTGTGTGTGGTGTGTGTACGGGGTCTGTGTGTGGTGTGTGTGGTGTGTGTACGGGGTCTGTGTCTGGTGTGTGTACTGGGGGTGTGTGTGGTGTGTGTACGGGGTATGTGGGTGGTGTGTGTATGGGGTATGTGTGTGGTGTGTGTATGGGGTGTGTGTGTGGTGTGTGTATGGGGTGTGTGTCTTTTGTGTGTACGGGGTATGTGTGTGTGGTGTGTGTACGGGGTGTGCGTATGCGGCGTGCGTAAGGGGTGTGCGTACGGGGTGTGTGTACGGGGTATGTGTGTGGTGTGTGTACGGGATGTGTGTGTGGTGTGTGTACGGGGTGTGTGTGTGGTGTGTGTACGGGGCGGGTGTGTGGTGTGTGTA